>NC_091217.1:10956717-11292619 GCF_040958095.1 Procambarus clarkii | reverse complement strand
TAAAAGAACTACGGAGTTTCCCTATATATATATATATAAAATCCATAACTCCCCCAATATCTAAGGGGCTATAACTGGAGATATAAGATGAGTTAGTGCGGCATATTACCCATGAGAAAGGTCATGGAACTCCAACATATGTTGACACCATACAGTGGGGCCTCGACCTATGAATTTAATCCGTTCCCAGAGAAGTCGAAATGAATTTTCCCATAAGAAATAATATAAATTGAATTAATCTGTTCCACACCCCGAAAATATTGACTTAAAAATACATTTTATGCCAAATGACACTACAATACAGTATTTATATCTTACCTTGAATGAGGACTCTTATTGGCGTATGGAAGACGGTGAGGAGGAGGAGAGGTGTTAGTCTTTGGAAGGGGAGTCTCCCATCCATTACAACATCAGGCATTGATGACTTTTCTGGGGGTTCACTCTCTCTGTCACTCGCTCGCTCGCACTCTCTCTGTCACTCGCTCGCTCGCACTCTCTCTGTCACTCGCTCGCTCGCACTCTCTCTGTCACTCGCTCGCTCGCACTCTCTCTGTCACTCGCTCGCTCGCACTCTCTCTGTCACTCGCTCGCTCGCACTCTCTCTGTCACTCGCTCGCTCGCACTCTCTCTGTCACTCGCTCGCTCGCACTCTCTCTGTCACTCGCTCGCTCGCACTCTCTCTGTCACTCGCTCGCTCGCACTCTCTCTGTCACTCGCTCGCTCGCACTCTCTCTGTCACTCGCTCGCTCGCACTCTCTCTGTCACTCGCTCGCTCGCACTCTCTCTGTCACTCGCTCGCTCGCACTCTCTCTGTCACTCGCTCGCTCGCACTCTCTCTGTCACTCGCTCGCTCGCACTCTCTCTGTCACTCGCTCGCTCGCACTCTCTCTGTCACTCGCTCGCTCGCACTCTCTCTGTCACTCTCTCGCTCGCACTCTCTCTGTCACTCACTCGCTCGCACTCTCTCTGTCACTCACTCGCTCGCACTCTCTCTGTCACTCACTCGCTCGCACTCTCTCTGTCACTCACTCACTCGCACTCTGTCACTCACTCACTCGCACTCTGTCACTCACTCACTCGCACTCTGTCACTCACTCGCACTCTCACACACTCGCACACTCCCCCGCGTTTTGCCTGCATACCACTAGGACAAGCTTGTGGTTCACTGCTTGTTTTTCTCACTAAAAACCTGTCTAGCGACACCTGTTTTTCCCTACGTTGTAACACTTGTCTGAAGTGAGACATCACATTGTCATTAAAAAGGCTAACACAACAGCCTGCTACAGCTTGATTTGGGTGACACTTTTCAGCAAAACTTTGCAATTCTTCTTATACTGCACACACTTTCTTAACACTTTCGCGCTCTCGGCGCTAAAAAAAAATCAATACCCCAAATGCTTTCGACACTTCGCGCGCCTACGCGGTAAGACCGAAAAAGTGTACACTCTTTTGACTGTCCTGACAATAATTGAAGGCGCACGTATTTAAATTTGGTATCACTGTGTTCGCAATAAAATTGTCTATAAGAGCATACCTATAAAATGCCGCCCAAGCATAAGGAGTATCAACACCAAATAAAAAACTATGCAGATCACTCGCCGAGAGCGCCAAACAGCAACAAAATGTTTCCACTCTCTTAATGGTTGCGAAGCCTACAGTTGTCCTACATCGCTAATTTTGGTATCATTGGAATCGCAATAAAATTCTCTACACGGACATATGCATATGAATGTTTAATATAGGTAATTGCCCACCCGCAAGAGTGTGTGAAGTGGAGAGTAGTTAGCCGCGAGCGCACTGGCGAAAACACGGGGGGAAATCATGCTTGGAAAGTTTATACATTTATACGTTTCCTGACCCTACTTTTCTATGTACGTATTTCTTTTTTATACCAATGTGTTCGCAATAAAATTTTCTATAAGATGAAATGTATAACATTTTTACAAAGCATGTGTAAGAGAAGCGCCAAATATAGAACCACGTCGCTCAGTATGCGTTCGCGGCAGAAACGAACGCATTGTTTTCGTTCGTTTAATGTTTGTCATGTTTATACTTGTTGAAACATTTTATAATTTGTATGACAGTGATCGCAGTAAAATTCCCTACACAGACATAAACATAACACATACAAATATTTCCCACGTGTTGGATATATCAACGGCTAAAGGGAACCCACTGCCACATGGCCGCCACACCCAGAGCCACACCCCCAAACATACTTTGTGTTTTTTTTTTTTTTACTCATAGAAGTTTGTGATATAATATTCATTCTGGTACCAAAAAATTTGCAAATAAATTCTCTACAAAATGTATATAATATAACTTCTTATAGATGATAAAAAATTCCAAATAGGTGTACTTACCCTGTCTATGTTGATTGAAGATCACCAGTTGAGCATTTTTTCTTCACTCCACCATCTTCAGGCTTCTGATCCTGAAGTTGCTCATCTGATGTTTCTTAGGTGGAGTGAAGCTGTTGCCGGTGGTTATTTTTTCTCCACCCAAAATATCTTTCTTCTGTGGTACCTTGTGTAGCAAGGCGCAGCGCACAGTGCCACATCACAAGTTTTACATCCATATATCACGTCCCTCCTTTTGCCAGACTTGAAACAAACACGGCATCTTCTTTTTTTTAGCCAAGTGCACGAGTTCATGCGTCAACTTGTAGTCGAGACGTTGTTCTGAATCTATAATTCTTGTATTTCTTGGGTGCACTGGAGGAATATTGTCTTCTACAGGAACCACCAAACTTGTAGTAGAATCTTCTATGAAATCAGAAACATCAAGTGGTTCTATGTCCTCAATGTCCATTTCAGAATTTGTGGTTGATGAGTGGGCTTGAGGTGTTGAGGTGAACAGAGGACGCCTCGCACCAGATGGCCCGGGTGTTGAAACTGCCGCGTCAGCAGGAGGAGCTGCGCTGGCATCTATGTCGGGAACATGTGGTATGCTTGTTGTTGTTGGCCATTCCTCGCTGTTCCATGCCAATAAGGCTGAGTCATAAGGCTAAGGCCAATCTGAGAGTATCCCCATCCATTTCGGTTAAAAAATGGAATTTATAGAAATATTTTTTCGATGGACGAGAAAAGTAGGCTGTTATGCGGAATCGTAAGAAAAAAAGGCGACGAGTTATCTCTAATCTAAAGCGCGAAAGTGTTAATAAATGAGGAAGGGACATCCTCTACTCTACATCAACAACCCTCATACCATTTTCATGTTTACGAATAATCTCTTGTTTTTTCTCTATGGTCATCCTCTCATGAGTTTTCTTAGGTTGAACCTTAACACTGACTTTTTTTGGAACCCATAGCATGATATATATTAATTACTTTTACTAAGTGGGTGGCTCTGGTAAACTGACAAAATTTACGTCGTAACTCAAAAAATTTGTAAGTAAGGGGCAATCGTAAGTCGAGGTGTCACTGTACATAAATAAACGAACTCCCTCAGGCCATGCTCAGGACGCATGAGGTCCAAGTTGGCTCAACCCCTTTCTCGGGAAGGGTGTTGACAATGTTTATTTAATGATTATTATTATCGCCGAGACAGATGATGGAGAGAAGATGTGAACATAAAATAATGAGATATAGTATGGAAAGAAGATAAGTAGTACGGAAAAGGACCAACGAGTCCCAGAAAGGACTGGATGTAATCCGCACCAAAAATTGACAGACGTTCCAATAATGTGAGAGTTATCGAAGTTCTTCTCGAATCTACGAGACTCACGATAATCAAGCACAAAATCACGAAGGCACATATGGGCCTATTGGCATACGTAACCAAAAGTCATGCAGGATCTCGATACGTTTCTTAAAACGTGTGTGACATGATGTAGAAGAATGCATGTCCCAGAGAAGAATGTTATTAAAATTACCCAGAGGAAGGACGGAACCAACAGACCCGAAGGGATATTGAACCGAATCCTGGGAGGGGCCAACATCAAAACTAATTCATACGTAGAAGGGGGGAAGGAAAACTCTCACTCCATGTAACAGTAAGCCCCACTCAAATGGTAGGAAAACCCAGATGGGGTCCAATGGGGCCCAAGGCCCCCAAGTCAGCCCCCCCACCCCAACCTCTATACCAGGACCCCGGGGCCGAATTGTCCTCCAAAGCCCCGGCCTCAAAAGAAAAGCTGGGGCAGCTACAAAACCCTAAGGAAGTGGGGGCCCACTGGTCAGACTCATACGCAACAACCGGAGGAACTGACTCGAATGCCTTCGTCGCCATCCCAGAAGGTGCAACCCCCAAAACTGCCCGAGTCTCAGAATCCTCTAAACCCCGCCCTGAACCCGAAGCCCACAGACGCTCTGGTGCCGGAAGCAAGGGGGGAGGAGGGGACCAGAATGAACCACAGCAGAGGAAGAATGAGGGGGTGCGGACTGAACCAAGACTGACACGATCAACACCCCTAAGTCTGGGGCCTGACAAGCAAGTGAGGCAGCCTCTGGCATCCGGGGAGCAATCAACCTAGCACGATGCAGCAACCTAAACAAAGCATGCAATGCCTGGGCCACCTGCACCCGGATAGTGTCATCAGGGGATTGGGTGAAGTGAATCACAAACAAGCAACAATGCTTGCAGGACTCCGGGTCAAAGGTGTTAACGACCCAACAGACCACATGACTTGAGAGGCCTGTTGCAAGAGGACAAAGTACCCAGGAGGAACAGAGCTGGCCGCTGTAATAGATGAAAACAAGCTGTGCAGCACCCCGTGCCCCTATCAGTGCAAAAACTACCACTTACTCCAAGGTAAACAAGGGAGGAAACCCCCAACACATTTTGGGTGGTCAAACATAGAGCAGCAAAAAACCGACACCAGTCTCCGTGGTGCAGTGGTAAGACACTCGCCTGGCGTTCCGCGAGCGCTTCGTCATGGGTTCGTATCCTGCCCAGGGAGGATTTACTGGGCGCAAATCCTTAACTGTAACCTCTGTTTAACTCAACAGTAAAATGAGTACTTGGTTGTAAAAACGATTCTTTGCGGCGGGGATCGTATTCCAGGGCCCTGCCTGAAACGCTGCGCATACTAGTGGCTGTACAACTCTTGTATATATATATATCAAAAAAAAAAAAAAAAAAAAAACAGAGGTAGACCTCAAGGTGACTCATGGAAGATAACCCCAAGCCCCAAGGCCAGTACTTACAGGGAACTCAGGGAAGGGAACCCTAAGCACATGCAGCCCGAGTACCTGAGAATATTACTCCCAGCTCGCATGCCACCATAAGAGCAGTACTGAACACAAGGCACAGCACAACACAAGAGAGAATCTGGAACTGGAGCTACACGACCGAGCCACAATCACATCAGCCTGAGAACTGACAGGTGGATAGCAGGCACGATGGGTACTAGGGCTCCCCCTTCCCCCCCCTTCCAGGGAGAGGAGCTGCACAGACAAGCGGCGCGGCAAGTGTAACGTCATGCTCGTTTGCTCGTTTTCAATTGGGGAGTTCTGTTTAGTTGTTAGTTTTCTGTAGTAGTAGTTTTAACCAGTAAGTGGTTTGTTTTAGGATGCTTACCTCTCTGGGTGCCCGACCCGGACGATGGCAGACATAGAATACTCCACACACACTCACTTAGGTAATCACACGTGTGCATTTCTATAGGCCATTGCTCCATGTGCCTTTCTGAGGGGGCCAGATTCTGACTCATGGTCCCCGGTATGCCTAGAACTTCATTCACAATGACTGATGCCAAAGTCTAATAATATACATAGCAGCCTCGATAGCTCCGGGAAACCAAAGGGACTCCCCCCAGAAATGCATTTAAAATTTTCCTTAATAAATTATATATTTCTTATACAGGGGGTATCATATAATGTGCAAAATCTGTGGGTATTCATTCAAAAGATAAGCCAATTCATTTGCATCAAATGTACAATCTATCTTTATTTTTTGTTTTTTGAAAAGCCATGCTGCAATGCATTTCAGGCAAACAATGTACAATTTTCCATGTGTAAAATGTCAACTACATTTTTATTATTGTCTAATATACAGTATTATAGATTCATTATCAAAAAAACAAAACACATCATGGAATGAGTGGCAACTGAAACAAAATAATAGCTCAACTACAATGACTTTCATGTATGGCAGATCACTGGCAGATCTGAAAGTACTGTGCAATTAGAGTACTGTACAGTACTCTAACTCTTGTTAACATGCAATCATAATAAAGACAAAGTACTCATTATGATTAAACATTTTGTAATATAAAAGAATTTGTTAGATTCATGCACTCACATCTCTAGCAAGTAATTTCAATGTCTGAAAAGTTTAAATCGGTACAATACAAGTATAGCAGCTATCTAACGTACCATATATTTTGGATACAACAAAGCAAGATTATCAACAAACAGTGCTCAAGATTAAAAGTTCTCACTATTAGTGAAAAGCACACCGAGAAATATCAAGTCACAAAACACATTTTTCCAGCAAAAAAATGCTCACATAGAAATTGTGGTGTTACTGTTGTTGCTGACTGTGGTTGTCATAGGAATAGTGGTACAGTAGTGATGGTGAAAAGGGGACTAAAACTACTAAATACTAAACAAACACAATTTAAATGTGAAACATTTAACAATTTCCTAGCAAGCCATCCTTATAGAAAAACTATGTAACTGTCTCTGAAATTTCTATTAAACTTTAAGCTTAAAATTTTTTTTTTTAATAAGCTGTCAAAAAAACTATTTAAAGATTAATATTACACAAAGGAAAACACCTCCAAATTTTTTAAATGTCATGAAAAAGACTCAGATTTTGCAAGAGACAGTAATTTATGACTTTATTACTAAAAATTCAAATATCAGCACAAGCCATTATTATATGGAGAACTATGAAAAAAATTATGGGACAGCAAATACTATTGAGACAATGTCTTACCCGATCTACTCTCCGATCTATGGACCTTACCCTCCACTCTATGCAGGCGGAGGTCAGTAAAGCTACGTTTGAGCTGGGTAAGGACCCCTACGGACGAAAATACACATATGTTGTTAGTCCCCATCTATAGACAAGATATTTAAAGTACAGTATTATGGATAGTATGTAGAGTGGATAAGAGTTAGTAAGCAGTGTTCTGCTTGGAACAGTTATGGGTGTGTGGATTGGTATGCTGGTATATATATTTTTTGCTGGGAATCAACTACAGAGGAACCTAGGTTAACAAATATACAGTAATCCTTTCCGGCACCAAGCTCGTCGTGTGACACGCCCATCTTGAGAAACGAATTTCCCCATTTAAAATAATGGAAATACAATTAATCCGTTCCACCCCCAAAAAAACATCAATATGAAATTTCATAATGTAATTATAATACTTGTACATGTTGTTATTACAAATGTTTTGTTTTACTGTTTTCAATTGTACTTTACCTTATGAAGAGTCATTGCTGGCTTGAGGGAGACGAAGTGGGAGGTTGGAAGGAGGAGAGGGGTTATGGTGTGGAAGGAGAATTCACCTCCGAGTCAGGCGGGCTCTCTCCTCTTGTGAATTTCATCCCACAGGATTGTGGTTCACTATCACTTGCTCATCTTTTCTGTACCTTTCAAAGAATGTATCTATTGACACTTGCTTTTGTCTTCATTTTAGGATGTCCTTAAAATGAGCAGATGATGTCACAATAATGTGGCTGAAATATGTTGACCACACCACACACTAGAAAATGAAGGAACGACGACATTTCGGTCCATCCTGGACCATTCTCAATTCGTTTGTGTGAGGCGATTCTCACCATAGTGAGAATGGTCCAGGACGGACCGAAACATCGTCGTCCCTTCATTTTC
This sequence comes from Procambarus clarkii, assembly GCF_040958095.1. NCBI lineage: Eukaryota > Metazoa > Arthropoda > Malacostraca > Decapoda > Cambaridae > Procambarus > Procambarus clarkii. Next base: position 11,284,834 of record NC_091217.1, on the reverse strand, counting down.
TAGTGTGTGGTCTGGTCAACGCCTTAAAATGAGACAGTAAATTTCCATTAAACAAGTTCACACCCCATGCAGTCACTGCTTTATCAAGGTGATGCTTTTCCAAGAATGTGTTCACCTTTTCAAACATTCCCAACACTTTCCTATGATTTCCTTTTTCAAATCTACAGTAATTGTGTCTTTCTTCCTCTTGACAACACTATCTTTAGCAAGCAGCTTCTTTGGCAACATCGTGGGTTAAAAACTGTAGTCACAAAAACACAAAGTAACGCTCAAATAAATGCAGAGGGATGCTTATTCTACGCATCTGAGAATTTGCGAGAACCAGCGGGAAAGCTACGAAGCACCACGTGGTTTTCTTGTTAACCGAGCGGAAGCTTGTGAATCTAGATAAATTTTCTGCCAGTGGCTCACTCGTTACCTGAAATGCTCGTAGATGGGGCTGCTCGTCACTCGAGGTTCCTCTGTACTCTCTGATTTAACTTTAAACTATAATATCCTAACCTTTGTGTTTAAAATAGGGAATGATAAAATTTTAAAGCAAATGAGGACTTATTAAAAATAAGTTCACAAATACACTCGCATGCACATATAATAAGAATGTAAGAAATCTTGCACACACAAACACAACTTTTCACAACCAAAAAACCAGCATTGAATGTAATGATACACCATTTTCTGGGTGAGACCCGGAGGCTCCCCGGAGCTATCCATCAAGGCTGATATGGATATACAGTATTAGACTTTGGCATCAGTCAATGTGAATGGAGTTCCAGGCCTACTGGGGACAACAAGCAGGTTCTGGCATGAGGAGCAATGGCCTGTAAAAACCCGTGTGGTTGGAAGCATTCTATATCTGCCATCCACTGGGTCAGGCACCCAGAAAGGTAAGCGTCCCAAAACAAACCCGTATTTTGGTTAAGAAATTGCTACTGAAAGCCGAACTAGTGGACAGAACTTCCCGAAAAGAAAACGAGCAAATGAGCATGACGTCACCACATTGCCGAGCCGCTTGTCTATGCAGCTCCCCTTTCCCCGTAAGGGAAAAGGGGGAGCCCCAGACCCCCTCATATCGGCTACCCACACCTCAGTTCTGAGGCTGGATGTCAAAAACATGCAAAAAACTGCTGACCGGAGGGAGGGAGGATTGCCGGGAAGCCTCTGGGTCTCACCCAGAAAATGGCATTTCATTACATTCACTGATTTTCTGGGGGAAGGGGAGCCCCTTCGGCTCCCTGGAACTACTTACTCAAAGACAAAAACAAGAGGGACTTGCCCGGGAAGCAGTCGGCACTCGTGCTTCAACACCAAGTCAAGACAACTGGCTCCAACCACCGACCCAAAGTGACACAGGCCCGACGGGGCCCAGGAATACTGACCAGGTAATGTGCAGCTAGGACCCAGTTTGATCGCTAAAAATCCCACGCCCGAATGTCATCCCAAGACTTGTTACCGAAAATGGCAGCAAGCACAGCAATCTTGCAAACGTTGTGGGCATGGGGACAAAAAAAAAAAAAAAAAGGCTGGCTAGACCGAATAACCCTGCAGACGACCTGGGAGACCCAAACCCTGGAACAGGGAAGAAGGGAAACCGGATCAACCCAAAGGGTGTCTCCGGACACAGAAGCTGTGGAGCACAAATAACGGCAGAGAGCCGTAACCGGACACAATACATACAATACAATACAATACAATTTTATTTAGGTAAGGTACATACATACAATAAATTTTTACAAAGATTGTTTGACTTATAGGTAGAGCTAGTACATACAATGCCTAAAGCCACTATTACGCAAAGCGTTTCGGGCATGATAAACTTAAATGACAAGCTTAATACTAATTGAGCATAATGAGTAGAATGAAAACAAGAAATGAAAACAGATGAAAAAGCAGCACAAATACAAATATGTCGACAAACAGCGCTCTTTAAAGAAAAAAACAGACATTGGTTGACAATAGAAGGGTAAGGTAGGTTACAGGGAATTTATTAGGTATAGCTTCACTTTTAACTTAAACTGGTTGAGAGAGGTACAGTCTTTAACATGGTTGGGAAGGTCATTCCACATTCTGGGCCCCTTGATTTGTAGAGCATTTCTAGTTTGATTAAGTCGTACTCTAGGAATATCAAAACTGTATTTATTTCTGGTGTGATGCTCATGGGTTCTGATACAACCTTCTATGAAGCTTTTGAGATCAGGATTGGCATTATAGTTTAGCGTTTTATATATGTATAATACACATGAGAGAATGTGCAGTGACTTAATGTCTAACACATTCAGAGATTTAAGTAGGGGTACCGAGTTATGTCTGGGGCCAGAATTGGATATTGTCCTAATAGCAGCTTTGTGTTGAGTAATTAGAGGACGTAAGTGATTTTGGGTAGTAGAGCCCCAAGCACAAATACCATAGTTGAGATATGGATAGATAAGGGAGTAATAGAGAGTCACCAGGGCAGGGTGTGGTACATAATATCTGATCTTAGAAAGAATGCCCACAGTTTTTGAAACTTTTTTTGATATGTTTAGAATGTGTCCCTGGAAATTCAGCTTGTGGTCAATGAGAATGCCAAGGAATTTGCCATCTAATTTGTTACAAATTTGGGTACTGTTTATTTTGAGATTTATTTGATTAGAGGATTTATTGCCAAACAGAATATAGAAGGTTTTGTCAATGTTAAGGGTGAGTTTGTTGGCAGTTAGCCACAGATGGACTTTATTTAGCTCAGTATTTACTGTGGCATTTAGAGCAAGGGGATCAGGACTGGAGTAAATGAAGGTTGTGTCGTCAGCAAATAGAATTGGTTTGAGGTGTTGGGAGGCATTTGGAAGGTCATTAATGTAGATGAGAAAGAGGAGAGGGCCAAGTATGCTGCCCTGGGGAACACCAATGTTGATGGGTAGGGTGGGAGAAATTGTATTATTCACAGAAACATATTGGAGCCTGTCAGTAAGGTAGGATTTGAGGTATTGTAGGGAGTGTCCTCTGACTCCATAATGATGTAATTTACGAAGAAGGTTTTGGTGGTTGACAGTATCAAAAGCTTTACGCAGGTCCACAAACAACCCAACAGGGAACTCATTTTTATCAAGAGCTGTATGAATCGAGATAAGCATACTAATAAGTGCATCGTTAGTGCTTTTTTTGGGTCTGAAGCCATATTGGCAAGGGCTAAGTATATTGAGTTTGGCTAGATATGAGTAAAGCTGCTTATAGATTAGTTTTTCAAAAATTTTTGACAAGTTTGGCAGGATAGATATAGGTCTGTAGTTGTTAACATCTGTGAGATTACCACATTTGTGGACAGGCGTTACTCTCGCTTTTTTTAGAATATCTGGGAAGGTTTGGAGTTCAAGTGACTTGTTGAAGAGCAAAGCAATAGCAGGGGCTAAAGATCTGGAGGCTTTTTTGTAAATTAAAGTTGGTATCTCCTCAAGGGCACCAGACTTGGTTTTAAGGGAAAGGATTATCTCATTGACGTCAGTGGAATTAATAGGCTTTAGGTACAGAGACTGTGGATAGTTACCTGAAAGATAGTCATTAATGTCTGTACTGGAAGATGGAATATCATTTGCAAGGGATGAACCAATGGAAGAGAAGAACCTATTGAACTCAATAGCAGAATCAGAGGCTGAAAGCTGACCATCGTTATTAGACAGGAGAGTCGGTTTGTTATTTAAAGACTTCTTTGATCCCAATATTTGAGAAATTGTTCTCCAAGTTTGTTTAATGTTGCTCTTTATTTGGGTAAATTTATCTTCGTAGTATTTAGTTTTGGCTCGTCTAATTATCTTAGACAGCAATAATGAGTAATTCTTTGAGAATTCTTTGGAGAAAATTCCTAACCTATACTTCTTCTCAAGGTCATGTTTTTTATTAATAGATTTAAGTATTCCCTTTGTAAGCCAGGGATTGTTAAGCCTTTTGGTTGTGACTTGTTTTGTAAGCATAGGACAGTGGGTATTATAAAGGCTAAGAGTTTTTTGAAGAAAAGATTGCACTGCTAGGTTGATGTCCACTATGTTACCTAACTCGGACTCCCAGTTGACATTATCAGCAGCAGTTATAAAATTGTCTATAGCAGTTTCATTGTGTAGTCTAAAACGTATCACTCTGCACTCTGCATCACTCAACATGATGCACCCTTGGCCGAAACAACCTAAGGACCCCTCCGGATGGCCGCAGTCTCATTCTTCGCTAGAAAAGAAGAAGATGGCTGCAAATGAACAAACTTACCACCAGGACAAAAAGAGCAGAAGCCCCTGCACCAGAGGAGAGCATGAAGCTCCCTGACCTGACCCCCAGAGGCCAATGCCAACAGGAAAAAAAGAGCATCAATCCCAAATGCAATCTGGAGTGGCTCCGCCAGCACCGCATGATAAGGGGTGACGATATTAGGCATCAGGTGATGACCCTGAAACAACCACGAGACAAAGGACAACACCACCGCATCAGAAACTGAAGTAAACCCATGACGGGACAAGAAAATATGTTAGGACCGCCAGAAAACTTCATACTGCCACCGAAACGAAGCACGCAGGTGGAACACCATCAAAGAAGCCACCTGATCACGATACAAATGGTGATGGACCTGAGTAAAAAAAAATCCAGACGCGAAGACTCAAGGCAAAGATCAAACCAGCCATGAAGTGGACTGGGCCAATCTCCTATAAGAAGAGGAGCCGTGGGAAGACCCCTGGGTTCAGATACCGAGCGAGCAGCGCCTGAAACCAAGGCTGGGTCGGCCACCAAGGAACCAAGATGACTACTCTTCCCTGGCAAGTCTCCAAGCGAGCCAAGACCAGGAGCAACAGCAGAACCGGGAAAAAGAGGTAAAGGTAACCCCCATCTCGACCAGTCCTGCTTGAAGGCATTTGCCCTGACAGCCTCACAGTTGGAGAAGGGCGCCACATAATATGGAAGATGCTTCGACCACACAGACGCGAAGAGGTTCACCTCTGGGAGCCCGTACGTCGGGCAGAGCCAACTGAACGGTCGGCGTCGACCGTCCATTCCGTGGACAGGGGAATGAACCGAGACAGGCCACCTGCCAGGACATTGGACACCCCCTGGATGTGAACAGCTAGGAGAGCCAAACCCCAAGAACTCAACAGACGAGTTAACCAAAGCGACCAGCCCCAAAGAGCTAAGGACCACATCGAACACCCCCTTGGTTCAGGCATTGACCCACCGGGAAGCAGTCCAAATGAAGCCTGATCATCAATCCATGAGTGACCTGAACCCTCCAGAGCGACATCCACACTGCTGCGAACTCCCGCACCATGTTATGGGCCCAATGGAAGGACAGAACCCACCGCCCCTAGCCGGCTTGTTGAGCACTGGTCACAAAGCCCCAGCCAAGAGACGACGCGTCCATAAACACATCAAGCGAGGGCTCGGGTAGGTGCCAAGGCACTGAAACCTATAAAACCCGAAAAGGAAGTTGGCAACACAGCAGCCGATGCAAGGCCCCAGAGGCCGAACCCAGCAATCGCTAGAGAGGCAGAAGGGACCTTCCCGAAGGAACCATAACAGCTGACGAAGCTACACCTGACCCGGTGGGTAGACCAAGATGGCAAAGTTCAGGCTGCCACACAAGCCCTTGAGCATCCGCCGGGTGACCCAGGAGCCCCCCAAACAACAAACGAAGGTGGGTCTGCAGCCGAAGCAGAGACGCCAGAGGGAGAGACAAGGAAGCAGTCCGAGAGTCCCCCACAAGACCTAGCCAACACCGAACCTGAGAGGGAACCAGATGGGACTTCTGCCAGTTCACTAGGAACCTGAGCCTGGTGAGCTGGGAAAAAAACCAAACCCCTGACGAGCAGACACACGGACCAGCTGGGTGCCCACACCAACCAGTCGTCAAGGTAGGCCAGGCCTCGAATCCCTAGCAAATGCAGACGGGCCACCACGACCTGGGTAAGGCATGTAAACATGCGAGGTGTAGGATTCAACTCAAAGGGAAAGCAACGAAAATGGTAAGCCTGACGCCCCACAACAAGACCAAGCCACGGCATGATCCCTGGATGAATCGGAATATGCCAATACGATTCCGGGAGGTCCAGGGATACTATCCAAGTGCCCGGCTCCAAGATGACCCGACAGAGCACAAGAGAAGAAGCCTGCTCCACGAGGCTCCCCGAAGGAGAAGGGGATGCCAGCATCACCGCAGGCCATAGGAAATGACCCAAAAAGCCATGAAACCAGGCGTGAGCAAGCAGCGCGAACCCCCTCCCCCCATCGCACCATCAATGGGGCAAACGGCGAAAGGGTGGACACCCCTGCCGGGAACCCGACCGACGAACAGAGCAAGCACCGCGCCAACTAGACAAAGGCAGGACAGAAAGCAGCACCGGCTCCAAACCTGGCACCACCTGCCTACTCCAACTGAAGGAGCCCCGAGCCCTGGCACGACCTCTCCGGGAGGAACCCCCATGAGCCACCCTGGAGAACCAACAAATCCAACATCGGACGACAACTAGCAGAAGCTGCCTGCAGATACAGGTACTGCCCAACTCCAGACTCCGCAATCGGCAAGGGAGAAAAAAGCGACAAAAACCTAAGAACCAGGGGCCCATTCAGATTCCACAGAGGTACGTAGCAAGCATCAAACAGATACTGTACAATGCAACTCACAGGATCGGCATAAACAGCTTCAGCAGGGCAGACGACACATGTACCGCCGAGACCAAGGTACCAGACCCGGGAATGGCCCCAAGTGCCTCCAAATCCTCCGTAAGCCAAGCCGAGGACAACTCGAGGAGAAAAAAGAACTGCAGGACCTTAGCCAATTGGCCACGTGCACGCACGTAATTACCTACGTGTAGTTACAGGATGAGAGTTACGGTCATGGTGTCTCATCTTCCCAGCACTCTGTCATATAACAAGTCATGTAACATACGCAAGTCCTCAGCAACCAGCGAAGTCAAAAGGGAGGGAACCTGCACGTGAAGTTGCACCACACCAACATCCCAAGGAAGGAAACCTGCATATGAAGCTGCACCACACCAACATCCTGAGGAAGGGCAGGGTCGAACAAGCAAGCATCGAGGTGCTCAAACTCGCCCCACAGGAAAACATGGACCACCGTCCCAGCTTAATGTCACTCAAGCGCGCGGGACCATAAGAATATAGGTAACTGAAAAAGGCCTATTGGCCCATACAAGGCAGCTCCTATTTATAACCACCCAATCCCACTTATATACATGTCCAACCCATGTTTGAAACAATCAAGAGACCCCACCTCCACCACATTACGCTGTAAGTGGTTCCACTTACCACAGACTATCTAGCTCATATCTTGTAACTCTAGCCTCAAAACCTTACATTTGTCAGCATTAAACTGCATCTGCCAATCTTTTGACAATTTCAAAACCACATTTAGATAGTCTTGAAGTGATAATGAGTCTTTTTCCATGTTTACTTCCCTCTTGATTTTTGTATCATCGGCAAATTTGCAAATATTGTTGCTCAAACCTGAATCTAAATCATTTATATACATGTTATGAATAACAGAGGTCCTGGGAATGAGCCTTGAGGCACTCCACTTACAACATTTTCCCAGTCTGACTTAACCCTACTTATACTAACTCTTTTGTTTCCTTTGGTATAGCCATGCCCTAATCCAACTTAATACAGCACCCCAATAACATGAGCCTCTTATCTTTTCAATCAGTCTTTCATGTGGCACTGTATCAAAAGCTTTGCTAAATTCATGATACACAACTTCACAAACCTTACTACTATCAACTGCCTCAACTATGCTGGAATAAAATAATAGCATATTTGTTAAACATGAACGGCCATTTGTAAATCCATGTTGTGAATCATTTATTAATTTATGTTTTTCAAGATGAAGACGAATGGTATATGCAATTATTTAATTCGTGTAACTTTCCCACAATAGATGTTAAGCTAATTAGCTGTTAGTTTGATGCAAGTGATCTATCTCCTTTCTTGAAAATTGGAACTACATTAGCAATCTTCCACGATTCTGGCACTCTGCCTGACTCTAATGATTTATTAATTAAATATGGTAGACAATGGCTCGCAAAGCTGCTCTCTGCATTCTTTAAGCACCCTGGCACACACTTCGTCTGGCCCTGGGGATTTGTTTGGCTCGAGTTTCACTATTTGTTTAACCACTTTGATGCACCAAGTTTATTGTGACATTCCCCCTGTGCGCATGAAATCAAGTGTTCCCCCCCAAAAAAAAATGTCTTTGTAAAATGATAAATTCCCTTTCCTGAACATGTCTATGTAAAAATACTGTAAATACCAAATTCCAGTTACTTTGACTGTGGGGACATGGACAAGGTGTGCTGTGACGTCATCACGAGCTGTCACCCATGTGTGAAGCTCCCAGACACGGTCGTCTGGGCCATTCAAGCACCGCGAGTTGCCACAAATATATTTTCAATTATTTGTTTTATGTATTTCCAATGCAGTTTTATTTCTTTTTTTTATCGAATACGTTCATAAAATTCCATGGAACTGTGATACATGTGTCAGTAATGCGCCCACAATAAATGTTTATTGTCGCAAATATTACTTGTTAAAACTTCACTAAAATTACAGTGGTACCTTGGTTTAAGAGTTTAATCCATTCCTGAAGACAGCTCGTATTCCAAAAACTCGTAATCCGAAGCTAATTTCCCCATAAGAAATAATGGGAAATGAATTAACCTATTCCTGACTACCCAAAAACCTCACTTCAAACTAAATTTTATACCTAATTCATCTAAATAAACCTACAAAACTATGTTCAAGTTATTATTTACCCTTGCTGATGAATGCTGTAGGCATATGGAAGATGGTGAGGAGGGGTGAGGAGGAGAGGTGTTACTGTTTGGAAGGGGAGTCCCCTTCTATTATAACATCAGGCAATGAGGACCTCTCTGGGGTGCATTTTCTGGCACGTTTTGCCTGCATACCACTAGATCCTGGTTATGGCTCACTGCTCGATTTTCTCACAACAAATCTGTCCATGGAAGATTGTTTTTCCCTTCTTCGCAAGATGTCTCTGAAGTGAGGCATCACATTGTCATTGAAAAGATTAATGCAACGCCCTACTACAGCTTTCTCTGTGAGAGACTTTTCAATATAAGTTTGCATTTCTTCCCACATCTGACACCACTTCTTAATCTTCAACATCTTAATCTCCACTTCTTCAAGTATTTGTGGTCTTTGTTTTGTGATTGTTCTTATGCCTTTTGGTACTTTAGCACTCATAATGTCCTTTTTCTTGCTAAGTATAGTGCATATCGATGTGGATTTGTTGTACTATCTACAAAGTTCAACAACATGTGTACCATTTCATGCTTCCGAATGATCTTTTGTTTTTCCTCTATTGTCATCCTCACATGCACTTTCTTGCCTTGATCCTTAACACTGGCTTTCTTGGGACCCATGGTGAGATATATAATACCAACTTACCAATGTAGTGAATACCATACCAATGTAGTGAAGATATGGGTGAATTAGGCATAAAATTTACATTGAAGTGAAGTTTTTGGGGAGTCAGGAATGGATTAATTCATTTCCCATTATTTCTTATGGGGAAATTAGCTTCGGTTTATGAACCATCTCCAGGAACGGATTAAATTCGTAAACTGAGGTTTACGGCCTGGTCGACGACCGGGCCGCGGGGACACTAAGCCCCAGAAGCACCTCAAGGTAACCTCAAGGTAAGGAGGTACCCCTGTACAGAGATAAAATATTTATTAAAAATATTAGTCATCTCATCATCATTATCAGTTATCTCACCTGTCTCCATTTTAATGAACCTATCCTCTCCCTAATGTTAGACCGACAGAATGTATGCCACGCCTCCAACAAAAAAACAGGGCAGTCTGCAAGCCAGGACATCTTTGGAACATCATGACGAAGCCAGTGTGGAAACGCAGATCCAAACCTGAACAAAGTAGGATCCATTATGGAGGCATACTCTGGATCGCACAGGAGATAAGCCGCAATGGCGTTCTGCACCACATGGGGAGGGAAGCAGGAAGCTGAAAACCTCTGGAACGACAGGCCCGACGGACCTGAAGGGACATGGAACCGAACCTGGGAAGGGACAGACACCAAATCTTACTCGTACGCGGAGGGGGGGAAAGAAAGCCCCACTCTTTGTAACAATAAACCCCATTCTGAGGGAACAAAAACCCAAGAGGGGTTTAATAGGGTTTAAGACCCCCAAGTCAATCCCTCCCCCACCCTGGAAGCCTCCACAGTAGGCCCCGGGGCCGAGCCATCTTCCAAAACTCCGGCCTCACAAGAAAAGGGTGGAGGAGCTGTAAAAGTAGGAAGGAAGGAAGGAAGGGGGCCCACTGGTCAGACCCAGATGCTTCGGCAGGAGGAACCAGCCGAACATTTCCGTCGCCACCCCAGAAGGGGCATCCACCGAGATTGCCCGAGTCTCGAACCCAACGAAACCCTGCCCCAACTCTGAAATACTCAGACACTTCGGAGCCGGAATTTGGACCAGAAAGACCTTGAGAAGAAGTATAGGTTAGGAATCGTCTCCAAAGAATTTTCAAAGAATTTCTCATCATTGCTATCTAAAATAATTAGAAGAGCCAAAATTAAATACTACAAAGATAAATTTACCCAAACAAAGGGCATGTTAAGAAAACATGGAGCACAATTTCACAAATATTGGGATCAAAGAAGATTTTAAATAACAAACCAATACTCCTGTCCAATAACGATGGTCAGCTTACAGCCTCTGATACTGCTATTGAGTTCAATAGGTTCTTCTCTTCCATTGGGTCATCCCTTGCAAATGATATTCTATCTTCCAGTACTGATGTTCAGGACTATCTTACAGGTAACTGTTCACAGTCTAACGCCTGCAAATTCCACTGATGTTAATGAGATAATCCTTTCCCTTAAAACCAAGTCTAGTGCCCTTGAGGAGATACCAAGTTTAATTTACAAAAAAGCCTCCAGACCTTTAGCCCCTGCTATTGCATTGCTCTTCAACAAGTCACTAGAACTCCAAACCTTTCCAGACATTCTAAAAAAAGCAAGAGTAACCCCTGTCCTCAAATGTGGTGATCTCACAGATGTTAACAACTACAGACCTATATCAATCCTGCCTAACTTGTCAAAAATATCTGAAAAACTAATCTACAAGCAGCTGTACTCTTATCTAGCCAAACACAATAAACTTAGCTCTTGCCAATATGGCTTCAGACCCAAAAAAAGCACTAATGATGCACTTATTAGTATGCTTAACTTGATTCGTGCAGCTCTTGATAAAAAGGAGTTCCCTGTTGGGTTATTTGTGGACCTGCGTAAGGCTTTTGACACTGTCAACCACCAAAACCACCACCTTAAATTACATCATTATGGAGTCAGAGGACACTCCCTGCAATACCTCAAATCTTACCTTACTGACAGGCTCCAGTATGTTTCTGTGAATAATACAATTTCTCCCACCCTACCCATCAACATTGGTGTTCTTCAGGGCAGCATACTTGGCCCTCTCCTCTTTCTCATCTACATTAATGACCTTCCAAATGCCTCCCAACACCTCAAACCAATTCTATTTGCTGACGACACAACCTTCATTTACTCCAGTCCTTGACCCCCTTGCTCTAAATGCCACAGTAAATACTGAGCTAAATAAAGTCCATCTTTGGCTAACTGCCAACAAACTCACCCTTAACATTGACAAAACTTTTTATATTCTGTTTGGCAATAAATCCTCTAATCAAATAAATCTCAAAATAAACAATACCAAAATTTGTAACAAATTAGATGGCAAGTTAATTGGCGTTCTCATTGACCAAAAGCTGAATTTCCAGGGACACATTCTAAGTATATAAAAAAAAAGTTTCCAAAACTGTTGGCATTCTTTCTAAGATCAGATATTATGTACCCCACCCTGCCCTGGTGACTCTCTATTACTCCCTCATCTATCCATATCTCAACTATGGTATTTGTGCTTGGGGTTCTACTACCCAAAATCATTTACGTCCTCTAATTACTCAACACAAAGCTGCTATTAGGACAATATCCAACTCTAGCCCCAGACATCACTCGGTACCCCTACTCAAATCTCTGAATATGTTAGATATTAAGTCACTGCACATTCTCTCATGTGTATTATACATATATAAAATGCTGAACTGTAATGCCAATCCTGACCTCAAAAGCTTCATTGAAGGTTGTAACAGAACCCATGAGCACACCAGAAATAAATACAGTTTTGATACTTCAAGAGTACAACTTAATCAAACTAGAAATGCTCTACAAATCAAGGGACCCAGAATGAGGAATGACCTTCCCAACCATGTTAAAGACTACCTCTCTCAACCAGTTTAAGATAAAAACGAAGCACTACCTAATAAATTCCCTGTAACCTACCTTACCCCTCTGTTGGCAACCCATGTCTGCTTTTTTTTTTTTTTTTTTTTTTTATTCAACGCTGTTTGTCTGTAATTGTCTGTAATAATTTGTAATTGTATTTGTGTTGCTTTTTCAGCCATGTTCCCCCCTCTTTCATCTCTATTTTTATTTGTTCTCAACACATTTTATTCTTTATACCCATTAGTATTAAGCTTTAGTCAATGTTTTTTCCTGCCCAAAACGCTTTGCGTAATAGTGGCTTTAGGCATTGTATGTACTAGCTCTATCTATTAATCCAACAAACTTTGTAAAATCTCTTGTATGTATGTACCTTATCAAAATAAACATTTATTTATTTATTTATTTATTTATAAGTAAACTGGTATGGTACCCAAAGACCATAGTGGTCACCAGTAAACATGGAAAGTCGTGCAGATGACGCACCTCCCTCACCAAAATGGCGGCTCCCAACCTATTCCTATTGCTGTTTATACCCTCTATACACACGTTACATATAAGTATCTACATTTGTATTCACCATAGCGAACCACTAAGCTGGTACGGTGAGTGCAGTCAATAAAAGGTGGCCACACACTGTCAGAAGACAACGCCACCACCCTCCCTCCCACAGCATTACTCCTCCCTCCATGCAGCACAGCGCTAAATATCACCACAATCCTGCTATTATCAGAACTCTAGTCAGTTTTATCACAGTCAGGGGTCTTCTGTAATAATATCATCGCTACATAATAGCATGAACAAGTATATTATGGCATTTTTAGGTAATGCTGTGGTCACAAGCTGAACAGCAGTGCTGTGAGCTCATGCTGCATGCATCAGGCTTGGTAGCTCACTCAATACTGAGGCCCCTAACACCTGGGAATTTGGCCCATGATTTAAAAAAAAAAATGGAGTCTGTTTACAAGAGCCCTGATGAAGGTGTGGTGAACCCCGTGTATCCGCGGGCCGTTTAAATCTTGTGTAGTACTCCAAAGCATCATATGATGCGATGCACAATTTTCTGCAAGTCGGTCAAAGCATCATATGATGCAATGCGCAATTTTCTGCAAGTCGGTCAAAGCATCATATGATGCGATGCGCAATTTAAGGGTTAAACTAGAATCATTCTGACTTGCTGGCCGACCATGGCGATGAATGGTGGTTCGCGCAGTGTTTCTCCCATGGACATTTCCGATCCCTTTGAGGGTTTGCAGGACCTGTTGTCCCTTAAAATGCATTCTGGTCACAACGTTCTCCTGGTCTTGGAGGGGGGATCCCGAGGGTGTTTTTCTGGACAGTAAACATCATAGTAAGGCTAATAGATTGGAGGCAAAATGTCGCTTGCGTCCTGCAGTGCCTTGTGATCCCCTGCAACCTCTGTCTCCACACCCTCCACTCCCTCCCGGTCGGACAAGTTCTCCTAGCCTATGTACGTTCATCATCGCCTTTGATGCTGATAAGCCCGCTGATCGGAGCGTTTTTGGAAATAGTAGGGCATGAATCAAGGCACGAACAGCTTTTCTATCAAACTGTTCCTGAGCTCTTTAAGATCATGGTGAACAATTTCAGGCCAAATAAACGCAGGAACTTGATTGCAGTAGACCACACTTCCTCCGGGGACTTTTTGGACATTACTGATATCTGTGGTTACAAGGGCCATTGTTATACGACTCTGATACGCCTCATATTGCACCGTTTGGTACGATATGTGGTCTGGCATGTTGTTGACGTTAGTGCAAACGACATCAAGGCACAACTGCAGGATGCTGACATTCTGGTCTATGGTGTTAGGAAATTTATGCATCGGATTGATGGTGACCTGTGTGACACAGGCACTTCCTCCTTACTTTTCTTGACTCCCCTCCCCCCTGATCGGGTTTGGATTAATGGCTTTCTCCATAAATTGGAGGTGTATGTCCTCCATCCTACTCAGTGCTTTCATTGTAAGGGTTTCTACCATACCTCCCTTGGCTGTACCAATGAAGTTCGTTTTGGCAAATGCTCTGGTTCCCATTTCACTCGTGACTGTGAGACCGACAAGCTCTGTTGCCCCAACTGTGGTGGTGATCATGCCATTACTTTCAAGCAGTGTCCTTCCTACGTTGCAGCACTCACTAAGGCTCTTCCCATCATCACTCCACTCTCCAGTCATGCTTTGCCTCATCCTGCCCCAGTTCTTAGTCACCCGCTGCCTCCTTTGCTTTTGCCTGATGTGTTTGTTACTGACGTTCCTCTTGCCCCTGAGGCTTCTTCTCTCCCGCCTGCCATTCAAGTGAGTCCCGATCTTGTTGACGCTATTGTCATTCATGTTGTCGATGACTAGTCGGTGCTGGTCTGCCTCGTCACTAAATTCTTTCCGCAGTCCGTCCTTCCCATTCCTGAAGCTGACCCGTCGCTCCTCTCCTCCGCTTCTTCTACGGTTGACATCCATCCTCCTGCAGCTGCCTCTGCAATTTCCAGTGCGTTTGAATCGATGTTGGACTATGCCCTTCGGAACTCTTTGGCGAGCCTTCCCTGTGTCTCTCCCCAGGCTGCCTTGCCACACATCTCTGCCCCCGGTACTAAGCGGAAGCAAACCTCCGTCGTCCCGATTTCTAAGCGCCCCTGCCATCTTGCCTGATGGGCCTCCTACTTTGTGTTCTCCCACAACTTGTCCTCTCACCCTTCCTAGGTATTCCTCCCGTTTTCCTGCTGGCACTTCTCTGGAGTCCAATGTGTTAGCATCCCAGTCGTGAGGCTCCAGATGCCGTCAACGTGCCTTGCCCTGTCCTAATCTCGCCTGTCCTGTCTAGACTTTCTCTACCCTTCTACACATTTGCTCCTTATACCTTCCTCTGCTTGCACCCCCCCCTTCCTTTCTCCTGTCTGCTTTGCAATTGCCTCCTTCACGTCCTTCTTCCCCTCCCCCCCGCCCTTCGTGTCTTGCCTTTCCCTCGCTTTCTTTACTGCTGCAATGCTTTGCATTCGCCTTCAGTTCTCATTATTCCTATCCTGACTCCCTTTCCTCTTATTTTGCCTTTATCCTCGCCCACCTTGACGGCGTTGTTATCTTCTTGATGCGGGCACGTCGTGACCGTTGATGTTGTTGTTGTGCATTGTCATATACGCATCTTTCTACATTCCCACTCATGAATTCATTGAGAGGATATACCTTCATGCAAACTGCATGTATTGCGAAAAAGAATCATCATCATTCATTGCAGAGACCTCAAGGCAACAAACTGCACTTGACTCAGGGTTGTAGGTGTCACTGACCCAAAAGGCAGCACAACGAAGGCAGAAAGAATGATCATCTGGTAGCAAAGAGCACCCTTCAATTCCCAAATCTTTGTGGGAGATCCGTTTGATTCTCTCTCTTTGAGAAAGAGATAGCAGACAAATGTAAAACAGAACCAGGCCTATTCCATAAATTAATCAACAGCAAATTGCAGGTAAAGGATGGTATTCAGAGGTTGAAAATGGGAAACAGATTCACAGAAAATTGAAAAAAAAGTGTGAAACATTAAACAAAAATTCCAGAGTGTGTTTGTGCAAAATGAAATCTTCCGAGACCCAGATAAAATAAAATATCTAGTGAACAACATAAAGCACATAGAGGTGTCTAGAGACGAAGTGGAAAAAATGCTCAGGGAGCTAAGTTCCTAGGCCTATACATAGACAAGAGACTCGACTCCAGCACCCACATACAACACACAGCTAAAAAAAAAAAGAGTTACAAAAACAGGCGGTATACTTTCTAAAATCAGATATTATGCTCCAAACACTGCTCTTCTCTCATTATACTATGTGCTAATCTCTCTCTATCTTACATACAGTATCTGCATGGGGTTCACCCACTGCAAACTATCTCAAGCCCATCATCACCCAGCAAAAATCTGCTATCAGTTCAATAACAAACTCTGTTCTCAGACAACACACAGTTCCTCTGCTTAAATCCCTAAACATACTAAACAAACTCACTCCACACATTCTCTTGCGCCATTTACTTTGAACAAAACTTTGTTCTTAAATGCAAATCCTGATTTGAAACTCTTCCTTGATAGATGTAATAGAACCCATAATTACCACACCAGAAATAAATATCTCTTTGATATACCCAGAGTCTAACTAAATATGTGTAAACACTATGCAAATAAAGGGACCAAGTCTATGGAACTCACTCCTTAAAGAATTAAAAAGTTGTCCAACCTATGTCTTATTCAAAAGTAAAACCAAAAAGTACCTAATTTCATCCTCATAGTTTCCTACCTATTGCTTCAAACTCGCACTGTATCTTATGCTTCCCACTTCCCCCCAATGTATATGTGCCTAAGACAATCAATTTCACAATTGTAATTACTGCTATCATCTTATATTTTGGTTGTTATGTTGAACATAAATTTTACTACAATGTACCTAGAAATAATCCTCAAATTATACTGCAATGTACCTGTTGATAATCCTCAAATTTTACTCTAATGTACCAATTAATTTTCTCCAAATTTTATTACAATTTAATCATTAACATTCATCAAATTTTGCAAGAAATTACCTACTTAAAATTATCTGTTAGATTATGGATTTGCCTGAAACACTGTGTGTGTTAGTAGCTTTACAAGAATGTAAAAACATCAATCCTATGTACTCTTGTAAATCAAATGTATCTTCTTGTATATAAACAAACACATAAATAAATAAATAAATAAATAAGTAACAACAAAGCAGTTGCCCAGATGGAGTTTCACCATGGGTTCTGAGAGAATGTGTACCTGAACTCAGCATTCCATTTAAACTGATTTTTCAGGCATCTCTGTGTGCAGGAGTCCTAGCAGATGTGTGGAAAAAGGCTAACATAGTTCCAATCTACAAAAGTGGCAGCAGGAAGTACTGGAAGTATTGTGGTGTACTGGAAGAAGTCCTATTTAGTTCCCTCTTAGGTTCAGACTGGGCTGGATCTTGTGTGCGACTCTCGAACCG
This sequence comes from Procambarus clarkii, assembly GCF_040958095.1. Taxonomy (NCBI): domain Eukaryota; kingdom Metazoa; phylum Arthropoda; class Malacostraca; order Decapoda; family Cambaridae; genus Procambarus; species Procambarus clarkii. Next base: position 11,267,530 of record NC_091217.1, on the reverse strand, counting down.
CTTCCTTGTCTCTCATCCTGGTGGTGTTGCTGCAGCTGCGGTCCCGCTTACGACTGTTTTCGGAGGGTACCCGGGTCACATGTCGGTTGTTTGGACATCGGTGCAGGAGCCTGATCTTGGCTGTGCTGGTCTAACCATCGGGTCGGATCTGCCTTCGGCGGATCTTCTGGTTTTTTCGGGGACGTTCCTTCCGCCACTTTCGTGATTGCTGTATTCGGATCTCGGGAGCCTTGTGTCTGCTGTTGCATTGCCGGCATCCTCTGAGGATTTTTTGGGATTCTATGCCCAGACAACTTTCCGAGCCCTCGCTCGATGTGTTCATGGATGCCTTGTCTCTCAACTCTCGGCTGGGGTTTTATGACCAGTGCTCACTAGGCTGGCCAGAGTCAGTGGGGTCCGTCCTTCCGTTGGGCTCACAGCAGGAGTTCATGGTGATGTGGCATTCACTTCAGAGGGTTCGTGTTGCTCGTGGAGCATGATCCGGCGCCATTCAGACTACTCTGAATCCTTGGCTCTTTGGGGCGGGTCGCTTCAGGTGACTCATTTGCAGAGTTTTTGGGGTTTGGCTCTCCTGGCGGTTCACGTTCATGGGGTGTCAAACATCTTGGCGGATGGCCTGTCTCGGTTCATTCCCGTATCCATGGAATGGATGGTCAGCACAGATTCATTCAGTTGGCTCTGCCGAACGTATAAGCACCTGGAGGTGGACCTCTTCGCATCGACTTGGTCAAAGCGTCTTCCAGTGTATGTGGCGCTCTTCCTGGACTGCGAGGCCGATGGGGTCGATGCCTTTCGGCTGGACTGGTCGAGTTGGGGTTACCTGTACCTCTTCCTACCAGTTAAGTTGTTGCCCCGGGTCTTGGTTAGCTTAGAGACTTCCCAGGGATGAGTAGTCCTGTTGGCTCTTTGATGGCCAGCCCACCCTGGTTTCAGGCTCTTCTTGCTCGATGTCCGAACCCGAGGGTCTTCCCGCGGCTCTGCCTTTTTCAGCAGGTCGGTCCATTCTGGTACATGACTAGTTCGATCTTCTCTGCTTCTCGCGTCTGGTCTTTCTGAAGTGGGTTTATCATCACTTGTATGGTGATCAGGTGGCTTAGTTGGTGTCCCACCTGCAAGTTTCTTCTCGACGGCAGAATGTAATTTCCTGGCGGTCTTTTCAGCACTTGTCTCTTTGTAGATTGTCTTCGATGTCTGATCGGATTGTTTTGTCCTTTCTCTCTTGGTTATTTCAGGACCGTCTTCTTATGCCAGATACTGCTGCTTTGTTTCGGGTGGTGTTGGCGGAGCTGCTGCAGTTTGCATTTGGGATGGATGTCACTTCTGCTCCATTCCACAAGCTTACAAGCTTTCTTGGGTGTCGTTTTCACCTCCGGCCTGCTCATGCGCCACCTGAGCTGCTCTGGTCGTTGCACCGGGTGCTCTCTTCTCCCTTCTCCTCGGTTTGGGGTGGCTCCCTCGGTTCAGGAATGTTTTTCTAAGGCTCTTTTCTTGTTGGTATTGGTCTCTGGGGGTTAGGTCAGAGAGTGTCATGCTCTCCTCTGCCGCAGGGTTTTTTATCTATCAGTCCTGGTGGTCTTTTCTTAGTTTGCAGCGGTCTCCTTTTCTGGCAAAGTATGAGTCTGCTGCTTTCCGAAGGAATCCTTGAGTTGTTGAAGCTTGGTTGGTTCGACCGGGGGTGCATCATGTTTTTTGTCTGCGGCTCTTCGCCGTTATTTGTGTGTTATGGCCTCTGTGGCAGAGGACGTGCTTTGGGTTAACCCAGTTTCCATTCTTCCCTATTCCAGGGTGCGGGTAACCCAGGTTGTTCGCAAGATTATTCGGTCCAGGTAGCTTGCGGTCTTTCCCCGTGCCCACGCCGTTCGTAAGTTCGACGTTCGGCTGCTGTTTTGGTAATGTCCTTGCCTATCTTTTGGTCACGGGGTTATTGGAGGTTGAATAGGATCCAGGCTGCACGTTACCTTGTTAATGTTCCTAGTCCTTTTCGAGCATATATAGCCTTGGGTCGCAGGTTGTGGCCTGTTGTCTCGACTTTGAGTTGAAGAGTGAGTGACAACCGCCTCCCGGGCGAGCCCCTTTTTCTTCTTATCTTTGATTAGGTAGCTCCAGGGAGCCAAAGGTGCTCTCCAGAGAAAACCAGCATTGAATGTAATGAAATGCCATTTTCTGGGTGAGACCCGGAGGCTCTCCGGCATCCCTTCCTCTCTCCGATTGGTGTTTTTTTGTGTTTTTTGATACTCGGCCTCTGAACTGAGGAGAGTTGCCGGCATGGAGGGCTGGGACCCCCTGTCCACCTCCCAGGTGGACGGGGGGTCCACCATCCGCACTATATGCACAGACAGATGCGCAGCGGTTGTGGCGACATGTTTGTTTCCTTGTTTTTAATTGGGGAGTCCTGTTCGCTAGTACGGCTTTTGGTTTGCAATATTTGACCAGCAGTAGTTTGTTTTGAAATTCCTACCTTTCTGGGTGCCTGACCTGGTAGATGGCAGACAAAGACTGCTTGCAATGACATGGGGGTGTCTTTAGGCCATAGCTCCTTGTGCCTCTCTTGAGGGGGCCAGGTTCTGGCTCTGGTCCTCAGTAGGCTTAGAACTCCTTCAATTGACTGTTGCCATGGACTAATATATACACATCAGCCCAGTATAGCTCCAGAGAGCCTCTGGGTCTCACCCAGAAAATGACGTTTCATTACATTCAATGCTGGGTTTTTTGTTTCACTCAAAAACAGTGTTTTTGTGGAACACACAAAAATTTGTGTTGCCCACCCACTTTGGGTGGGCAACACAAAGATTTTGATCATCATAAACATCATAAACCAACAAAAACACACACAAAACACACAAAATTATGTATAACAAGACAACACTTGTTATACATAAACAAAGTACAGTACATCAATCTTATTCCACATTACAAGGATACATACATACAATGAATAATATGTACAACACAAAGGTATGGGATACATGTTTCAAGTTTCAAGCAAAGCAGCTATATAGCTGCCAAATAAATGGTAGTGTCAGCCTGGAACGTACAATATTTCAAATCAGAATGTCAGTGAATATATTGGTGGTGATGGTGTTGGTGACAGTGGTGGTGATGGTGTTGGTGACAGTGGTGGTGGTAGTAGTAGTGACAGTGGTGGTGGTAGTGACAGTGGTGGTGGTAATGGTGACAGTGGTGAAGGAGAGACTATAGGTAATGATGGTCAATTAAAGTCTAAATAGATTAATTATCAAATAAAAAATCCAGCGTTGAATGTAATGAAGCACCATTTTCTGGGCGAGACCCAGAGGCTTCCCGGAGCTATCCAGGCTGATATGAAATATATTAAACGAAGGCATCAGTTAGTGTGGATGGAGTTCATAGGCCTACCGGGGACCACAAGCCAGAACCTGGCCCCCCTCAAAGAGGTACAAGGAGCAATGGCCTACAGAAGAGCACATGTGATTTGGAGCATTCTATGTCTGCCATCGACCAGGTCAGGCACCCAGAAAGGTAAGCATCCCAAAACAAACCCCTATTCTGGTTAAAACTACTACTGAAAGTCAAACAAGTGGACAACTCCTTAAAGAAAAACAAGCAAACGTGCACGACGTCACCACTTGCCACGCTGCCATCTGCGCAGCTCCCCTCTCCCCAAGAGGAGAAGGGGAAGTCTCTGACTCCCTGCACTGGACACCCATACCTTCAGTTCTGAGGCTGGATGTCAAAACACGCAAAAAGCCATCGACCAGAGAGTGTGATGCTGGGGAGCCTCGGGGTCTCACCCAGAAAATGGCGTTTCATACACTCAATGCTGGTTTTCTGGAGAGCCCCCCTTCAGGTCTTTGGAGCTATCTACCCAAAGACAAGGACAAAATAGGGACAAACCTGGGAGGTGGAAACCACACACATCCGAAACCCGAAAGCAAGACTACTGGAAACACCAAATGACCCTGCGGACGACCCGGGAGACCTGAACCCTGGAACAGGGACGAAGGGAACCTGGGCAACCCACAGTGCATCTATGGCGACAGAGACTGTGGCACGTGGGCAATGGCAGAGAGCCCCAACCGGACACAAGAAATCAACCAAGCATCAACAACCCCAGGGACCCCTCTGGAATACAGCTGTCCCAACCTAACCAAAAAAGAAGAGACAGCTGCAAATGAACAAACCGATAACCAGAACCAAAAGGAGCAGAAACCTCTGAGAAACAATCCTGAACCGAAGGTGTCACATCAAACCAAGGGAGAGAGAGATAAAAGCACCTTGTTCAAAGACCAGGATGGAGGTGAAAACGCCTGAGACAGCTCGCAAAATGATGCAGAAGGAACATCAAAACCAAAAGCAAGCCATAGCGGCTTTGCCAGCGCCGCACTATATGAACAAACAGTATGCGGCATAAACCGACAGTCCTGAACAGCCACGAGAGAAAGCATAAGACCACCTCAACAAAAAGAGCAGTATACCTACGAAGAGACAAAAGGAAAAAGGAAGGACTGCCAGTAAACCACATACTGCTGCTGAGATGAAGCACGTAGGTGGGACACCACCAACAAAGCCACCTGATTATCAAACAAATGGCGATTGACTCGAGTCAAAAGTACCAGACATGAAGACTCAAGGAGAAGACCGAACCAATCACATAATGGACAGAACCAATCATCTGAAAGAGGCGGAGCCAAGGAAAAACCGCTAGGAAGAGACAAGGCAAGCACAAGCAAGCAGCACCTGAACCAAGGCTGGGCCCTCCGAGAACTCAGCAGACGTGACACCCGAAGCAACCATCCCCAAAGAGCCAAGGAACGGACCGAGAGTCCCACACAAGACCCAACCCAGTCCGAACCTGAGAGGGAACCAGATGAGAATTCCAGGAACCAGGAACCAGAACCCGGCGAGCTGGGAAGAACCAAATCCCTGGCGAACAGACACGTGGACTGGCTGGGAGCCCAGACCAGCCATATGCCCGTGGGGATTCCCAGGGTCCTGAGACGGAACTTACACTCAGGAAAGCCCAGGCAAAGTACTGCTAACCGGCACCCAAGTCTACCAACAAACTTTCTAGAAGCTGAACCCCTGGGATGTGTCCACTCACAGGGGCCTAGCAGGGGATACCACCCAGAACACATAGAGAGAAACCTAAGGTGTAGATAGGGGGCAACGAACCAAAGGCAGACCCCCACCAGGCAGGAAAACAAAACAAAAGAAAACCCCGCAAGAAGACAACGTACCCAGGCAGAACAGAGCCGGCTGCCATTATAGGGGACAACTAGCTGTGCAGTACCCCATGCCCTTACCAGTGCAAACTACCTCTTACCCTAAGGTAAACAAGAAAGGAGGAAAACCCCCCAGCACATTCAGGGCAGTCAATTACCTAACAGCAAAAGACCAACAGAGGTAGGTAGACCCCAAAGTGACTTGTGGAAGATAACCCCAAGCCCCAAGGGCAGAACTTACAGGGCACCTAGGGGAAGGTGACCCTAGGTGCATGCAGCCCGAGTACTTGCAAAATTACTCCTGGCTCGCACACCACCAGAGAAGACCTGCCCCACACCACAAGGCACAGGAGCCAAAGCCACAGCGACCAATACCATTCACATCAGCCGAGGCACTGAAGGTGTGGGTTGCCGGTGCGAGGGGTCTGGGACTCCACCTTTCCCCTCCCGGGGGAAATGGTGATTTCATGCTCGTTTGCTTGTTTTTCTTTGGGAGCTGTCCACTCATTTGACTTTCAGAAATGGTTTCAACCAGAATAGGGGGTTTGTTTTCGGATGCTTACCTTTCTGGGTGCCTGACCCGATCAATGGTAGATATAGAGTGCTCCAAATCAAATGTCCTATTCTATAGCCCATTGCTCCTCGCGCCTCTCTGAGGAGGCCAGGTTCTGGCTCGTGGTCCCCGGTAGGTCAATGAACTCCATTCATACTGTCTGATGCCAAAGTCTAATATATTACATATCGGCCTGGATAGCTCCGGGGAGCTGAAGGGGCTTCCCCCCCCCAGAAAAATGTCAATACTGTAAGTTCTTGGGTATGCTACTAACAGATGCAAGTACATGATAAACTGGTAAGTAAGTAAAGGTGAAATATGGGTTGCAAAGAGACATAGCAACCAGAACAAATTAATTATTGGAAAAGGGTAAGAAGGGAAGATATAAGGAGTTTACAAAGAGAACACAGTAAAATGACAGTGTCAGAGTGAAGAGGAAATCATTAGTCACTGCAATGAATGGAACAAGAGGGGGCAGTGGGCTAAGGGTCACTCCTACCGAGAAGATCTGCTTACCATAACCTGGGGATATATCCGTTGACCCAGCCGCTGAGGTAAGGAATTAACTCAGATTTAGACTAAAACTTTAAAAAGACCTATTATTCAGCACATCATGCTACACACCATGATCTAGCTAACTGGCCTAATAATTATTGTCATATAAGCATTTAAATTACAAAAATGCAATTAGTAAAAAGGTGTTCACCTTTCCGATTAAATCTGATTAATAGTTTTATCATATATTTATGTCTCCCCCATAACTGGCTACAAGAAAATACTTTTATAACAGAATTGTACTGCCTCAGTTCATAAAATGTCTTTAACTATATTCCATTCTTTTGCAACTAGAATTTCTTGGCAAATTTGTATAATTAATGCCATGCCTCATTAACTGTTTATTCAATAATGAACATTTATGATAGAAACACACAAGTGCAGGTAGTCGTATTAGAATTCAGCTGATTTTTTTCATCAGTAAATTAACTATTAAAGGAGACACAGGGAACAGAAAAGCTATTTTTAAACAATTAAGTGTGAACTTAAATAATACAATGAGAATTAAGTACATAACCAGCGTTGAATATAATGGCTCCCTGAAGCTAGTAAATGATAGTGAGCCATACAACTAAGTCTCATCAGTCGCAGAGTTCTATTGGCTTACCAGGGACAATGAGCCAGAACCTGGCTCCTCCTCACAGAGGTGCAAAAGGAGGTGACACATATATTAATTTAATCATGTCTGCTACTACCAAGGAAGGCACCCAAAAAGTCAGTGAAACAAAACAAATGACTGCTGGATTCAAACAAAACAGCAGCTTTGAGAACCATCTCAAGAACTCTGCAAAATATGTAGACAACCGATCGATAATTCACAAAACTAGTGCCAGCTCATCCATCCCACTTTCCCAACTTATTTGGGGGTTGGATGGAAGCAGCTCATGGTCAGCTAGCTGCTCCACCCTCAGTTCTATGAAGACAACAACAATACCGACAACCTAGAGAGAGAGGGAGGGAGGGAGCCACCATACGGGTTCAACCAGAAAAAGGCACTTCATTACATTCAATGCTGGTTTTCTGTGGAAGTCCCTTGTGGTTTTCCTGCAGCTTACCATGGAGAAGGAATGCTTACCATGGTCCTGCAGCTTACCATGGTCCGGATAATCGAGTGGAGACAGTAGTGATCATATTACCTCTTTTTCTTCTGTCTTATAGTTTTGGCACATTTAATGCTTCTAACCTCTCCTCGTAGCTCTAACCCTTCAGTTCTGGGAGCCACTTAGTAGCATGTCTTTGCACCTTTCCCAGTTTGTTGATGTGCTTCTTAATTAAGATATAGACACCACACAATCACTGCATATTCTTGCCTAATTTGGCCTAACAAAAGTTGAACAATTTCTTTAGTATTTCCCCATCCAAGTATTTAAAAGTAATTCTGAAGTTAAAAAGCGTAGCATAGCCTCCTCGCACAACGTTGTTTATGTGGTCCTCAGCTGATAGTTTTCTATCTAGAACCACCCTTAGATCTCTTTCTTTATCAGAATTCTTTAAAGATTTCTTACATAAAAGGGAAAGATCGACCTTTGAGGATTACCCTAAACGGTGCCAAACAGATGGAAGAAGTACTAAGGAATGCTAGAAAATTACAAAGTGATGAGGTAGGGAAAGTATGGTCGTTAAGACGAGATCTTTCAAAGGAAGACAGAGAAGCTGAAAATGAACCTCGCCGAGCCAAAACGTTTAAATGAAAACAGGAATGCAGAAGAAATCAATTCTTTTTTCTACAAAGTGATAGGGGGTAGGCAAACTAGTAAAGTGGTACATAAAGGCAAACCAACAAAAGGATTAGAGAGACGGGGAGTGAAGAATAAGGAGAGGGGGAACAAGTTCCTGAAAATTGCATACACCAACATAGATGGAGTGAGATCAAAGATACTGGAGTTAAGTGATGTAATACAGATGCAGACACCTGACATTGTTGCACTCACGGAGACAAAACTTCAAGATGATATTTCAAATTAGGTCATATTTCCAAGAGGCTACTCGGTCTGGAGATGGGATAGAAAAATTAGGAAAGGCAGTGGCATTGCTGTGCTGGTGAAACAACACCTAAAAGTAAAGGAAATAATAATTGCCAATCCACGAGAAGTTGACATAATAGTACTAGAGATATGCAATCAGGATTATAAACTAACGATCATAAATGCATATAGTCCACCGTCAAGTAACACATGGACAAAGGAGGAGCTAGATAATAAACGAGAGGGTCTTATAACAATAATGAGAGAAATTATAGTCAGAGCTGATAAAGATAGATCACGACTGTTGGTAGTCGGCGACTTCAACTTAAAATCCATATACTGGGAGGCATATGAAGCTAGAACGGAGGACTTTTGGACTTGTAGATTCGTAAACCTCATCCTGGAAACATTCATGTTTCAATATGTTAAACAAGCTACGAGGACGAGGGAAGGGGATGTTCCCTCCAAGCTGGATTTGATATTTACCAGGAAAGAGGTAGAGATATATTTGAGATTCATTACCTCCCTCCCTTAGGTAGAAGTGACCATGTCTTATTTGGAATAAAGTATGCTATGCGTTATAATTTAGAAAAAAGTGAGGTTGAAGCAGTTGAAAAGCCTGATTTCAGGAGAGGTCATTATGGAGAACTCAGACATTTCTTTATTGGAAAGACTTGCTGTTAGGACATGAAGTACATGAGATTTATGTCAAGTTTTGTGAAGTATATGATAAAGGCACAAAAAAATTTATTCCAAAGCAGAGATGCAGAACTAGGAAACAGGATTAGTTCGACAGAAATTGCAAAAGGGCCAGAGACCAAAAAGATACAAAAATGGAATCAATATAGGATGAGGCCAAACCCCCAAACATACCAGCGATACAAAGAGGCAAGAAACAACTAAACGGCAGTGAGGAGAGAGGCAGAAAGAAATTTTGAAACGGGGATTGCGGACAAATGTAAAACAACCAGGTCTATTCTATAAATTCATAAACAACAAATTGCAAGTAAAGGATAATATTCAGAGGTTGAAAATGGGAAATAGGTTCACAGAAAATGTACAGGAAATGTGTGAAACATTAAACAAAAAGTTCCAAAGTGTGTTTGTACAAAATGAAATCTTCAGGGAACCAGACACAATAAGAATTCCAGAGAACAGCATAGAGCACATAGAGGTTTCTAGAGATGAAGTGGAGAAAATGCTAAAGGAGTTAAGTATGAACAAAGCAGTTGGTCCAGATGGAGTTTCACCATGGGTTCTGAGAGAATGTGCACCTGAGCTCAGCATTCCACTTCAACTGATTTTTCAGGCATCCCTGTGTAAAAAGAGTTGTAGCTGATGTGTGGAAAAAGGCTAACATCGTCCCAATCTACAAAAATGGCAGCAGGGAAGAGAAGACCCCCTCAATTATAGACCTGTATCATTGACAAGTGTAAAAGTCAAAATATTGGAAAAAATAATTAAAACTAAATGGGTAGAACACCTAAAGAAAAACTATATAATATCAGACAGTATGGCTTTCAATCTGGATCTTGGAAGAAGATCCAGATCGAAGATCTGGATCTTCTTCCATCAATGAACATCAATGGTGCATGAACTGAACCTTATGATACTCCACTTGTGACGTTTCTCCAGTCCAATACATTGCCTCTGATTACTGCCCTCATTTTTCTATCAGTCAGAAAATTTTTCATCCATGTTAGAAGTTTACCTGTCACCCCCTCCAATTTTTTCCAGTTTCCAGAACAACCTCTTATGTGGAACTCTGTTGAAAGCCTTTTTTAGGTCCAAATAGATGCAGTCAACCCAACAATCTCTTTCCTGTAAAATGTCTGTGGCTCGATCATAGAAACCGAGTAAATTCGATACACAGGATCTTCCAGATCGAAAACCATACTGTCTGGTTGATACCTGGTTGATGGGGTTCTGGGAGTTCTTCTACTCCCCAAGCCTGGCCCGAGGCCAGACTTGACTTGTGAGAGTTTGGTCCACCAGGCTGTTGCTTGGAGCGGCCCGCAGGCCCACATACCCACCACAGCCCAGTTGGCCCGGCACTCCTTGAAGGAAACAATCTAGTTTCCTCTTGATGTCCACGGTTGTTCCTGTAATATTTCTGATGCTCGCTGGTAGGACGTTGAACAACCGTGGACCTCTCATGTTCATAGTGTTCTCTGATTGTGCCCATGGCACCTCTGCTCCTCACTGATTCTATTCTGCATTTTCTTCCATGTCGTTCACTCCAGTATGTTGATATTTTACTGTGCAGATTTGGGACCTGTCCCTCCAGTATTTTCCATGTGTATATTATTTGGTATCTCTCTCTCGTCTCCTTTCTAGTGAGTACATTTGGAGAGCTTTGAGACGATCCCAATAATTAAGGTGCTTTATCTCTTCTATGCGTGTCGTATATGTTCTCTGTACTCCCTCAATTTCAGCAATCTCTCCTGCTCTGAAGGGGGGTCTGTTTGATATTATATAATTTCTTTCTAGGTGTTCTACCCATTTATTTTTTATTATTTTTTCCAATATTTTGAATATTACACTTGTCAATGATACAGGTCTATAACTGAGGGGCTCTTCCATGCTGCCACTTTTGTAGATTGGAACTATGTTAGCCTTTTTCCACCTATCTGGTATGACTCCTGTACACAGGGATGTCTCAAAAATCAGCTGAAGTGGAATGCTGAGCTCAGGTGCACATTCTCTCAGAACATATGGTGAAACTCTACACACAGAGATCACACCAACGTGATGCATCAAATGAACAAATCCACAAGGGCCGTGATGAGGATTCGAACCTGCGTCCGGGAGCATCCCAGACACTGCCTTAATCGACTGAGCTACGACACGGTAAAAGAGTTGAAACCGAAGTTCTACTGAACTTCCTTGATCCCGTAGCCTCTCTGAGGCACAAACCTGGATTTTACACAACTTCTCCCTCTTCGCCCTTACATCATTACACACACAGATCACACTAATGTGATGCATCAAATGAACAAATCCACAAGGGCCATGACGAGGATTCGAACCTGCGTCCAGGAGCATCCCAGACACTGCCTTAATCAACCGAGCTACGAATCGGGCCGTGATGAGGATTCGTCACGGCCCGATTCGTAGCTCAGTCGATTAAGGCAGTGTCTGGGATGCTCCTGGATGCAGGTTGGAATCCTCATCACGGCCCTTGTGGATTTGTTCATATGGTGAAACTCCATCTGGGCCAACTGCTTTGTTCTTACTTAGCTCCAGGAGCATTTGTTTCACTTCATCTCTAGACACCTCTATACGCTCTATGCTGTTCTCTGGAATTCTTATTGTGTCTGGTTCTCTGAAGATTAATTTTTTACAAACACTTTGTAAAGAACTTTGTAAAGGACTTTGTAAACACTTTGGAACTTTTCGTTTAATGTTTCACACATTTCCTTTTCATTTTCCATACATCTGACCCCCATTTTCAACCTCTGAATATTATCCTTTATCTGCAGCTTACTTTTAATGAATTTACAGAAAAAGGCTGGATCTGATTTACATTTGTCTGCTATACCATTCTCAAAGTTCCTCTCTGCCTCTCTCCTTACTGACATGTAGTTGTTTCTTGAATCTTTGTATCATTGGTATGTTTGAGGGTTTGGTCTCTTTCTATAATGGTTGAGACCAAAGCTTGTCTCTTTTGATCTCTGGCCCCTCACGCAATTTCTGTTGAACCAACCCAGTTTCCTAGGTCTGCATGTCTGTTTTGGTATGAATGTTTGTGTGCCTTCATCATATATTTTGCCAAATTTGACATACATCTCATTTACTTCATTGCCTAGCAACAAGTCTGTCCAATTATTCCCATGAAAAATTTTTCTAAGTTCCCCATAGTGTCCTCTCTTGAAATTGAGTTTAACAACTGTTTCACTGTCCCTATTCTCTACTAGATTATATCACATACCATATTTAATGTCCAAGAGGACGTGATCACTCATTCCCATTGGAGGAAGGTACTGGATGTTAAATACCTCGTCTTCTTAACTGGTGAATATTAGATCCAGTACTGACGGAACATCCCCTTCCCTCATTCTTGTGGCCTGCTTGACGTGTTGATACAAGAATGTCTGCAGATGGAAAATGTCTTGGAGATGAGGTTTATAATCCTGCCTGTCCAAATGTCCTCTGTTCTTGCCTCGTAGGCCTCCCAGTCTATTGCCTTAAAGTTGAAGTTCCCCAGTACAGTGGTACCTCGGAATACGAGTGTCCCTGAATACGAGTTTTTCGGAATACGAGCAGGATTTGTTCAGAAAATGTGCCTCGGAAGGCGAGGGTTACCTCGGAACACGAGTTCGTTGATATGCGTACAGGCTGACCTAGCGCGTGGTGGTACGGCGATCATCGCCCCTCCGCCCCTCAGTTTACCAGAGCCTCGCGCCCAGTGACTATCCCACATCAATTCTTCACCCGGATTTTCAGTGTTTTGTTGGATTTTTGGTCATTTGACTATAAAAGTTGTTATTATATATCTCACCATGGGTTCCAAGAAAGCCAGTGGTAAGGATCAAGGCAAGAAAGCCCATGTGAGGATGACAATAGAAGAGAAACAGGAGATCATTCGGAAGCATGAAAATGGTACACGTATTATTGAACTTTGTGGGCAGTACAACAAAGCCACGTCAACAATATGCACTATACTTAAGAAGAAAAATGAGATTACGATATTTGCTAAAGTGGCAAAAGGCGTAAGAACAATGACGAAACAAAGACCACAAATACTTTAAGAAGTGGAATAGGTGTTATTAATTTGGATACACGACAAGGAATTAATGGGGGATAGTGTTTCGGAGGCCATCATTTGTGAGAAAGCCAGGGTATTGCATGAAGACCTTGTAAAGAAAACCCCTGGAACGAGTGATGCAGATACGAAAGAGTTTAAGGTAAGCAGGGGGCTGGTTTGAAAAATTTAGAAAAAGAAGTGGTATCCGTAGTGTTGCGAGGCATGGGGAGGCAGCCAGATCAGACAAACCAGCCGCTGAACGATTTATTGAAGAATTTAAAGAGTTTGCAGATGCTGAGGGATACCTACCGCAAGAAGTGTTTATGACAAAACAGGACTGTTTTGGAAAAGATAGCCTAAGAGGACATACATTACCGAGGAGGAAAAATCCTTGCCCGGACACAAGCCTATGGAAGATAGATTTACGCTTGTGCTGTGTTCAAACGCGAGTGGCGATTTGAAAATTAAACCTTTGCTAGTATATCATTCTGAAAATCCAAGGGTTTTCAAACAGTATAAAGTGCAGAAAACCCAAATGTGTGTGATGTGGAAGTCTAATAAAAAAGCATGGGTGACTAGGATTATTTTTTCGGAGTGGGTGAATGAAGTACTGTGCCCTGCTATAGAAAAATATCTGCAGGAGAAACATTTGCCACTCAAGGCCCTGCTTCTCCTCGACAATGCTCCTGCTCATCCTCCAGGATTGGAAGATGAATTGATGCACAGATACAGTAAATTTCTCACAATAAAGTTCCTTCCTCCTAACACCACTCCTCTAATTCAACCTATGGACCAGAAAATCATAGCGAATTTTAAGAAACTGTATGAAAGGGCACTTTTCCAGAAATGTTTTGAAGTGACTGAAGCTACAAACCTCACCCTCAAAGAGTTCTGGATACACCATTTTAACATTTGTAGTGCTTTAAAACTCATTGACAAAGCCTGGCAAGAAGTGACTCAAAGAACCCTGATCTCTGGCTGGAGAAATTTGTGGCCTGAATGTGTGACAGAACTAGACTTTGAGGGGTTTGAGCCTGTAAATGATGCACCTATTGTTGAGGAAATCGTTACTCTGGGCTGGCAAATGGGCTTGGAATTGGATGGTGATCATGTGGAGGAGTTGGTGGAAGAACACAACGAAGAACTGACCACCAAAGAACTCCAAGCCCTTCAAAACGATTCTTCGCGGCGGGGGATCGTATTCCAGGGACCTGCCCGAAACGCTACGCGTACTAGTGGCTGTACAAGAATGAAACAACTTGTATATATCTTAAAAAAAAAAAAAAAAAAGAAAAAAAAAAAAGAAAAGGGAACAGCAAGACGACCCAGTTGATGATTCTCCAGTGGAGGAGGATGAGGCAGTAGTGAATGTTCCTCCTGCAGAAATCAAGGTGTGTAAGATGTGGGAAGAGATTCAAACTTTTATTGAAAAGACTCACCCAGAGAAAGCTGTAGTAGGCCGCCGTTGCCTTAATCTTTTCAATGACAATGTGATGCCTTACTACAGAGACAGCTTGCAAAGAAGGGAAAAACAAGCTTCCATGACAGATTTGGTGTGATAAAATTGAGCAGCGAGCCACAACCAGGACCTAGTGGTACTCAGGCAAAACGTGCCAGGGAGTGCACACCAGAAAGGTCCTCACTGCCTGATGTGATAATGGAAGGGGACTCCCCTTCCAAACAGTAACACCTCTCCTCATCCCCCCCCTTCCCTCCTCACCATCTTCCATACGCCTACAGCATTCAACAACAAGGGTAAGTAGTAACTTGAACATAGTTTTGTAGGTTTATTTAGATGAATTAGGTATAAAATTTAGTTTGAAGTGGGGTTTTTGGGTAGTCAGGAACGGATTAATTCATTCCCATTATTTCTTATGGGGAAATTAGCTTCGGAATATGAGTTTTCGGAATACGAGTCTCCAGGAACAGATTAAACTCTTAAACCGAGGTATCACTGTACCATTAATCGGGATTGATCTTTGTCACCTCTTACCATAATCTCTCTCAAGACCAATATGAGGCCCTCTCGTTTGTCATCTAGCAACCCGTTCTCACACAAGACAGCACATATATGACTTAATGCTTAAAGTCAATATGTTGAATATGAATTAGTAAATATGTGATATATTCCCAGTTACTTTTTTTCCAAGGCCCAAACTCTTCCTCGCGTACCAATTTACGTCTCACAGTACCCGTCCGTCAACCTAGATAGCAGAATAGTCGTGATTGGTTCAATTATAAGGAAAATTGTAGTTTTCAGGTCCCACATGGGTTGTGAAATTTACCTACTATTGTCCATACTCTTAGTATATTATAGATCAGCTACTTCCTATTGAAGGCTCGTAGTTTTGTTTTGAGAAATATTAGTTGTTCTTAGTAAATTATAATAAGCACTAAAAATGATTACATAGAATAACAGTCCTTCACCAATCAATATTATATACCATAGTTTGTGCTTTACAAATCTTTAAAGGATGTTTTGTAGGAGCGCTAACAGAAAACGATGGTACATTGGAATGTCTATGGGGTAAACTACTGTAAACAGGATGGTATTGTGTCTACTATACCAACTACAGGATCGGTATATTGTCCACTACCACCTGTTAGGTGAGTAAGGGGTGCAATACCACCCACAGGATGGGTATGAGGGTCACATCCACCCAGAGGATGAGTATGGGGATCACATCCACCCACAGGAAGGGTATGGGGTCCAATACCACCCACAGGATGAGCATGGCGTCCACTACAATCCACAGGATGGGTATGGGGCTCTAACCACCCATAGAATGGGTATGTGGCTCCAACCACCCATAAAATGGGTATGGGGTCCAATAACACCCACTGGATGTGTATGGCGTCCATTGCCGCGCGTCGAGCTCGAAAACCGCAGCATTCATCTCGGAACCATGCCTATTTCACACAGATTCCTTAATAAACGTAAGAGTTTTATATGTCACAAGAAAGATAGAAATATAAGCTTCATTCTAAATACCTTACCATGGGCATATTTAAATTTAAAGCGAAGATACGTGTACTTTTATAATAGCCGAGCTCCGACCCCGGACAGATCGATCGACCGAGCAACTCTCTCTCAGAAAAATGTTTATTTCATGTGAATTCGTTAGTAAACATATATGTTTTATATGTCTCAAGAAAGGCAGACATATAAGCTTCACTTTAAACACTTTACTATAGACATACTTAAAGTTCTAATGAAGATTCATGTATTTTAAAAATTACGGAGCTCCCACCCCGTACAGACTGAACGACAGAGCAACTCTCTCTCAGATCAATGTTTATTTCACGTAAATTCGTTAATAAACACAAATGTTTTATATGTCTTAAGCAAGATAGAAATAAGAGCTTCATTTTAAATACATTACAATAAGACATATTTATAGCTCAAGTGAAGATACACATGTTTTTATAGTAGCGCTCAGTAGCTTGTCGGGCATGGAGTGCAGACGCCTACGCACTTGCAGATATATTGTATAATTAACAAAGATACGTTAATAAAGCCTAAAATCTTATATGCCTCCAGAAAGACCGAGATATGAACATTATTATAATTGCACCAAATGAAATATATCATGTTCGAGAACAAAGATATATCAATTTTAATTTAAGTTTCGACTCTCTCTCGGGTGAGACAGATGGGGCGACTCTCACCCCATCTATTGGAGATTCTGTGCACTAAAGACCCAAAGCTACTCAAACCCTCCTAGCATTATTTAAGTAATGACGTAATATGGTATATTTACTCACTATAATGTGGGTGCTGAATGCAGAACATGAGAAAACATATATTTACTCAACACTAATATAATTTCATTATGAAATAAGTAGCATCAAAGGAAGTCGATGGTCCAAGCGGCAATGTTGTGGAGCGACTTATCCAAGATATATCGTTGTTTGGCAAGTGTTTGTTGGCATATCCAGTTGTCGCACTTCTCTGCACAAATTATCACAAATTTAAATTATAATGTTAACAAGTAGAATACGTATTTTTAATAAAATCTAACATAACTAGCCAGAAAACATTTAACATTTATTAAAAAATATATGTTTGGAAGTTAAATCGACTTCATAGGACAATGGTTTTGTTATATATACTCGTTATTCGTTGACATGCGTTTGCTACTTAAACTACCATGTACTGTACTTATGTAAAATCTCCCATGTCTCTTCACTCATCTCACCGAACCCTACAGGCTCTGTGATATATTGTTTACTTAATTGAGATTCACAAATAAAGCTAATAATTGTATATGTTATCAAAAAGGCAGAGCTTAGTTTAGTTCATTTATTATGCACCCCATACCCATCCTATGGACGATAGTGGAGTGTTACAGAGGCACATAATGGGCTCAGGGACTGAGCCCCACAATTCATATAGCCAAGCAAGTTTTAATCTTGATAGGTTAGTTACAAAAGTCAATACACATTGCCACATCAACAATGGGCTCGAGACCGACCACAAGTACAGTTTATAATTTAAGCAACTGATTTATATAATAATAATAATAATAATAATAATAATAATAATAATAATAATAATTTTTATTTAGGCAAAGGTACATACATAAAGAGATTTTACAAAGTTTGTTGGCTTTATAGATAAGAGCTAGTACATACAATGCCTAAAAACAATGCCTGTACATACCTCCTTAAAATTTTCTTAGATTAAGGACCTGCCCGAAACGCTGCGCGTGCTAGTGGCTTTACAAGACTGTAATTACCATATTTGTATCCTCACATTCCTTATGTACATTCTTGTATATGCATAAATAAATAAATAAATAAATAAATAAATAAAGCCACTATTACGCAAAGCGTTTCGGGCAGGAAAAAACACTACTGACTAAAGCTTAAAACTAATGGGTAAAAAGAAAAAAATGCGTTGAGTACAAATAAAAATAGAGGTAAAAGAGGGGGGAACATTGTTGAAAAAACAGCACAAATACAATTACAAATTATTACAGAAAATTACATTAAAACAGCGTTGATTTGAAAAAAAAAAAAAACAAAAAAAAAAAACATACATGGGTTGACAATAGAGAGGTAAGGTAGGTTACAGGGAATTTATTAGGTATAGCTTCGTTTTTAACTTAAACTGGTTGAGAGAGGTACTGTCTTTAACATGGTTGGGAAGGTCATTCCACATTCTGGGCCCCTTGATTTGTAGAGCATTTCTGGTTTGATTAAGTCGTACTCTAGGAATATCAAAACTGTATTTATTTCTGGTGTGGTGCTCATGGGTTCTGTTACAACCTTCTATGAAGCTTTTGAGATCAGGATTGGCATTACAATTTAGCGTTTTGTATATGTATAGTACACATGAGAGAATGTGCAGTGACTTAATGTCTAACATATTCAGGGATTTGAGTAGGGGTACCGAGTGATGTCTGGGGCCAGAATTGGATATTGTCCTAATAGCAGCTTTGTGTTGAGTAATTAGAGGACGTAAGTGATTTTGGGTAGTAGAGCCCCAAGCACAAATACCATAGTTGAGATATGGATAGATAAGGGAGTAATAGAGTGTCACCAGGGCAGGGCGTGGTACATAATATCTGATCTTAGAAAGAATGCCCACAGTTTTTGAAACTTTTTTTGATATGTTTAGAATGTGTCCCTGGAAATTCAGCTTGTGGTCAATGAGAATGCCAAGGAATTTGCCATCTAATTTGTTACAAATTTGGGTATTTTTTATTTTGAGATTTATTTGATTAGAGGATTTATTGCCAAACAGAACATAGAAAGTTTTGTCAATGTTAAGGGTGAGTTTGTTGGCAGTTAGCCACAGATGGACTTTATTTAGCTCAGTATTTACTGTGGCATTTAGAGCAAGGGGATCAGGACTGGAGTAAATGAAGGTTGTGTCGTCAGCAAATAGGATTGGTTTGAGGTGTTGGGAGGCATTTGGAAGGTCATTAATGTAGATTAGAAAGAGTTGAGGGCCAAGTATGCTGCCCTGGGGAACACCAATGTTGATGGGTAGGGTGGGAGAAATTGTATTATTCACAGAAACACATTGGAGCCCTGTCAGTAAGGTAGGATTTGAGGTATTGTAGGGAGTGTCCTCTGACACCATAATGATGTAATTTAAGAAGAAGGTTTTGGTGGTTGACAGTATCGAAAGCTTTACGCAGGTCCACAAATAACCCAACAGGGAACTCATTTTTATCAAGAGCTGTATGAATCGAGTTAAGCATACTAATAAGTGCATCGTTAGTGCTTTTTTTGGGCCTGAAGCCATATTGGCAAGGGCTAAGTATATTGAGTTTGGCTAGATATGAGTAAAGCTGCTTATAGATTAGTTTTTCAAAAATTTTTGACAAGTTTGGCAGGATTGATATAGGTCTGTAGTTGTTAACATCTGTGAGATCACCACATTTGTGGACAGGCGTTACTCTCGCTTTTTTTAGAATATCTGGAAAGGTTTGGAGTTCAAGTGACTTGTTGAAGAGCAAAGCAATAGCAGGGGCTAAAGATCTGGAGGCTTTTTTGTAGATTAAAGTTGGTATCTCCTCAAGGGCACCAGACTTGGTTTTAAGGGAAAGGATTATCTCATTGACGTCAATGGAATTAATAGGCTTTAGGTACAGAGACTGGGGATAGTTCCCTGTAAGATAGTCCTTAATGTCAGTACTGGAAGATGGAATATCATTAGCAAGGGATGAACCAATGGAAGAGAAGAACCTATTGAACTCAATAGCAGAATCAGAGGCTGAAAGCTGACCATCGTTATTAGACAGGAGAGTCGGTTTGTTATTTAAAGACTTCTTTGATCCCAATATTTGTGAAATTGTTCTCCATGTTTGTTTAATGTTGCTCTTTATTTGGGTAAATTTATCTTCGTAGTATTTAGTTTTGGCTCGTCTAATTACCTTAGATAGCAATAATGAGTAATTCTTTGAGAATTCTTTGGAGACAATTCCTAACCTATACTTTTTCTCAAGGTCATGTTTTTTATTAATAGATTTAAGTATTCCCTTTGTAAGCCAGGGATTGTTAAGCCTTTTGGTTGTGACTTGTTTTGTAAGCATAGGACAGTGGGTATTATAAAGGCTAAGAGTTTTTTGAAGAAAAGATTGAACTGCTAGGTTGATGTCCTCTATGTTACCTAACTCGGACTCCCAGTTGACATTATCAGTAGCAGTTATAAAATTGTCTATAGCAATTTCATTGTGTGGTCTAAAACGTATCTCTCTTGACTCAAGAGGTGGTTTGCTAATGTTAGTTAAGAGAAATGTGGGGTAATGGTCTGTAGTGCTATCGGTGATTATACCTGAAGTAAGTGGAGAGGTTATATTTGTCCAGATGTGATCTAGAGTCGTGGCAGTGCTATCAGTGATTCTAGTAGGTCTAGTGATTAAGGGTATGAGGAAGCAGGAATTCATACAGTTGAGGAAGCTAACAGCAGTAGGGTGTTCTGGCTCGCAGAGGTCAATATTAAAGTCCCCTGCGATAATTAGGTGGTTTTTGTTCAGTCTGTTATCAAGTATTAGATTTCTAAGGTTTGAGTTGAATTCGGACACATCAGTGTTAGGAATTCTATAAACTGCACCCACAGACAGGATAGACTCGGCACCCTTGACTCTGAAGCTGGCGAAGATATACTCCCCATAGCAGTCTCTAGTTCTAATTTCTTTTAAGCATGTTAGTTCTTGGTTTGTTCTAAGCATCATATGGAGGGCTAGTGTCACAATTGATATGTTTATCCTACACATAACCCCCTCTCCCCCATCCAATGGGCAGCGGTGGATAGGTTACAATCAAGTCTTTTTTTTTTGCGTTTTATTCAGAGATTAGGTCTTATTAGGTGAGGAAAGATATTCATATTTTAAAGAAGGCTTCTTAACTGATGCTCTCCATTGATGGAAAATATACAACCTTTTGAAAATCAATATTAGTTTGATCTAGATATTGTAATTAACGAAAGTATTTATGTCATCAGAAAGGTAGAAATATAGGCTACATTTAAAATCCTTTGTCATAAATATAACTGAAGTGAAAACGAAGATATATGCGTTTTGATAGTTACTTGATGGCTTAGCTCTGAGAGTGTGAAGCCCTGCACACCAGCCAATAAATTGTATAATTAGTTTCCATATATTTTAATTAATCTTAAAAATCTATATGTCCGAAGAAAGGAAGATGTAGTCGTTAATGTGACAACATTTAAAAATATATATCTCTTAAGTTAAATAAATAATACCACCTTATCGCCGGTGTCCGGACACATGAAAACTACCTAGGTATCAGTATCCAGCCAGGCGGGGATCACAGGCTGCACAATACTGATAAATTATATAATGCACTACTTGTGGTCGATCTCGAACCCATTTATGATGTGACGACTTATAGTGAATTTTGTAACTAGCTTATCAAGATTGTAACTTGCTTAGCTAAATGAATTGTGGGGTTCGGTCCATTCATTTTCTTTCTTTATTATGCACCCCATAATACCCATCCTGTGGGCGGTGGTGTAAAGGATTACAGAGGCACATAATCGGTTCAGGAAGTGAACCCTCTAGTTCGTTTAGCTAAGCAAATAACAATCTTTTGACGCTAGTTACAAAATTATTAATGTACACATACTTATGCATACATGTACATATACATACGTATACATATATAAATACACATACATATTTAATCACCCACACAAATACACACATCAGTAATCTTTTGTGTCACAAGTGATTCAACAAGAGGCTCACAACAGTCACTATACAAGGCACTTTACATCCATGAGGAGTCGCACAGTTACTAGTCTAATTGCTCCACACCCACCCAACTGGGTGGCAGCTTTACAGTTAACTGGTGTTATTCTTCACCTATATCTTTTTCTGGTTAATCCCTATTTACATTATGCAGTTCAGGTTTCGTCGCCATACTATAGTTTTTAGTTTAGTTAATTTATCACATAATGGGTTCAGGGACTGAACACACAATTTATTTATCTAAGCAAGTTACAATCTTGAGGAGCTAGGCACAAAATTCATAACACATCGTCACATCAACAACATGTGTTCGAGATCGACCACAAGTACAGTTTCTAAATTAAGCAAATGCCATATGTGGAGAGCTAGTGTCACAATTGATATGTTTGTCCTGCACATTTCCACAGTAGTTTGCTTGGGTTCTTTTAATTATCTTAGATATCATTGAAGAGAACCTCCTAGGTACTATACTGTATATATACTGGTAAGAAGTATAATAATCCTGAAAAATCGTGTAAATTATGTTGTACGAGTGCTTCCAGTTAAGTAACATAGTTCATTTGTGTGCGCGTGCTTGAAGAGGAAATTTTATCCCCCCCCCCCACTTTGTAAATATTTGTGGGTTTCAGACCATACGACCGCGGCTTACCCTCGCCGCCGTCGAGGGTAAGAACACCGGATGTATACCCAGTATTACAAGTAAACATTAGCAATAACAATTATGGAAAGTTCCTTCACCTATATATAGACAAGAGACTGAACTTCAGCACCCACATACAACACATAAAGGGATGCTCTGAGAGAGAGAGAGAGAGGGAGAGTAAAAATATCCACTGAGGTCTGTTTAAGTCCTTTTGGGGACCTTAATCATTAGGACGTCCAATGATTAACGCAAAGTGAAGCGTATTCAGATGGTATATTGACAACATTCAGCATATCTCATAATGACCTAGTAGTACTTGGTGCACAAATACCTTTTCCAAAGGAATCGCAAAACATAATTAAACACAACTGTACCGTACAGTGTTATATATTTATTTCAGTTTGAACAATTTTTAACATTAACATTCCAACATTCATTTTAGCAAGTTCTCTCAGAATGACGTGTGGGTTAGCAATGTCAAAGGCTGACTTAAGATCTAGGAAAGTGGTATATGACCTATCAGTATGCAGGGTGAGGAATGTGGTAATACAGTGATGTACACTCTTTTCATGCATAAAGCCATATATCTGGGGAGAACATATTATTAATTTTGTAAAGGAGACAGTTGAGAACCATCCTCTCAAGACACTTATAGAGACAACTAGTGAGGGAGATTGGGCGAAAAGCACTCGGCTGGTGAGGTTTAGGAATGGGAATAATAACACTGTTGGTCCATGACTTAGGAAGCTCCCCAGTTACATAGCTCATATTATACAATTGAAGAAAGGTATTCCCTGGAACTAACAGAAGCATATGCAGTATGCCGTCAGTAACTCCATCCTCCCCGGGTGATGTAGCTTTGCCTTTATGTAGAGCAGAATCTAGTTTGTATTCAGTAAAAAGCATGTTTTAGTCATCCTCTTGATGACGCATGAAGTCAAGGAGCCTTGCCCTATCAGTATATCTATCATTTAATTCATTCTGTGAGGGTAGAGGACGACTGTCAAAGCTGGAAGTCGTGGCCCAAGCACCAACAAGCTCATTTGCTCTGTGCAGAGGATTAGGGTGCGCGATCTCTGCAGCATTTTTTCCTTTGATCTTGTTGATATCCTTCCATGCCCGACTTAGTGGCGTGTGAGAGTGAGACCACAGACAAAAGTTTCCCAGTCTGTCTGCCTCAGCTCCACCATACGTTCCCTGGCCTCTGCCAGAGCCGCTTGAAAGAGCCGAAGCATTTCAGCAGTGCGGGTCCTTCTATAAGCTAGTCCAATTATTCTGGCAGTGCGTTTTAGTGTATGCAATTTAGAATCATTATAATAAGCATAAGTGCTATGACCAGTGTAATTTGGGTTACGTGGCCTGGACGATGGATCAGGTGATTCTATAAACTGCTTGATAGTATCTGTGAGCTCATTGTTAAAATCTTCAACTGATGAAGGCTCAGATGAACTGTACCAATCTGACACATGAGCAACAAAATTGTCTCGTTGATCGATGGGCACAGCCAGCCTCTTCCGCTTGAACACTCCACCGGGGAGGATAGAGCTTCCAATGCTTACAGTGGCTAATATGCCCAGATGATCAGACGCCATATCTGGCACTATTGACTAGGCGCACACGGTGTGGGAGACGTTGACACCCAGACATAGATCAAGAATACCTCCGTAGATATTCGTCAGTTCAAGGTCACCCACAATCTGTGCATCACGTGACTACCTAATAGTGACACCAGTTGGTTGCCGTTACGATTATTGAACTGCGAATTACCCATATTCCTATGTCTAGCGTTATAATCACCTATAATGATGGTAGGCATAGTCTGAATACAGATAGGAAGGTCAGCATAATTAAAGTTACAAGGAGTTGATTATTTAGTACATAGTTGTTTTTCTCTTTAATTGGATGATAGAGGGGGAGTCTTTAACGTGATTGGGAATACATACATACACACATACATACATACATACATAAATACGTACATACATAAATACGTACATACATAAATACGTACATACATACATACATACATGCGTACATACATACATCCATACATACATGCATGCGTACATACATCCATCCATCCATCCATCCATACATACATGCATACATGCATACATACATACATGCATGCATACATGCATGCATGCATACATGCATACATACATACACATACATACATACATGCGTATATACATGCGTATATACATACATACATACATACATGCATACATACATCCATACATACAAGCATGCGTACATACATACATCCATCCATCCATCCATACATACATCCATGCATACATACATACATACATACATACATACATACATACATACATACATACACGTCCAGTCAGCATATAGCTATTTCGGGACAAAATCCAATACAATTTATATTGGTGAGACTGCCACTGTGATGAGTTTAAATATCACAGGAACTGTAGGTTAATGTGTGACATAGGTGAGGTTAGATGAAGCATCTACAAGCATCAGCTGGAGGCTGATGGAGTGTTGTGGAGGCTGGTGGTACTATGCCCAGATGTTGGAGGGTGAATTTGACTCTCCCACCCTCCCTTCCCCCCACATTGACCGCAGTACGTCTAAGGTTACTTTCCACTCTCGCTTACCAAGGGTATAACCCCCTCCCCAACACACAGACATGCATCAGATTCTTAACTTACAATATTAATGATTTACCAATTTATGTTACTACACTGACTCTCAATTTCACAATATTGTATAAACTTTGATGAATCGCTCGTCTATGGGTTAGTTAGTTTAGTTCATTTATTATGCACCCCATACCCATCTTGTGGGCAGTAGTGGAAAGGGTTACAGAGGCACATAATGGGCTCAGGGACTGAACCCCACAATTCATTTAGCTAAGCAAGTTACAATCTTGATGAGCTAGTTACAAAATTCAATGTAAGTCATCACATCAACAATGGGTTCGAGATCGACCTCAAGTACAGGTTCTAAATTAAGCAACTGACATATGTGGAGAGCTAGTGTCAAAATTTATATGTTTGTCCTGCACACCGCCCCCCATCCAGTGGGCAGCGGTGGATAGGTTACAATCACTTAGTTACTACCTACAGTTAGCAAACTGGGGATATTTGGCTAAAATTTCTGGTAGCAGATCATTTTGAATGAAATATTTATACATCGTTGGAACATTGGTTATAGAATTGTCTCTAAATTCACGTATCTTTTCGCACTCCATCACATAGTGACGGAGGGTGTGCGAATAATTTTGTTGACACAGTTTACATTTGGTCAGGTCTACATCAGCAGATAATGAGAATTCCCAGAGATACTTGTAACCGAGTCTAAGCCGAGCAGTAGTAACATCTAGAAGTCTGCTGATTTTATTGGATGATCCATAGATGTGTGGCTCCTCTTGCATGATAGTATGATGATAGATGGAATTACTGGTGTCAATTTCACTTTGCCTCAGATCTACAAGATCTTGTTGAAGTTCTCGGTGTATTGCTGCTCTCAGATTGCTCATTGACAATCCAAGGTTACACTCAACGGCTCCTTTAAAGGCAGATTCTTTGGCTAACTTATCAGCTCTATCATGCATTCGGAGGCCAACATGAGATGGAGACCACATGAAATAGACTCTGTTACCATCCTTAATAATTTTGTTGTATTTGTGTCTAGCTTCGGACACGAGCATGTTACAGTTATGTCTTAAAGAGTTGAGAGCATTTAAGGATGATAAGGAGTCACTTACAATTAATGTATCAAGTTTTGAGACTTGTACACATTTCAGTGCAAGGATCAAGGCAAATAGTTCAGTCTGAAGGGTAGAGGCCCAGTTGTTTATACGGACTCCCCACTCAAAGTATAGGCCATCGCCCATTGTCAGGACAACTGCACTTCCAGCTGCACCCGTGGTGCGGTGTAGGGAACCATCAGTGTATATTATTTGAGAGAGAGAATGCTCTGTGGACAGAGCATCAATATGGCTTAAGAAATTAGAGATCAGCCCAAGCTTCGTCTTGAGGCAAAGCTCAACGTCTATGGGTCATCCAATAATGTTAGCAGACTTCTAGATGTTACCACTGCTAGGTTTAGGCTCGGCTACAAGTACCTCTGGAAGTTTGTAACATCTGATGATGTAGATTCGACTAAATGTAAACTCTGTCAGCAGAACTATTTGCATACTTTGCGTCATTATATAATGGAATGTGAAAAATCGCAGAATTTAAAGATAACAACATCAATAGTGTCCATGAAATGTGTAAGTACGTCATTCATAATGATGTGCTGCCCGAAATCTTAGCGAAGTATCCAAAATTTGCTTACTGTAGGTAATGCATGCACATGACTGTAAAGCTGCCACCCAGTTGGGTGGGTGTGGAGCACATGACTGTAAAGCTGCCGCCCAGTTGGGTGGGTGTGGAGCACATGACTTAAAGCTGCCGCCCAGTTGGGTGGGTGTGGAGCAAGACTAGTAACTGTGCGACTCCTCATAAATGTAAAGTGCCTTGTATAGTGACTGTTGTGAGCCTCTTGTTGAATTACTTGTTACCTGGTTGATGGGGTTCTGGGAGTTCTTCTACTCCCCAAGCCCGGCCCGAGGCCAGGCTCGACTTGTGAGAGTTTGGTCCACCAGGCTGTTGCTTGGAGCGGCCCGCAGGCCCACATACCCACCACAGCCCGGTTGGTCCGGCACTCCTTGGAGGAATAAATCTAGTTTCCTCTTGAAAATGTCCACGGTTGTTCCGGCAATATTTCTTATGCTTGCTGGGAGGACGTTGAACAACCGCGGACCTCTGATGTTTATACAGTGTTCTCTGATTGTGCCTATGGCACCTCTGCTCTTCATTGGTTCTATTCTACATTTTCTTCCATGTCGTTCACTCCAGTACGTTGTTATTTTACTGTGTAGATTTGGTACTTGGCCCTCCAGTATCTTCCAGGTGTATATTATTTGATATCTCTCTCGTCTTCTTTCTAGTGAGTACATTTGGAGAGCTTTGAGACGATCCCAATAATTTAGGTGCTTTATTGCATCTATGCGTGCCGTATATGTTCTCTGTAGTCCCTCTATTTCAGCAATCTCTCCTGCTCTGAAGGGGGAAGTGAGTACTGAGCAGTACTCAAGACGGGACAACACAAGTGACTTGAAGAGTACAACCATTGTGATGGGATCCCTGGATTTGAAAGTTCTCGTAATCCATCCTATCATTTTTCTGGCTGTCGCAATATTTGCTTGGTTATGCTTCTTAAACGTTAGGTCGTCAGACATTATTATTCCCAAATCCTTTACATGCTGTTTTCCTACTATGGGTACATTTGATTGTGTTTTGTACTCTGTATTATGTTTAAGGTCCTCATTTTTACCGTACCTGAGTACCTGGAATTTATCACTGTTAAACATCATGTTATTTTCTGATGCCCAGTCGAAAACTTTGTTAATATCAGCTTGAAGTTTTTCAATGTCCTCAGCCGAGGTAATTTTCATACTGATTTTTGTGTCATCTGCAAAGGATGATACGAAGCTGTGACTTGTATTTTTGTCTATATCTGATATGAGAATAAGGAAAAGCAGCGGTGCAAGGACTGTACCCTGAGGTACAGAGCTTTTCACTGCACTTGGACTAGATTTTATATGGTTGACAGTTACTCGCCGAGTCCTGTTTGACAGAAAACTGAGTATCCAGCGTCCTACTTTACCGGTTATTCCCATTGACTTCATTTTGTGTGCTATCACGCCATGGTCACATTTATCGAAAGCCTTTGCGAAGTCCGTGTATATCACATCAGCATTCTGTTTCTCTTCTAATGCCTCAGTGACTTTGTCGTAGTGCTCAAGTAGCTGTGAGAGGCACGATCTTCCCGCTCGAAATCCATGTTGGCCTGGGTTGTGCAGGTCATTGGTCTCCATGAAATTGGTGACCTGACTCCTAATCACTCTCTCAAATACTTTTATGATGTGCGATGTTAGTGCAACTGGTCTATAATTTTTTGCCAATGCTTTGCTCCCTCCCTTGTGTAGAGGGGCTATGTCTGCTACTTTAAGTGCATCTGGTATCTCCCCCGTGTCCAAGCTCTTCCTCCACACTATACTGAGTGCCTGTGCTACCGGCACTTTGCATTTCTTTATAAATATTGAATTCCAAGAGTCTGGACCTGGGGCAGAGTGCATGGGCATGTTTTCAATTTCTTTTTCAAAATTTAGTGCGCTCGTGTTTATATCAGGTATATTTACAGGGGTTTGAATATCCCGCATAAAGAAATTGTCTGGATCTTCCACCTTCATGTTGTTTATTGGAGTGCTAAACATGTCCTCATACTGCTTTTTTAGGATTTCACTAATTTCTTTGTCATCCTCCGTGTATGAACCTTCACTTGTACGAATAGGTCCAATACTGGCAGTGGTTTTTGCTTTTGATTTCGCATATGAGAAGAAATATTTTGGATTTTTCTTTATTTCCTGAATTGCTTTCTGTTCTAACTGCCTTTCTTCAGTTTCATATGAGTGTTTCAATTTCCGCTCGATTTCTTCAATCTCCCTATTTAAATTATTCCTTCTTTGACGGGAAATTCGTGTCTGCATAAGCAGTTCCGTTATTTTTTTCCTGCGTTTATAGTGTCGTCTGCATTCTCTTTCTACGTTAGATCTCTTTCTGGCTTTCCTCAAAGGAACATGTTTCAGACAGACTTGATACGCTTCTGAAGTCAGTTTTTCTATTCCTTCTGTAGGACTTGTATTATTTAGAACAGTTCCCCATGGAATGTTTGTAAGTTCCCTGTTTATTATCTCCCAGTCTATCCTTTTATTATTAAAATTGAATTTACTGAATAGCCCCTCTCTCTTTATCAACGTTTTAGGTCTATTCTGAGTATTGATGGTCGTTTGCACTTCAATGAGTTTGTGATCTGAGTATGTGGTATCTGATATCGTAATGTCTCTGATAATGTCTGTCTTGTGACACAAAAGATTACTGATGTGTGTATTTGTGGGGGTGATTAAATATGTATGTGTATGTATATATGTATACGTATGAATATGTACATGTATGCATAAGTATGTGTACATTAATAATTTTGTAACTAGCGTCAAAAGATTGTTATTTGCTTAGCTAAACGAACTAGAGGGTTCAGTTCCTGAACCGATTATGTGCCTCTGTAATCCTTTACACCACCGCCCACGGGATGTGTATTATGGGGTGCATAATAAAGAAAGAAAATGAATGGACCGAACCCCACAATTCATTTAGCTAAGCAAGTTACAATCTTGGTGAGCTTGTTACAAAATTCACTATAAGTCGTCACATCATAAATGGGTTCGAGATCGACCACAAGTAGTGCATTACATAATTTATCAGTATTGTGCAGCCTGTGATCCCCGCCTGGCTGGATACTGATACCTAGGTAGTTTTCATGTGTCCGGACACCGGCGATAAGGTGGTATTATTTATTTAACTTAAGAGATATATATTTTTTTAAATGTTGTCACATTAACGGCTACATCTTCCTTTCTTCCGACATATAGATTTTTAAGATTAATTAAAATATATGGAAACTAATTATACAATTTATTGGCTGGTGTGCAGGGCTTCACACTCTCAGAGCTAGCCATCAAGTAACTATCAAAACGCATATATCTTCGTTTTCACTTCAGTTATATTTATGACAAAGGATTTTAAATGTAGCCTATATTTCTACCTTTCAGATGACATAAATACTTTCGTTAATTACAATATCTAGATCAAACTAACATTGATTTTCAAAAGGTTGTATATTTTCCATCAATGGAGAGCATCAGTTAAGAAGCCTTCTTTAAAATATGAATATCTTTCCTCACCCAATAAGATCTAATCTCTGAATAAAACGCAAAAAACGACTTGATTGTAACCTATCCACCGCTGCCCATTGGATGGGGGAGAGAGGGTTATGTGTAGGATAAACATATCAATTGTGACACTAGCCCTCCATATATGTCAGTTGCTTAAATTATAAACTGTACTTGTGGTCGGACTCGAGCCCATTGTTGATGTGACAATGTGCATTGACTTTTGTAACTAGCTTATCAAGATTATAACTTGCTTGGCTATATGAATTGTGGGGCTCAGTCCCTGAGCCCATTATGTGCCTCTGTAACACTCCACTATCGCTCATAGGATGGGTATGGGGTGCATAATAAATGAACTAAAATAAGCTCTGCCTTTTTGATAACATATACAATTATAAGCTTTATTTGTGAATCTCAATTAATTAAACAATATATCACAGAGCCTGTAGGGTTCGGTGAGATGAGCGAAGAGACATGGGAGATTTTACATAAGTACAGTACATGGTAGTTTAAGTAGCGAACGCATGTCAACGAATAACGAGTATATATAACAAAACTATACAATACAATTTTATTTAGGTAAGGTACATACATACAATAAATTTTTACAAGGATTGGTTGACTTATAGGTAGAGCTAGTACATACAATGCCTAAAGCCACTATTACGCAAAGCGTTTCGGGCATATATTGTCCTATGAAGTTGATTTAACTTCCAAACATTTATTTTTTTAATAAATGTTAAATGTTTTCTGGCTAGTTATGTTAGATTTTATTAAAAATACGTATTCTACTTGTTAACATTATAATTTAAATTTGTGATAATTTGTGCAGAGAAGTGCGACAACTGGATATGCCAACAAACACTTTCCAAACAACGATATATCTTGGATAAGTCGTTCCACAACATTGACGCTTGGACCGTCGACTTCCTTTGATGCTACTTATTTACTTATTTCATAATGAAATTATATTAGTTTGGAGTAAATATATGTTTTTTCATGTTCTGCATTCAGCACCCACATTATAGTGAGTAAATATACCATATTACGTCATTACTTAAATAATGCTAGGAGGGTTTGAGTATCTTTGGGTCTTTAGTGCACAGAATCTCCAATAGATGGGGCGCGAGTCGCCCCATCTGTCTCACCCGAGAGAGAGTCGAAACTTAATTTAAAATTGATATATCTTTGTTCTCGAACATGATATATTTCATTTGGTGCAATCATAATAATGTTCATATCTCGGTCTTTCTGGAGGCATATGAGATTTTAGGCTTTATTAGCGTATCTTTGTTAATTATACAATATATCGGCAGATGCGTAGGGGTCTGCACTCCATGCCCGACAAGCTACTGAGCGCTACTATAAAAACATATGTATCTTCACTTGAGCTATAAATATGTCTATTGTAATGTATTTAAAATGAAGCTCTTATTTCTATCTTGCTTAAGACATATAAAACATTTGTGTTTATTAACGAATTTACGTGAAATAAACATTGATCTAACAGCGAGTTGCTCTGTCGTTCAGTCTGTACGAGGTGGGAGCTCCGTAATTTGTAAAATACATGTATCTTCATTAGAACTTTAAATATGTCTATGGTAAAGTGTTTAAAGTGAAGCTTATATGTCTGCCTTTCTTGAGACATATAAAACATATATGTTTATTAACGAATTCACGTGAAATAAACATTGTTCTGAGAGAGAGTTGCTCGGTCGATCAATCTGTCCGGGGTTAAAGCTCGGCTATTATAAAAGTACACGTATCTTCGCTTTAAATTTAAATATGCCCATGGTAAGGTATTTAGAATGAAGCTCATATTTCTATCTTTCTTGTGACATAAAACTCTTACGTTTATTAAGGAATCTGTGTGAAATAGGCATGGTTCTGAGATGAATGCTGCGGTTTTCGAGCTCGACGCGCGGCAATGGACGCCATACACATCCAGTGGGTGTTATTGGACCCTATACCCATTTTATGGGTGGTTGGAGCCCCATACCCATTCTATGGGTGGTTGGAGCCCCATACCCATTCTATGGGTGGTTGGAGCCCCATACCCATCCTGCGGGTTGTAGTGGACGCCATACTCATCCTGTGGGTGGTATTGGATCCCATACCCTTCCTGTGGGTGGATGTGATCCCCATACTCATCCTGTGGGTGGATGTGACCCTCATACCCATCCTGTGGGTGGTATTGAACCCCTTTCCCACCTAACAGGCAGTAGGTGACAATATACCCATCCTAGCTATAGTTGGTATAGTAGACACAATACCGTCCTGTTTGCAGTAGTTTACCCTATAGACATTCAAATGTAACATCGTTTTCTGTTAGCGTTCCTACAAAACATCCTTTAAAGATTTGTAAAGCACAAACTATGGTATATAATATTGATTGGTGAAGGACTGTTATTCTATGTAATAATTTTTAGTGCTTATTATAATTTACTAAGAACAACTAATATTTCTCAAGACAAAACTACGAGCCTTCAATAGGAAGTAGCTGATCTGTAATATTCTAAGAGCATGGACAATAGTAGGTAAATTTCACAACCCATGTGGGACCTGAAAACTACAATTGTCCTTATAATTGAACCAATCACGAATTTTCTGCTATCTATGTTGACGGATGGGTACTGTGAGACGTAAATTGGTACGTGATGAAGAGTTTGGGCCTTGGTAAAAAAAAGTAACTGGGAATATATCACATATTTACTAATTCATATTCAACATATTGACTTTAAGCATTAAGTCATATATGTGCTGTCTTGTGTGAGAACGGGTTGCATCTAGTTCTTTCTTTGTCTATGTGTTGCTTGCTGGTGGGCTGTAGGCATTTAAAATTATCAGCTTATCATCTTGATTCTAGAGCTGTAATGCCATTATGTCAATATCTTGAGGGTTTTTAAATATTAATTCTCTTACCTTACGGTGTTCTTTCACCAGCACAGCCATTCCTCCCTCCCCTTCCTAGTTTTCCTAGCTGTCACGTCACCAAACTGAGTAGCCCTTTGGGAATACGACCTCATTTAAAATATTTTCTTCAAATTTTGTCTGTTAATGTGACAATATCTCAGACTTTGAGCTGAATTATATCCTTCAACTCCAATATTTTCGATCTCACTCCCTCTATGTTGGTATATACTACTTTCAGGACTATGTTTGCCTTCCCTTTGTTCTTTACACCCCTTCCTTTAATGATTTTGTTGCTTTGTCTTTATGTACCATTTCACAAGCTTTCCAGTCCTTGACACTTTGTAGAAAAAACCAGCGTTGAATGTAATGAAACCCCATTTTCTGGGTGAATCATGGAGGCTCCCCTGAGCTATCCATGGCTGATATCGATATCCTAACTATTTTGCATCAGTCGATGTGGGTGGAGTTGTAGGCCTACCGGGGACCACGAGCCAGAACCTGGCCCCCTCACAGAGGCACGGGGAGCAATGGCCTATAGAATTGCACATGTGATTTGGAGCATTCTATATCTGCCATCGACTGGGACAGGCACCCAGAAAGGTAAGCACCACAAAACAAACCCCTATTCTGTTTAACAACAAAAATCGACAAACGAGTGGACAGAACTCCCCAAGAAAAACGATCTAACAAGCATGACGTTACACGAGTCGGGAACTTCAAGAACAATAGATTTAAACTAACGAAACAAATCTGCCGGAGAAATATACGAAAATTCACTTTTGTAAACAGAGTGGTAGACAGTTGGAACAAGTTAAGTGAGAGGGTAGTGGAGGCCAAAACCGTCAGTAATTTCAAAGCGTTATATGACAAAGAGTGCTGGGGAGACGGGACACCACGAGTGTAGCTCTCATCCTGTAACTACACTTAGGTAATTACACTTAAGTAATTACACTCCCCGAGGAAGTGACAGGGAAGATAAAGATAAACCATAACACGAGTGGCACACAACATCTATCTGGACCTAAAAAAGGCTTTAGACAGAGTTCCACATAAGAGGTTGCTCTGGAAACTGGAAAATATTGGAGGGGTGACAGGTAAGATTCTAACATGGATGAAAAATTTTCTGACTGATAGAAAAATGAGGGCAGTGATCAGAGGCAATGTATCGGACTGGAGAAATGTCACAAGTGGAGTACCACAGGGTTCAGTTCTTGCACCATTGATGTTTATTGTCTACATAAATGATCTACCAGTTGGTATACAGAATTATATGAACATGTTTGCTGATGATGCTAAGATAATAGGAAGGATAAGAAACTTAGATGATTGTCATGCCCTTCAAGATGACCTGGACAAAACAAGTATATGGAGCACCACTTTGCAAATGGAATTTAATGTTAATAAATGCCATGCTATGGAATGTGGAATAGGAGAACATAGACCCCACACAACCTATATATTATGTGAGAAATCTTTAAAGAATTCTAATAAAGAAAGATCTAGGGGTGGTTCTAGATAGAAAACTATCACCTGAGGACCACATAAAGAATATTGTGCGAGGAGCCTATGCCACGCTTTCTAACTTCAGAATTGCTTTTAAATACATGGATGGCGATATACTAAAGAAATTGTTCACGACTTTTGTCAGGCCAAAGCTAGAATATGCAGCGGTTGTGTGGTGCCCATATCTTAAGAAGCACAGCAACAAACTGGAAAAGGTGCAAAGACATGTTACTAAGTGGATCCCAGAACTGAAGGGCAAAAGCTACGAGGAGAGGTTAGAGGCATTAAATATGCCAAAACTAAAAGACAGAAGAAAAAGAGGTGATATGATCACTACATACAAAATAGTAACAGGAATTGATAAAATCGATAGGGAAGATTTCCTGAGACCTGGAACTTTAAGAACAAGAGGTCATAGATTTAAACTAGCTAAACACAGATGCCGAAGAAATATAAGAAAATTCACTTTCGCAAACAGAGTGGTAGACGGTTGGAACAAGTTAGGTGAGAAGGTGGTGGAGGCCAAGACCGTCAGTAGTTTCAAAGCGTTATATGCCAAAGAGTGCTGGGAAGATGGGACACCACGAGCGTAGCTCTCATCCTGTAACTACAATTACGTAATTACCTAAGAGAAACCCTGTGGTTCCGGCAAAGAACCGCCAGAGAACAGTCCAAATGGAGCTGAATGGTAGAGCACCGAGTGACCCGAACCCTCCGAAGCGCAAACCAGACAGCCACGAACTCCCGAACCGTGCTGTGAGCCCAACGGACGGACAGACCCCACCATCCCCGGCCGACCTGTTGAGCACTGGTCACAAAGCCTCATCTGAGAGATGACCTGTCCGTGAACACATCGAGCGAAGGCTCGGGGAGGTGCCAAGGCACAGAACCCCGAAAACCCCAAAGAGGAAGCTGGTGACGCAGCACCAACACAAGATCCCCGGAGGAACGAACCCAATGATTGCAAGAGAGGCGGAAAGGGAGTCTCCTTAGGAACCAAACAGACGCCAAAGTCAAACCCGATCCTGCGGGCAGATCAGCACGTCGAAGTTCAGACTCCCGTACAACTGCTCGAGCAACAGCCGAGCAACCTGGGACGCCCTCATGAACAGCCGAAGGCAGGACCACAGCCGCAGCAACACTTCTGGAGGGAAAGACAAGGAGCGGCCCAAGAGCCCTAAACAAGACCCAGCCAGGTCCGAACCCGGGACGGAAACAGATGGAACGGACTCCAGATCACCAGGAAACCAAACCCGGCGATTTGTAAAGAACCACACCCCCTGGTGAGCAGACAAGCGGACCAACTGGAAGCCCACACCAGCCAGTCAATGAGGTAGGCCCGACACCGAATCCCAAGCAGACTCAGACAGGGGACCAAGATCCGGTAAAGATGCATAAATACACCAAGTGCCAATTACAAAATAGAGAAGGCAACAAAAGCAGCAAGCCTGAAGCCCAACCACCAACTGGGCCAGTCCCGGAAAATTGGAGAGGAAAGTGCCAAGAATTAACCTGGAGGTCCAGGGCCACCATCCAGGCACCCGGCCCCAACAGAAGCCGGACAGGAGACAACAGTCCTCCGATGAGGGCATAGAATCCAGGGTGCAGACTGAAGTAGTCCAGAAGAACCGCAGATTCCCCAGGCCCGTGTCTGCATAGAGCAGACGGGAGCCTCAGAAGGATGGGGCGGTTCGACCACGTCCAACACACCTAGTAAGATGACATGACGAAGAGAAGGGGAAGAAGCCCACCCCACCAGCCCTGAACCCCCCAAAGGGGGAGAAGCCGTCCTCCGCCGCCACCAGAGGCCGGAAGACAACCAAAAGCAATCACTAACTGCGGGATCATGCAAGAGCCAACAGAGCAAGCTGCTCTCCTCTGCTCTTGGAGGACGGCAGAGCCATCCTCCAAGCCCTCTCCCCTTAAAGAAAAGGAAGAGTCCATGGGAAAGGCAGCAAGAAAGGGCCACTGGTAAGACCCAGAAGCCTTGACAGGAGGAACAGGCTCAAAAACCTCCGTTCCCAACCCGAACAGGACAGCCCCCGAAACCGCCAGAGTCTCGGCCTCAACTAAAACCCCACCCTGACCCCGAAACCCGCAGACGGTCGGGAGCCGGGAACAGGGAGGGAAAGGGGCGAACAGCACCTAACCAAAACGGGGCGGCCCCGGAGCATCCGAGTGGGAAACCAACCTAGCATGTTACAGCAACCTAGCTTGCAACACGGATGCCGCCAGTACTCTGAACAGTATTAGCATCAGAAGAGTATTGGAGAACGAGCAGAGAATATCTCTCACAAGACTTCGGGTCAAGGTGTCGGTGACCCAACAGGCAACATGACGGAGGTAAAAGTGGCGACTGTCACCTGGAGACAAGGGCACAGCAACCAACGATCCCATACAAGACGGGTTGGAACCCGGAAGACACATTCAATTGTCCACCGAACCCCGATGGGGGTTTCCAGCAGACGGGAGCCTCAGCCCCTTACCGTAGGGGTAAGAACTATGGGAAGCCCGGGCAAGGTGTTGCTAATCGGATAAACACCCAAAAATAACAAGGGGGTAGAGGACAACACTGAAAACCCCTGTGACGTGTACAATCATAGGGGCCTAGCAGAGGGCCACCAAACACTACCAGTGGAACTATAGCCACACTTGGCAGACCCCCACCAGGCAAATGAAAATAAAAACAAAATAAAAACTCCGCAAAAGTACACCGTCTCCAGAGGCAACAGGAACCGGTCATCGCTTAGGTGGCAGGTCACGTAACACCTCAATGCTCTAACCAGCACAATACCAGTCCCTACCCAGAGCCAAACAAGGGCCCCAAGACCCAGCTGGCCCCAAGACCCAGCTGGCCCCAAGGGCGAGGCAAATGCCGAGCAGCAAGAACCTCTATGGGAATGGTTACCGAACACCCCAGGGAAGTAAGTAATTATCAAAAGAAGGCACCAAACCAGGAAGGTTATGTAGCACCATCAAAGTGCGGAATAATCAGAGGGGTGCTAAATATCACCAAGGATGCCAATACGAGAACAAAAACGCATAAGGCGAACGATATCAAAAGTATCCGAGTTACCAAGAATTCTATTGAGGGACAGGTGACCGCGAGGGGCAGTCGGAAAGCAAGAGATACGCTCGTCCTGGAAGTCAGGACATTCAAGAAGGACATGCACGACCGTAAGAGGGACAATGCAATTAGGACAATAAGGAGCAGGGCGGCGCTCCAAGTGACCATGGGTTAAACGAGTATGGCCAATACGCAACCTCGCCAGAGCCGTTTCCCATTGCCGGTTACGGTGGAAGGAGGACGACCACGAGGAAACACAACATTTAAGAGTACGTAGTTTGTTACCAGTAACAGACGCCCAAGAAGCCTGCCAACGGGTAAGAATGGAGGAATGGATAACCGGGTAAAAGTCGGAATATGGAATACCTTTACGAGAGATGGGACAAGAGTGGACAGTTTCCTTGGCGGCAGCATTCGCACGCTCATTTAAAGACACACCAATATGGCTGGGAACCCAACAAAACTCAACCAACTTAAATTTACTGTGAACTAGAAACAGCCAATACTGGATCTCAACAACCACTGGATGAACCGGATTAAAGGCCCCGAGAGCCACGAGGGCACTACGAGAGTCAACAACAACAACAACAAAGGAAGACTGACGAGAAAGCAGGAGATGAGGAGCATAGAGAATAGCATAAAGCTCCGCTGTGAAGATGCTAGTCTCCGGAGGTAGCCGACACATATAAGTGCGATCAGGAAAAACAACAGAGTAGCCAACACCGTCCGCAGACTTGGACCCATCGGTGAAGACAGAAACAGAGCGGGAGTGCGAAGAAAAGTGCTCAAGGAAAAGGCGTTTTAGAACCGTAGGAGGGGTAAAAGCTTTAGTGATGCGGGTCAAGGAAGTACAAAACTGTGGAAGGGGGACTCTCCACGGGGGCAAAGAAGGAACAACACGAGGAGAAACATTAGAAATACGAACGGAAAGAGAATCCTTTAAGCGAGATAACCGGACAGAAAGAGGGAAGTGGTGAAGAGGAACAGGAACCGCTGGAGGGGTAAAAGTTAAAAGCACGACAGAGGCGAGAGGAAGGATGTTGTAAGGACCGCGCAAGATAGCGAAGACAGTAGCGATCATGGTGGTCCAGGAGAGACAGGAAGCCAGTGTCAACATACAAGCTAAAGACGGGAGTCGAACGAAAGGCACCAGAACTGAGGCGCAACCCAGTATGGTGCAAAGCATCAAGACGGAGAAGGGTAGAAGGAGAAGCAGACGAGTAAGCAGGGCAACCATAATCGAGCTTAGACAGGACGAGAGAGGAATGTAAAGCAAGGAGAGCGTGCCTATCCACCCCACAAGAAGTATGGGACAACACCCAAAGGAGGGTAAGGGGCTTAGAGCACTCAACATGGAGGTAAGAGATATGGGGAGACCAAGACAAACAAGTGTCGAGTGTCTTGAATATGACAATAACTGAGGAATAACCCCAAAAGCTTCATAGAATCTTTGTACTCAAGGGGATGACCATAAAGTGACAAAGAGGGATGAAGAACAACCCGTTTCTGAGCAAAAGTCATGGCACAAGACGACACGATATCAATCGCAAGTTGAAGCCGGCGTTGAAGGAGACGCGAATCATCACCCTGACAGCAAATGGTAAGATCATTGACATAGAGATCGGAGAAGATGCCTGAAGGAAGAGAGGAAAGAAGACCATTGAGGGCAACCAGAAAAAAGAGTAGTGCTCAGAACACTACCCTGGGGCACACCTTCATATTGGTGAATAGAGGCAGAGAGAGCGGTACCAAGCCGCACCCGAAAGGAACGATGAGAGAGGAAGCTGCGGAGAAAGAGAGGGAGATGACCACGAAGACCAAAAGAATGAAGTTGGGATAGAATATGATATCGCAAAGTGGTGTCGTAAGCCTTTTCCAGGTCAAAAAGGACGGCAACAACGGAGGTCTTCGCAGCAAAAGCAGTACGAATATAGACCTCCAAGTTCACCAGGACATCTGTCGTGCTGCGGCACTTGCGGAAACCAAATTGAGAAAGGGAGAGGTGGTGATGGTGTTCCAGGAACCACATCAGACGAACGTTAACCATACGTTCAAAAAGTTTGCAGACACAACTTGTGAGGGCAATAGGGCGAAAGTCCTTAGGGGATGTTCCCAGAGACCCTGGTTTGCGAACAGGGAAGACAACGGCATCGAGCCAGTCCTCAGGGAGTGACGACAACTCCCAGATCTGATTATACAGACTCGGTAAATACTGAGACGTGCACGGAGGGAGATGGTGAAGCATCTCTCAATGAATACCATCGGGAGCCTGCCGCCATAGAACCGCGGAGGGCCAGGGCAGAACCGAAGTTCAGAGAGAGAGAAGGGATCGTTATAGGGGAGTCGAAGACGAGTGCAGAAATCTAAAGGACGAGACTCAAGGACAGGTTTACGAATTAGGAAAGATTGGGGAAGATGAAGACCAGAGCTAACAGAAGAAAAGTGGGAACCCAGTTCAGTAGCGACCTGCAACGAGTATGCCACAAGAGTACCATGGAGGTGAAGGACCGGTGAAACATCGGGAACGAACTTACCTGCTATCTTGCAGATACGCTTCCAGATTTGCGGCAGAGGAGTTTCGGACGTGATGGTGGAGACATAAGATGCCCAACATTCACGTTTAGCCATACGGATGGCCCTACGGGCCACCGCACTCGCTTTCCGAAAGAAAAGAAAAGAATCGGCCGTCTGCCAACGGCGGTGCCTCTTCCAGGCTGCACGCTTACAGCGGACAGCCCGAGCACAGTCTGCATTCCACCAGGGAATGCACTTCCGTGGACCCCGAGAGTTAGAGTGAGGTATAGAGCGGAGGGCAGCGTCGAAGACAGTGTCATGAAAAAGGAGAAGAGCACGAGGGAGAGGCAGAAGGGAGAGGTCAGAGAGAGCAGCACTGAGGGTAAATAGGTTCCAGTCCGCTT
The DNA here is from genome assembly GCF_040958095.1 of Procambarus clarkii. Taxonomy (NCBI): domain Eukaryota; kingdom Metazoa; phylum Arthropoda; class Malacostraca; order Decapoda; family Cambaridae; genus Procambarus; species Procambarus clarkii. The sequence continues at coordinate 11,226,930 of NC_091217.1, read as the reverse complement.
TAGCAAACTGCTACCTAGGGAAGGAGAGGGAAGGACGAAAAGAGAAAAAGGAAATAAGGATGGGGAAATGGTCACTGCCATGGAGGTCATCAAGAACCTGCCACGTGAAATCTAAGTAAAGAGAAGAGGAGCAAAGAGAACGATCAAGACAGGAAAGGGTGCGAGTCCGAGAGTCCAAATGAGTGGGCTCACCAGAATTCATTAGACAGGGAAGAAAAGATAAACGGCTCAAGAAGGCGACCTCGGGTATTCATCAGAACACCACCTCAAAGAGAATGATGACAATTGAAATCACCCAGCAGGAGCACAGGCTCCGGCAAGGAGTCCAGTAGGCGTTTCAGATCAGGAAGAGAAAGCGGGACACTTGGGGGGAGATAAATGGAACAAACTGTGTACCATTTCCCCACAAAGATACGAGCAGCAGAACAATGGAGAGGTGAAGGAAAAAGTAAGGGGACAAAGGGAACATCAGAGCGAATCAAGAGAGCAGAAGAATTAGGAGCCCCAGCAACAGCTGGGGGGAGGGGAGAGAGAAAGGAATAGCCACGAAAGCGACCAGGACGAGCACCAAGCATCGGCTCCTGGAGACAGAAACAAAGGGGCGAAAACCGCGAAATCAGAAGTTGGAGATTGAGGAAATTGGCGTAATAACCTCGAACGTTCCATTGAAGAATAAACATCAACGAGAAGAGAAAAGGACAACAACAGAGAACAAGGAAGAAACAAAGGCGAAAGAGCAACATAGCATGTTAAAGAATATCAGGGTCGGGATCAGGGTTAGCAAAGTCAGGGTTAGGGGGCATGGGTAAACTGAGCAAAGACGGAGGGAAGGAAGTGGGAGAACAGACCAGAGGTGGGCGGGCGGGGTCTGGAGGAGGAGGAGGAAGAGGAGGAAGAGGAAGAGACAACGGAGAGGAGCAGTCAAGGACAGCAGCAGGAAGAGGGAGAGTAGCAAGAGGGGAGCGCACCTCAGCAAGGGCAGCAACCGAGAGGGAAGCGGAGGCCAAAGAAACTTCCATAGCAGGAACGGGGGGTGCAACCACTGAAATGGGAGGGGAAGGAGCAATAGAGCCAGTAGTAGGGGCCAAGGAAGAAAGTGAAGCCTTCTTACCCGCCGGGGAGGAGGAAGGAGAGGAGCCAGGCTTACGCTTCTGACTTAAAGAGACCGGCGTCCCAGCAACTACATACCGGGCAACAGATTCAAGCGTCTCAACAGAAGCTGAACAAGAGCACACACGACGGCCATTAGGAGAGCGATGGACATCAGCCTGCACCGACAGGCGGCGGGGAGAGTCAATAGCTGGAGGAGAAGGATGGGAAGGAGGATCGGAGGGAGACAAGGAAGAAGACACAGGAGACATGACAGACCGGGTAGAAAGAAGGGGAACCCCAGACAGAGGACCAGGAGGGCAACCCTTCGGGACAGAACTCAAAGGAACAGAGGAGGGGGCAGTGGGCGTATCAGGGTCCAAGGCCCGGAAACGGTTGAGAGTCCGAGGAAGGAGGGAAGGACGAGGAGAGGAAGAGCGCAACACGCGAGCATAAGAGACGTTAGCATAAGGCGGGAGCCGACGAACCTGGCGCCTCGCCTCAGGAAGACAAACACTCACGGAGCTTCAAGTTGAGGACGGCCGCCTCAAGCTTGTAATGGATACAGGCACGGGAGAAGGTAGGGTGGGCCTCATCGCAGTTGAGGCAGCGAGCCTGGGAAGAAGTGCACTCCGACTTAGAGTGACCTTTGCCCCCACACAAAGGACAGAGAGAGAGAATCCCAGAGCAGCAGAGGGCACCATGCCCAAACCTCCAGCACTTGTTACATAGCCGAGGAGAAGGTATATACTCCTGGACAGAGCACCTGGCACCAGCAAGAATGACAGAGGATGGAAGGGTCCTACCATCAAAGGTGATCTTCACAACCCGAAGGGGCTGACGGCGACGACCACGAGGGGGACGAGTAAACGAGTCTACCTGGAGGACAGAATGGCCTTGGGCATCAAGGCTATGCCGAATGTCATCGTGGCAGTCCTGTAGATTCCGAACACCGGTCGCAACATGGGGCAGGAGGAGAATAGTGCCAACACTGGCATTCAACCGAGCGTTCTTTGAGACCCGAACAGGGATCTCGCCAAGGCAGGATAAGGCAGCCAAGCGGGAAGCTGCATCCTGAGAAGGAGCAGCAACGACACGTGTACCGAGACAAGTGGGGTTGAAGGTAACAGACGCATCCACGGAATCAACAAGATGCCGATGGAGGGGGGAAATCGTCAGGAGGCGCAGAATCAAGAGGGAGGAGATCAAAGTATTTGGCCCATGAAGCGGGACCAAACAAGGCCTGATACGCATCAGTACGGGAAGGAATTGAGCGAGTGCGGCCGTGGCGTGGACGGCGTTGAGAACCCCCAGAGAGAGAGGGGTCAAAAGGCGCAGTAGTCACAACAAGAGACTTAGCCGCACCAGGGGACGAAGTGGTCACCACTGGGGGCTGGAGGCTTGACCCAACCACAGAGGAGGGAAGGGAGCTGGGGGAAGAAGTCAGGATGGTCAAAGGAGGAGTAAGGTTAGGGCCCAAAATGCAGCGGGGGCTAAAGAGCCCGGTCTTCCAATACAGGCCGACTCGGGGATTGGTCGCCGACCCCACGAGCCTGAGAGGGTACAACAGAAACATTCATCGACATATATACGAAGAGAAAGAAATTCATCCACAAATGTGCCCCCTTACCCACCATGGAGCCACAATTAGAGGTAGGACACCCAACAGGAAGCTATCGCCGATCATGCCGGGGCCCCCTAGGGGTGCTTCGTGAGTCAGTCCGTCGAGATCGGGTTCAGCGACGAAAGGGGGATTGACAATAAAAGGTTCCTCTCGCTCGAGACGTTGGGTACTACAGTTCTATGGGTGCAAGAGTATGCCCCCTCAAGCACCCGGGCATCAAAATAGAAGAAGTCCAAAGGAATAACCAAAACAAGCAAAAGGTCGGCAGGAAGCGACAAGCAAATAGGAGAAGAGGGGGGAGAAATACGAAACATAAGGAAAAGGAAAAACGATCTGGCACAATTAGAGAAGACAGCAGCAGGAGTGCCAGGCCACAAAAGGACAGAGGACGGTCCCACGGAGCATCACACTCCGGCAGCCGTCCACGAAGCCCCATCACGGCGCCAACGGGCCGGATGGGGAGGGGGATGCCCCAGGGAAGATAACCCTGTCACGCAGGGGCAGTACTCGCAGGGCACTTAGAGAAGGAAGCCCCTAAGCGCATGCAGCCCTGGTACTGATGAGGAACACCTGGCCACCGCACAACACAACACATGGCACTGAACGCCACACAAGGCAAACACCGCCTAGGAAACTGAGGCCAGAGAAGCGTCTATCCCGGTTGACATTAGCTTACGAATTTATGCTAGGCAGCCGGTGCAGTGAGGTCCGGGGCTCCCCCCTCCCCCTCTCGGGGTGGGGAGGGCTGTGCGGACGATTGGCATGGCAGTAAAGTGTGATGTTTGTTTGTTTCCTTGGGATTGTAGGGAGTTCTACCTCTCTGTTCGGTTTTTTGTTTTAGTTTTTTACCATGTGGGGTTTGTTTTGTTATGCCTACCTTTCTTGGTGCCTAACCCCGGTCAATGGCAGATAAGGAAAACCCCAACCACAAGGAGGTTTTCCAGGGCCATTGCTCCTTGAAACCTCTGAAGGGGCCAGGTTCTGGCGCTGGTCCCTGGTAGGTCTGAACTCATTAACTAATGTCCCGGTCTAATATAACACACATTAGCCCAATAAGCTCCAGGGAGCCGTAGGGGTTCCCCACAGAAAAGAGTACTTTACACAGCTTTTCGTATTCAGATTCAGTAGCTTTATTAATTACAAATATTTACATTCAATCCTAAAACGTTTTTCAATAGCAATAGAAGCAGCCACCAAAATAAGTTAGCCCTCATTAGCAAAACCAGATAAAGGATAAAATTGTGCTGTACATCTCTATTACTTCACATAGCAACCTGAATTATAAATAACTAACAAACTGATTATGATTATGACTAAATGTACTTACCAGTTATAGAATTAAGAGTTCCTGATCTCTGTTTATGTTCAAAATTGAGGTTGTGAGATGGGTCTTGCCGTGCCTTATTTGGAGAAAATTCTTGAATACAACTTCTCGTGACCAAGTGTTTATCTTCTCTGAAAAAAAAATCCATGTCTCAGAAATATGAACAAAATGGGCATGGACGGAAGTTCTTATCCCACTTTTGATTATTTATTGGAATCAAGCCAAATATGATAAAAAGTTCTTTATGTTTAAATCTGCTTTCTTGATGTTGTGAATGAATTAACTTTTATTTTACCAGATATTAATCCTCAAAATGCAACTAATCTTCAAAATTGTCATCTTAACACTTTGGCGTACCCAGCGTGCCACCCCTCAACTGTGCGATTTGGGTCCCAGCGTTTCACGGGAGCGCGCGTTAATTCTGAAAAGTGTATACTCTCTTCAACTTTGTCACCTCAATTCTCGTCCTACAAGATTAAATTTGGTATCATTGTGTTCCCAATAGAATTCTCTACAGCACTAAATGCATATAAACTCCAAAAGCCCGGCTAATTACCCACAGCAAACAGAGAAAGTGCGAACGAGTTACCCAGGAGCGCGCAAAAGCGATAAAATGTGCTCACTCTGGTCACCTCAATTTTCGTCCTAGGTCTTTTATTTTGGTATCAATGGGTTCGCAATAGAATTCTCTAGAGGAATATTAGCATATAAAATAAAAAACTTGGTCACGCTCCACCCGCCGACGACTTGAAGACGGGCCACACGTTAACCGCGAGTGAGCGCCCAGACGCCTTCCAGCTACACTCCCAATTCCTGCCCACAAATGTTTAGTATTTAGTATTTTAGTATATTTAGTATTATAGTTTAGTATTTTTTGTGTAGTAGCTGTACATCACACAAGCATTGTAGATAGCCATTTGCCCAAAATAGAAGGTCATTTTCTTCGTCCATTTGTGAGTTTTCCTTATGAAGTGATAATATTTGATCTTTTGATCAAAGTGATCAAAACCTTTCATGTTTGTATTGTAGTCACAGATTGCATTCGGCTTGTTGACAGTTACCAAACAGTCCCCAAAAAATTGGATAAAAACCTGATTTTTGGCGATTATTTTTGTGGACGACGCAGCATTGTGTCATGCCCGTGATTACCGACAGTAAACGGATGAGGTAGCATTGCGTCACGCCCGGGCGAAAGCGTTAAATTAATTGGATTTATTTTATATAAAATATACTTTTTCTGGGGGTAGCCCCTTTGGCTCCCCGGAGCTATAAGGGCTGATATGAATGTATTAGACCCTGGCATCAGTAAAGAGAATAGAGTTCTTAGGCCTACCGGAGACCATGAGCTAGAACATGGGGCCACCCCCCCTCCTCAGAGAGGCACAAAAAGCAATGGCCTATAAAAAAAACTTGTGGTTGGAAAGACTATGTCTGCCACTGACCGGGTCAGGCACCCAGAAAGGTAGGTAACCCAAAACAAACCCTACCTGGTTAAAAAATGCTACTGGAAGCTGAACTATTGGACAGAACTTCCCAAGCTAATAATGAGCAAATGAGCATGATGTCACAACCGTCACTGCGCTGCTGTCTGTGCAGCTTCACCATCCCAGGGAGGGGTAAGGGGGAGCTCCAGACTTCCCACGCCAACTATCAACCCTCAGTTCTTTGACTGATGGGAGACTTGGCGGTCATGCGACTCTGGCTCCGGATCTCTTCCAGTGCTGTGCCTTGTGGTGTGGTCCTGTCCTGTGGTGGTGTGCGAGCCAGGAGTAATTTCATAAATACTTGGGCTGTATGTGCCTAGGGTTACCTTCCCTAGGTGCCCTGTAAGTACTCCCCTTATGGCTTGCAGTTATCTTCCATAAGTCGCTTGGGGTCTACCTCCATGGGGTCTTTTGCTGCTCGACGATTGCCTGCCCTTAGGACAAGTTGGGTATTTCATGCGCCACTGTTTGTCTCTGGGTAGGAGGTAGTTTCATCATTGGTAGGGGTACAAGGTACTGTACAGCTTGTTTTCATCATAATATAGTGGCCGACTCTGTTCCACCTGGGTGGTTGTGCTCTTACAGGGTTTTATTTTTGTTTTGTTTTTCTTGCCTGGTGGAGGGTCTGCCCCCTTGATGTTAGTACCTCTTATATATATTAGTGGTCCTCCACTAGGTCCCTGTGAGGGTACACGTTCCAAGGGTTCAGCTTTTAGCAGTTCGTTTGGTAGTTTGGGGTGCCGTACCTTGCCTGGGCTTCCCTAAGCAGGGCGTCTAAGGGCCCTGGAAACCCCCCGCTGGGGCTCAGTGGTCCAATGGACGTGTCTCCTGGGTTCCATCTCACTTTGTGCAAGTTTGAAGGTTGCTCTGTCCCCTTATCTCAGGGAGACAATCACTGCACGTGCCTCTGTCATGCTGCCTGTTGGATCCGTAACACCTTCAACCCGGAGTCCTTCAAGTGGTGTTGCTTGTTTGTACTCCAGTTCACCCAATTCACTGATCTTTATATTCGGAAACAGGCAGCTTCGGTGTTGCAGGTGCATTTTGGGTTGCTGCAGCGCGCTAGGATGGTTGCTCACTTCAGATGCCCCGGGACTGCTCCGTTTTGGCTATAGGGACTTGGATTTGGGAGTGTTAGTTCCCTCGACTTCGGTTTCATCTGAGCCCCCTTGTTCTTCCCCTCCTGCTGTTCATCCTGTCCACTCCCTTCCCCCACCCCCTGCTTCCGGCTCCAAAGCATCTGAGGGTTTGGAGTCGGGGCAGAGTTTAGTTGGTGGCAAGACTTGAGCAGTTTCAGAGGATACCCCTTCTGGTGTGATGATGGAGGCATTCGAGCCTCTTCCTCCAGCCAGTGCTTCAGGGTCTCACAAGTATACTCCCTTTGTTTCAGCTTTTCTGGCAGCCTCTGTTTTTTCTTTTGAGTCAGAGGATTTGGAGGATGGTTTGGCCCCAGGTCCTGGTGTGGAGGTTCCTGGGGAGGGGAGGGGGCTGACTTGGGCCCAGTTTGACCCTGCTGGGTTTTAGTACCCTCTGAGTGGAGTTTTCTTATCCCCCCCTCCTTGTATGAATTTTATATCTTCTTGAGGTTATCTTGAGATGATTTCGGGGCTTTAGTGTCCCCGCGGCCCAGTCCTCGACCAGGCCTCCACCCCCAGGAAGCAGCCCGTGACAGCTGACTAACACCCCACTATACTATATGGTGTCAACCCCACCCTGGGTTTCGTTCTGGGGCCAACACTGGGTCTGGTGTGCTGGTCTCGGCGGTGCGGCCCTCGGCTGTTCTGTTGAAGCTGTTTGCGCTGATCCTACAGGAGGCTGTGTCTGTTTTTTGCTTCAGCACTCGAGACGGACACCACTTGGATGGTGTCCCTGGACCTCCGAGATGCTTAATGGCATGTCCCAATTCATCCCGAGTTCTGGGATTGGCTCGGTTTTGTTGTGGGGCATCAGGCTTACTGCTTTTGTTGCATTACCTTCAGCTTGAATCTGGCACCTCGCGTGTTCACACGCCTTACCCGACTCGTGGTGGCTTGTCGGCATCTCTTAGGGAGTTCGGGTTCTAGCCGACCTCGACGACTGGCTGATGTGGGCTCCCAGCCGCCTGCTTAAGCACCATCTGAGCCACCCTAGTCATTGGACTGGGTCCTATCTTTTCTCTCTTCTCCTTGGTTTAGTGTGGCCCCTTCGGTTCATGATTGTTTTGTGAAGGCTCTTTTCCTGTTAGCGTTGGCCTCTGGGGTTGGGGTTGGGAAGCTTCATGCTCTCCTCTGGCACAGAGGGTTCCAATCTTTTGGTCTTGGTGGTAGGTTTGTTCGTTTGCAGCCTCCTTCTTTGCTGGTGAAGAATGAGACTGCTGCTTTATGGAGGGGTCCTTGGGTTGTTGATGCTTGGTTGGTTCGGCTGAGGATGCATCATGTGTTGTGTCCAGTTGCAGTTCTTCATCGTTACTTCATTGCCACGGCCTCTATGGCCGGGGACCCGGTATAGAGAGACGGGTCAAAAGGTGCAGCAGTCACAACAAGAGATGGAGCCGTGCAAGGGAACGAGGCGGTCACCACAGGAGGCTTGGGGCTCGACCCAACCACAGAGGAGGGAAGGGAGCAGGGAAGAAGAGTCCGGTTTGGGCCTAAACCGGGCCCTGTAGCGGGGGCTACAAATCCCGGCCTTCCAGGACGGTCCGACTCAGGGGCCTGGTCGCCCACCCCATGAGCCTGAGTAAGAGAAGTCGTGTCGTCATCCATATAGCAAACAAAATCAAAGGTTTGGACCTGAAACCAAGGGATACCACCTACCAGGGCAGCCAGGGAGGCCGAGCGCGGGCCAGTGCAGGAAGGGTGCGTCGTCCCCAGCGGTGCTCCCCAACCATCCACTCAGGGTGGCCCCTCACAGGCGACCCCTCCATCGGGCAGTCCAATGGCTCTCAAGGCCCCTACATGGTGCCCATCAGCCAACCCGTTCTCGCACTTTCGTACATTAAATATTGACTTGTTAAATAAGTGCATATGTGACATACTAATTTATTGTGAATATTTTAGTTTACCTTGAAAAGCTTCATAGAAAACACTCTCCTTACCTAACCTTCTTAGTATGTTAAGATAAGCATCTTATTGCTTCGTAATTACAATTATTACTTAACCTATTATAGGTATAGGTGCTTCTCACCCAGAGGAAGTGGCCAGCTCTCAGTCCCATGGTGTTACTCACTCCTGTACAAGCCAAATGAAATCTATTCTTACAGATATAACATTCAATTCCCGTTGCCTTCGACTTTAAGGAGTTGTTACAGTGGGTGCAAATTTGTTTGTTTACTCCCATTTTGCCTTATTTTGTTGTATATATCTATATGTTTATAATATTATATGTATACCATATATGTGTAATAATATATATGTTTATTTGTTCTACTGCATAGGCAGTACTTATCGCACGGTCGAGGGGCGAGGGTCCCAGAGGTTGTACAGTTGACACGTTTTTGTCCCAGGCCACGGCTGGATGCCATCAGTTGCCTGTTACTTGAGTTATAACACTGATATATTAATTTGCCTGTATTACCATAAGGGATTTTCTGCTTTGTTTCCGACTTGCAATGGTATTCACTTTCTCTATTACTAATTTCTCGATCCACATTCCCCTATTACACTTGTTGGAAACCAATTTGCTAGCAAGCACACACAAGGTGGGTAGGTAGCTTCAAAGAGCCGTAGGGGGACCCATCCAGAAAACCATCACTGACTGTAACAAAAGGCCTATTTCTGAGTGAACCCTAGTGGCTTCCTTGACACTCTCCCTTCCTCAGGGAGTTGGGATAGTTTTTCCATCACTGAGGGGGTGATGGAAAAATCGAGGGTGGAGAAGCTGGCTGACCCAGTCTGCCTCCCTTTTCTCCCGAAATGAGGTGAGAAGTTGGGGCAAATGAGCTTCCACTTGTCTCATGAATTTTTGATTGTCTGGTTACATTGTTGGGAGAGATCTTTTGGCAATTTTGAGGAGCTGATCTTCCTTCTAAAGAACAGTGGTTTGTTTTGTTTCACTGACTTTCTGGGTGCTTCTTTGGATAATTTTATGATAGTGCCCTGATCAACCAGGCTGTGACTCATACGTCAGGATGCGAGCAGCCGAGTCTAACAGCCTGGTTGATCAGTCCAGCAACCAAAAGGCCTGGTCGACGACCGGGCCGCAGGGACACTAAGCCCCAGAAGCACCTCAAGGTAACCTCAAGGTAACCTCAAGGTGCCACTGCTCTGTGCCTCTTAGAGGGAAGGGGGCCAGGTTCTAGGTCATAGTCCCTGGTAGGCCTAAAAGAACTCTGCGATTGAGAGTACCTTTTGGTTTGGTACTACATCATCCATGTAGTTTCAGGTAGCCACTGGGGCTCACCCAGAAATAAGCTTTTCATAACATTCAACTGTTTTTTTTATTTCTTTTGTCAATGGTATTATTTATTAGTGACAATTTTATTTGCCTAGATCATGGCCTTATTAATAATATTGTATCATTCTGCCAATCCTATCCTACTCTTATCCTTTACCAAACATACCTTATCCAGGTAACTGTACCAAAATTTTAATAGCACTTACCATTTTTCAGCCTTATTTAATTCATGTTTTTCAAACCATAAATCTGTATCTTATGTTAAATATAAGCCCTTTGATAATCCTCTTTTACTTGATGCATACAGTGTTCTTTAGAATTAGTTTTTAATAATGCTGCATTATTTGAGAAATATCAAAATATATTTCTCATGGTTTTGATTTTTTCACATGTTTTTATATATTAAAGTAATAATTACCTCTTTAGGAAAATAGATAATCTGTAAGATGTAAATGAGCTTGACAGTAAAAGGCCTGACAGTAGGAGTACAACAATTCTCAAAAATATTCACAGAAATCAAAGGCTTGGTAGTCATAATAATGGTGTTCTGCAAACTTAAAGGATGCCATGACTTCCAGAATTCGCCATTCACAGTAAATATTAAAAAACTGAATAACACACTTACGAGTCACTCTCTTCACCACTAGAAGTACGTCTAGTGAATTGTCGGCGACGTTGCCGTGGAGGTCTAAAGGCAATTTTTCTTATATCATCTGTGTCCTGAGAATTACTTCGCTCAACATTACAGTGAGGTCTCCTCCAGAGAAGAGCTGGGTCTACACCTGTCACTTCCTCCTGAGAGCAAGAAAGAGATGTCACAGGAGAGGATTTTTATTTATTCACTTTCAGAGCTGAAACTAATTAAAAAAACAGTGTTGAATGTAATGAAACACCATTTTCTGTATGACTCTGGAGGATTCCAAGAGCTATCCAGGCTGATATGTATATTATTAGACTTTGGCATCAGTCAATGTGAATGGAGGAGGAGTTCTAGGCCTACTGGGGACCACGAGCCAGAACCTGGGCCCCTCAGAGAGGCACGAGGAGCAATGGCCTATAGAAATGCAAATGTGATTTGGAGCATTCTATGTCTGTCTCCAACCGAGCATTCTATGTGTCCCATCGACTGGGCATTCTACGTCTGCCATCGACTGGTCCAGGCACCCAGAAAGGTAAGTACCTCAAAACACACCCCTATTTTGGTTAAAACTACTACTGAAAACTAACGAGTGGACAGAATTCCCCAATTGAATACGAGCAAATGAGCATGACATCACACGTGCCGCGCTGCTTGTCTGAGCAGCTACCCCCTCTCCAGGAGGGGAAGGGGGAGCCCCAGAACCCTCGAGCCGGCTATCCACACCCCCAGTTTGAGGCTGGATGTCAAAACACACGAAAAGACTGCTGACCTGGGGGAGAGAGGGTTGCTGGGGTGCCTCCGGGTCTCACCCAGAAAATGGTGTTTCATTACAAACACTGGTTTTCTAAGGGGGAAGCCCCTGCTGCTCCCTGGAGCTACATCACAAAAGACAAAACAAGAGGGACTTACCCAGGAGGCGGTCAACGCTCACTCCTCAACTTGAAGTCGAGCCAACAGGCTGCAACTGCGGACCCAAAGCAACACAGGCTTGACTAGGCCCAGGAACATGTACGATGTATTGTGCAGCCAGGACCCTGTTCGACCAGCAAAACCCCCATGCCAGAATGTCAGCCCAAGACATATTACCGAAGATGGCAGCAAGCGCAGACAACTTACGAATGTCATGGGCACGAGGATAGACTGCAGGCTGGCTAGACAGAATAATCTGTGGACGACCTGAGAGATCTGAACCCTGGAACAGGGAAGAAGAGAAACAGGATCAACCCAAAGCGCATCCCTGGTCACAGAGGCCGTGACTCGCAAATTATGGCGGAAAGCCGCAACCGGACACAACACATGATGCACCCTTGGCCTCACCAACCAAGCTTTAACAACTCAAGGACCACTCCAGAATGCAGCAGTCTCATTCTTCACCAGAAAAGGAGACGGCTGCAAATGAACAAACCTATCACCTTGACCAAAAGTGCAGAAACCTCTGCACCCAAGCAGAGCACAAAGCTCCCCGACCGAAACCCCCGAGGCCAATGCCAACAAGAAAAGAGCTTTGGAAAAAAATCCTGAACCAAAGGGGGCAACAACAAACCAAGGAGAAGATAGATATGAGAGAACCCGATCCAAGGACCAGAACGGCTCAAGGGGCGCTTGAGCAGGAAGGTGAAACAACGCACAAGAATGCATGCGAAACAGAGCTGAAATAACATCAATACCGAATGCAAGCTGCATCGGCTCCACCAACGCCGCACTGACCGATAGAAAAATGAGGGCAGTAATAAGAGGAAGTGCATCAGACTGGAGAAATGTCACAAGCGGATTACCTCAGGGTTCAGTTCTTGCACCGGTAATATTCATTGTCTACATAAACGATCAACCAAATGGAATACAGAATTATATGAACATGTTTGCCGATGATGCTAAGATAATAGGGAAGATATGAAAATTAGATGATTGTCATGCCCTTCAAGAAGACCTGGACAAAATAAGTACACGGAGCGCCACTTGGCAAATGGAATTTAATGTTAATAAATGCCATGTTATGGAATGTGGAATAGGAGAACATAGACCCCACACAACCTATATATTATGTGAGAAATCTTTAAAGAATTCTGATAAAGAAAGAGATCTAGGGGTGGTTCTAGATAAAAAAAACTATCACCTGAGGACCACAAAGAATATTGTGCAAGGAACCTATGCCACGCTTTCTAACTTCAGAATTGCTTTTAAATACATGGATGGCGATATACTAAAGAAATTGTTCACGACTTTTGTTAGGCCAAAGCTAGAATACGCAGCGGTTGTGGGTGCCCATATCTTAAGAAACACATCAGCAAACTGGAAAAGGTGCAAAGACATGCTACTAAGTGGTTCCCAGAACTGAAGGGCAAGAGCTATGAGGAGAGATTAGAGGCATTACATATACCAAAACTAGAAGACAGAAGAAAAAGAGGTAATATGATCACTACGTATAAAATAGTAACAAATTGATAAAATCGATAGGGAAGATTTCCCGTGACCTGGAACTTCTAGAACAAGAGGTCATAGATTTAAACTAGCTACCAGCTACCACAGATGCCAAAGAAATAAAAGAAAATTCACTTTTGCAAACAGAGTGGTAGATGGTTGGAATAAGTTTTAGTCTCCGTGGTGTAGTGGTAAGACACTCGCCTGGCGTTCCGCGAGCGCTATGTCATGGGTTCGTATCCTGGCCGGGGAGGATTTACTGGGCGCAATTCCTTAACTGTAGCCTCTGTTTAACGCAACAGTAAAATGTGCACTTGGATGAAAATACGATTCTTCGTGGCAGGGAATCGTATTCCAGGGACCTGCCCGAAATGCTACGTGTACTAGTGGCTGTACAAGAATGTAACAACTCTTGTATATATCTCAAAAAAGAAAAAAAAAAAAAAAAAAAAGTTAGGTGAGAAGGTGGTGGAGGCCAAGACCATCAGTAGTTTCAAAGCGTTATATGACAGAGTGCTGGGAAGACGGGACACCATGAGCATAGCTCTCATCCTGTAACTACACTTGGGTAATTATGTGACACCTCCGGGATGCACATTGCATGAGCATGCATGTTGGGTGTGACGTCATCGCTCAACTTGTCATTTACGACATTGTTAAGTACAATTAATTTTTTTTCTCATCGTCAGGGAACACAACAGAATGAGGATTTTTTTTTCTTTTTTTTTTTTTTCACTTGTGGGTGTTGAAGGCCAAATAGCCCAGAGCAGCTTAGGGGTTAAGGATGCTATAGTCTGTGGCAGTGATACCATATATATATTTACAGCCTGACTGCCCTTTGATTCTAAGGATGTATGGTAGAATGCTATACATGTACTACTAGCAGTACATTAATTAAGCAAACAGACTCAAATACTCAACAGAAGTATTTTACAGACTAATCAATAACACATATATTATGTCACATAATGAAACATCTGACTTACATCTCTCAGGTTGAAGGTTATCTCTAGGTTACGAGAGAACTCTTCAGCAAATTCAGGGTAAAGATCGAGGACATCAAGGATATCATCCCTCATGATGCGGTGCAGGTCACAGTAAGTGAGAGCTCGTACATTACACGATGACTTTCCTATGGTTGGGTAGATACAAGGATTCTCCCCAAATATGTCATCTTTACCTGGAGATGAGAGAAAGGATGATAAGAAAAGGAGATTCTCACATGTAAGAATTTGTTAAATTGAATATATATTGATATGCTAACAGGTTGTAGCATATTGTTGCTATTGCTATTGTAGCAGATTGTTATATTGAACACATATTGTGTGCTACCTAATTGCCCATTATATATGTACCCAAGCCATACAACTTTACCATTGTGATCATTGCTGTCATCTTATATGTGCTATCAATATGCTTACTAATCTTCTCAAATTATCAATCAAGCTATCAATGCTATCAATGTGCTTTAATATACCTACTAATCCTTATAAATTTTTCTTACAATGTACCTATTAACATTTTATAAATTTTGCTAAAATTTACCTACTTAATTCTATCTGTTAGATTAACAACTGCACTGCGCAACGCGCCTTGAGGCTCTTGACGGGTGGTGCACAACACGCCTCAGGGATTTCATAGGTACAGTATAGCATATAATTCAAAACTCCTGCGGCTACACGGGGATCACATCAGCTTCCTCAGGGCTTTCCTAAACAGACGCCATTTAAAAAAGAAAATCGTGGGCAACCTTCCCAGGTGTGAAGGCCTCAGTACTGAGTGAGCAACCAAGGCTGGCACATGCAGCATGAGCTAACAGCATTGTTGTTCAGCTTGTGACCACAGCATCACCTAAAAGTGTCCAAATATATTTATGTATCTGGGATTATTTAGCCATGATAGTATTACAGAAGAACCTGACTGTAATAAAAACTATGTACAATGTTCAGATATCAGTGAATAAATGCTGTTCAAGATGTTCACAGCGCTAGCCACAGCACACTGCCATTATTTCATCCATCTACAATTCATCAAACGACTTCTCGTTTCCTTTCCAAAATAAACACGTGGAAAATTATTAATTTACATGATTTAGTGACCAGAATTCTGATAATTGCAGGATTGTAGTGAGAATTAGCGATGTGCATAGTATGATGGGAGGAGTAATCTTGGTGAGGGAGGGAGGGTCGAGGGAGTGTCGTCTGCCTGCTGGTGTAATTACCTAAGTGTAGTAACAGGATGAGACCAACGTTTGTGGTGTCCCATCTTCCCAGAACTTTTTGTCATAACGCTTTGAAACTACTAACGATTTTCGCCTCCACCACCTTCTCACCTAACTTGTTCCAACCATCTACCCCTCTGTTTGCAAAAGTGAATTTTCTTATATTTCTTTGGCATATATGTTTAGTTAGTTTAAATCTATGACCTCTTGTTCTTGAAATTCCAGGTCTCAAGATATCTTCCCAATCAATTTTATCAATTCCTATTACTATTTTGAACGTATCTATCATATCACCCGTTTTCTTCTGTCTTCTAGTTTTGGCATATTTAATGCCTCTAACCTCTCTTTGTTAACCTTGCCCTTCGGTTCTCAGAGCCACTTAGTAGCATGCCTTTGCACCTTTTCCAGTTTGTTGATGTGCTTCTTAAGATATGGGCACCATACAACCGCTGGATATTCCAACTTTGGTCCAACAAAGTCGTGAACAATTTCTTTAGTATTTCTCCATCCATGTATTTAAAAGCAATTCTGAAGTTAGAAAGTGTAGCACAGGCCCCTCGCACAATGTTCTTAATGTGATCCTTAGCTGATAGTTTTCTATTTAGAACTACCCCTAGATCTCTTTATCAGACTTCTTTAAAGATTTCTCACAAAATTTATTGGTTGTGTGAGGTCTATATTCTCTTATTCCACATTCCATAACATGGCATTTATTTACATTAAATTCCATTTGCCAAGTGGTGCTCCATATATTTATTCTGTCCAGGTCTACTTGAAGGGCATGACAATCATCTAAGTTTCTTACCTTCTCTATTATCTTAGCATCATCAGGAAACATTCATATAATTCTGTATTCCATCTGGACAATCATTTATGTAGACAATGAACATTACTGGTGCAAGAATTGAACGCTGAGGAACTCCGCTTGTGACATTTCTCCAGTCCGATACACTTCCTCTTATTACCGCCCTCATTTTTTTATGTCAGAAAATTTTTCATTCATGTTTGCAGCTTACCTGTCACCCCTCCAATGTGTTCCAGTTTCCAGAACAACCTCTTACGTGGAACTCTGTCGAAAGCCTTTTTTAGGTCCAGATAGATGCAGTCAACCCATCCATCTCTTTCCTGTAAAATCTCTGTGAGGCGATCATAGAAACCGAGTAAATTTGTTACACAGGATCTTCCAGATCGAGAAGTCTGTATCTGATATTGTATCATTTCTCTCCAGGTGTACTACCCTTTTAGTTTTAATTATTTTGTCCAATTTTTGTACTATTACACTGTCATTGATATAGGTCAACAATTG
Organism: Procambarus clarkii; assembly: GCF_040958095.1. NCBI lineage: Eukaryota > Metazoa > Arthropoda > Malacostraca > Decapoda > Cambaridae > Procambarus > Procambarus clarkii. The sequence goes on along the minus strand of NC_091217.1, from coordinate 11,210,453 downwards.
AGGGGGCTTTCCCTGTTGCCACTTTTGTAGATTGGAACTATGTTAGCCTTTTTCCACACGTCTGCTACAACTCCAGTACACAGGGATGCCTGAAAGATCAAGTGAAGTGGTATGCTGAGCTCAGATGCACATTCTCTCTGAGCCACCTTTTATTGACTGGACTTACCATACCAGCTTTGTGGTTTGCTATGGTGAACACAAATGTAGTACTTATATATAACATGTGTATAGAGTGTAATAACAGCAATAGGATTATGTTGGGAGCCGTCATTTTCGTGAGGGAGGTGCGTCATCTGCATGACTTGTCATGTTGTTTATTGGTTGTGACTATGGTCTTTGGGCACTATACCAGCTTATTTGTACAGGTATGGTAAATAAAACATGTAGATACTTATATATAGTGTGTGTATATAATGTAATAACAGCACAAATAGTATTGTTGCAGGAGAAATATTAGTGCACCTGGTCTTGAACCAGTGACGGCAGACCCACCAGCTGACTGTGTAGCTACGTCTCTTATTTATTTATTTATTTATTTATTTTTATTTATTTATGCATATACAAGAAGGTACATTGGGAATGTGAGGATACATAATATGGTAATTACAGTCTTGTAAAGCCACTAGTATGTGCAGCGTTTCGGGCAGGTCCTTAATCTAAGAAAATTTTAAGTAGGTAAATACTTGCAAAATTTAGACAAAAAAAATGATAACAGTTACATGGAATGAAAAAAGAAGATGAGAGAAAATTGTAGGTACAGTATATTAAAGCACATAGGTAGCTAAGATTGATTGCAATGACAGCTTGAATGATAGTTGACAAAAATTGGTAGTCACAATACAGAGCATATGGCTAGCACAAAAGAAGACAGCAATGAACACAATGATAAGGTTGTTTGATACTACATAAAAATTAGGAGATTGGGTAACACTAGGTACAGAGCAAATTTAAAGCTCAGTGTAGGAAACTAAGAAGATGAAATTAGGTACTTTTTGGTTTTGCTTTTAAATAAGGCAAAAGTTTTACAGTTTTTCAATTCACTAGGGAGTGAGTTCCATAGACTAGGTCCCTTAATTTGCATAGTGTTTTTACACCGATTAAGTTTGACCCTGGGGATATCAAAAGATATTTATTTCTGGTGTGGTGAAAATGGGTCCTATTACATCTGTTCAGGGAGAATTTCAGAGCATGGTTTGCATTAAAGGACAGGGTTTTGTAAATGTAGTTGACACAAGAGAATGTGTGGAGGGAGTTAATATTTAGCAAGTTTAGGGATTTAAACAAGGGAGCTGGATGTTGTCTGAAAGCAGAGTTAGTTATTATTCTGATAGCAGATTTTTGTTGTGTGATGATGGGCTTAATGCCTGAAGTCACCATACAAGCTTAGATGAATAGTTATGGTGAACAAAGCATGTAGATATTTATATATAACTTCTGTGTATAGTGAATAAAAGCAAAACCAGTATGGTGGGAAGAGTATGTTGACGAGTGAGGGAGTAGTGGCGCGTGGCTGACTGGCTGGCGAGTGAAGGCCACTCTTCGTTGCATTTTGACGCACAATACCAATTTAGTGGTTCTTTATGGTGAACAAAACAGATATTTATATATAACCTGTGTATATAATATAATAACAGAAAAATTATTTGTTTATTGTTTTATGAACATAATTGAATCACTAATATGCACAACATAATTTTGAGTACAGTGATGGTTCACACATTTTATTATATAAATATATCACAATACACACTACTGAATAATATTACTGCAAAAAAAAACAAAGAAAAAATCAGAGACATTGAAATAATTAGGTAATATCATCTTTGTGGCAACTTCCATTTGAGAGTTCGGGTGGAGCAGACCTTGTCTGGCAACTGCTCTGTCAATGTCTTTTTTTTTTTTGCCAGATTTCCTCGCCCTATTGTTGCCAAAATATGTCACCTACGATTTTTTTCCCCATGATCAGGGAACACAAATGAACACTTCTATAAGATTAACCCTTAAACTGCGCAACGCGCCTGCAGGCTCACGTCTGGTTTGCGCAACGCGCCTCCGGGTATTTGTATTTTTCACAGTCCATTCAAAACTCCCGCGGCTACATGGGGTTCACATCAGCTTCCTCAGGGCTCTTGTAAACAGATGCCATCTTTAAAAAAAATTGTGGTCCACATTCCCGAGTGTGGGAGCCTCGGTAGTGTGTGAGCAACCAAGGCTGGCGCTCGCAGCATGAGCGCACAGCACTGCTGTTCAGCGTGTGACCACAGCATCGCCTAATAATGTCAAAATATATATATAACTTGTATTATTTAGCTGTGATAGTGTTATAGAAGAGCCTGAGTGTGATAATGACTGGGTATAATGTTCAAATATCAGTGATTCAATACTGTTCACAATGTTCGCAGCGCTAGCCACAGCACCACAGCATTATTTCCACCATCTAGGAATCTTCAAATGATTTCTTAGGTTCCTTTTAAAAATAAACGTGTGGACAATTATTCATTTACAGGAATTAGTGACCAGGATTGTGATAATAGCAGGATTGTGGTTATAATTAACGTTGTGCGTAGTATTGTGGAAGGAGGAATTTTGGTGAGGGAGGGAGGGCGAGCATTGAGGTAGCCTCATTGTGTGTGTGTGTGTGGCTGCCACTCTTGGTTTGCTCACCATACTAGCTTAGTGGTTCGCTATGGGCAAAACATATGTACATGGGTATATATAGTGTGTGTATATAGTGTAAGAACAGCAACAGGAGAATGTTGAGAGGAGCTATTTTGGTGAGGGAGGTGACGTAATCGTAGCGTCGTCTGTTGTGTGATTTTTCATGCAGTGTATGGTGGCCACTGTACTGTTTGGACACAATACTGGCTTACTTGCATAGTTCTGGTAAATAAAACATGTAGATAAGTATATAGAACATGTGTAATAAGAACTATAACAGTATGGTGGGAGGAGCAATGTTGGCAAATAAGATGTTGGAGTGAGGGAGACTGGCTGGGTGTGGCTGCTCTCACTCGAGTTGTTCTGAATGTGTTCATGGCCAAATGCTCCTATTGGCCCATACGAGGCAGCTGCTATTGGCCCATACGAGGCAGCTGCTATTGGCCCATACGAGGCAGCTGCTATTGGCCCATACGAAGCAACTGCTACGCACGCGATGTTCTGAATGTGTTGATGGTAAATGTATATAGTGTGTGACAGTGTATAGTGTGCACATATGTTGTAAATATACATAAATGAACATGAAACATTGGTGTAAATAACTATGATGGGAGAGGTAAAGTTGGCAAATACAATGTACATAAGAACATAATAACAAAGGTAACTGCAGAAGGCCTATTGGCCCATACGAGGCAGCTCCTATCTATAACCACCCAATCCCACTCATATACTTGTCCAACCCGCGCTTGAAACAATCGAGGGACCCCACCTCCACCACGTTACGCGGTAATTGGTTCCACAAAACAACCCTGTTACCGAACCAGTATTTACCCGAGTCTTCCCTAAATCTAAACTTATCCAATTTATACCCATTGTTTCGTGTTCTGTCTTGTGTTGATACTTTTAATACCCTATTAATATCCACTTTGTTATGTCCATTTATCCACTTGTAAACCTCTATCATGTCACCCCTAACTCTTCGCCTTTCCAGTGAATGCAATTTAAGCTTTGTTAATTTTTCTTCACATGAAAGATTTCTAATTTGGGAAATTAACTTAGTCATCCTACGCTGAACACGTTCAAGTCAATTTATATCCATTCTATAGTACGGCGACCAAAACTGAACTGCATAATCTAAATGGGGCCTAACCAGAGCAAGATATAGCTGAAGAACAACACCAGGTGTCTTGTTACTAACGCTTCTATTAATAAATCCAAGTGTCCTATTTGCCTTATTACGAACATTTATGCATTGATCCTTTTGTTTTAAATTCTTACTTATCATAACTCCCAGATCCCTTTCGTAATTCGACTTCGCAATCTCAACACCCTCTAGCTTGTATCTTGTAACTATCATCATTAACTAGCCTCAAAACTTTACATTTATCAGCATTAAACTGCATCTGCCAATCCTTTGACCATTTCAAAACCCTATTTAGATGAACTTGAAGTGATAGCGAGTCTTCTTCCGTGTTAATTTCCCTGCCGATTTTTGTATCATCGGCAAATTTGCAAATATTGCTACTCAAACCTGAATCTAAATCATTTATATATATTATAAACAACAGAGGTCCCAGGACAGAGCCCTGAGGCACTCCACTTACAACATTTTCCCTCCCTGACTTAACCCCATTTATATTAACTCTGTTTCCTTTGGAATAGCCATGCCCTAATCCAACTTAATATAGCACCTCCAATACCATGAGCCTCTATTTTTTTAATCAGTCTTTCATGTGGGACCGTATCAAAAGCTTTGCTAAAGTCAAGGTACACGACATCACAATCCTTACCACTATCAACTGCCTCAACTATGCTGGAATAAAAAGATAGCAAATTTGTTAAACATGAATGGCCATTTGTAAAACCATGTTGCGAATCATTTATTAATTTGTGTTTTTCAAGATGAAAAGGAATTTTATTTGCAATTATCGATTCAAGTAACTTTCCCACAATAAATGTTAGGCTAATTGGTCGATAGTTTGACGCAAGTGATCTATCTCCTTTCTTAAAAATTGGTATCACATTAGCAACTTTCCCTAACTCTGGCACTCTGCCTAACTATTGATTTATTAACCCTTCAACTGCGCATCGCATCATATGATGCTTTGACCGACTTGCAGTAAATTGCGCACTGCATCATATGATGCTTTGGAGTACTATGCAAGATTTAAACGGCCCGCGGATACACGGGGTTCACCACACCTTCATCAGGGCTCTTGTAAACAGACGCCATTTTTAAAAAAATCGTGGGCCAAACTCCAGGGTGTTAGGGGCCTCAGTATTGAGTGAGCTACCAAGCCTGACGCACGCAGCATGAGCTCACAGCACTGCTGTTCAGCTTGTGACCACAGCATCGCGTAAAAATGCCATAATATACTTGTTCATGCTATTATGTAGCGATGATATTATTACAGAAGACCCCTGACTGTGATAAAACTGACCAGGGTTCTGATAATAGCAGGACTGTGGTGATATTTGGCGCTGTGCGCCATGGAGGGAGGAGTAATGCTATGGGAAGGAGGATGGTGGCATTGTCTTTTGAGTGTGTGTGGCCACCTTTTATTGACTGCACTCACCATACCAGCTTAGTGGTTCGCTATGGTGAACACAAATGTAGATACTTATATATAACGTGTGTATACTGTGAGATAACAGCGAGAGTAGGAGGTTGGGAGCCGCCATTTTGGTGAGGGAGGAGCGACGTCTACAGGACTTATCATGTTGTTTACTGATGACCACGATGGTCTTTGGGCACCATACCAGTTTACTTGTACAAGTATGGTGAATAAAACAGGTAGATATTTATATATAATGTGTATATAGCGTAATAACACCACAAACAGTATTGTTGTAGGAGAAATATTAGTGCGTCTGGCCTTGAGGGCGGCCGCCACCAGCTGACTGTGTGAGTAGCTACGTCTCTCTGCCTTTACTCACCATACAAGCTTAGATGTACAGTTATGGTGAACAAAACATGTAAATACTTATATATAACGTCTTTATATAAAAGCAAAAACAGTATGGTGGGTGGAGAATGGTGGCAAGGCAGGTGAGGTGAGATGAGGGAGGGAGTGGCAGCCAGTGGCAGCCAGTCACTGCCTGCCACTGCCACTCAGCATACCAACTTAGTGGTTTGTCATGGTGAACAAAACATGCAGATACTTATATATAACCTGTGTATATAGTGTAATAACCGACAAAGTATTTGTTCACTGTTTGATGAACATAACTGAATCAACAATACGCACACCATATTTTTGAGTACAGCGATGATTCACTCATTTTATTATATAAATATATCACACTACACACTATTGAATACATATTACAGCAAAAAAACTACGAAAAATCAATCGGAGACATTGAAATAATTAGGTAATTATCTCTTTGTGGAAACTCTGGCCTGACAGCTGGCGATCAACAGACCGCCTGGGACGCACGCTCAGTCAGCACCTGATTTTTGTCACACTTCCCCGCCCTATAGTGGGCAATATATGCCACTTACGATTTTTTTATTATTTTCCCCGTGATCAGTAAACACACATTAACAGGTTGGGAAGAAAATTTTTTTTTTTTTTTTTTTTTTTTGGTATGCGCCTGTGGGTGTCAAATTGTATATAGCTATGCGCCATTTAAGGGTTAAATATGATAGACAGTGGGTCGCAAAGCTCTTTGCATTCTTTAAGCACCCCTGGCAAACACTTCATCCAGCCCTTGGGATTTGTTTGGTTTGAGTTTAAGTTTAGTGTGTGACAGTGTATAGTGTGTAAATAGATTGTATATATACATAAATTAGCATAGTGGGCCAGCCAGAGGCTTAGAGCCCGCTCAGAAATATCCCTGCGCAAAAAAAAAAAAAAAAAAAAAAAAAAAAAAAAAAAAAAAAAAAAAAAAAAAAAAAAAAAAAAAAAAAAAAAAAAAAAAAAAATTAGCATGATACATAGTAAATATGTGCTGCATATGTGTACACAAGTGTCATGCACGTAACACGGTGTCTTCGGACAGTACGGATGTTTTACTGCCATAATATAGTGTACGTGTTCACTATACATAGGATTAGCATGTAAAAACAAATATAATGTATTTGGAACTGTGCGAAAAAAATGAACGAAAATATATTTTCGTTCAATAACTGCATAATATATTATGCTCAGTTTTGGTCACCGTACTATAGAATGGATATAAATTCACTTGAACGTGTTCAGCGTCAGATGACTAAGTTAATTTCCCAAATTAGAAATCTTTCATGTGAAGAAAAATTAACAAAGCTTAAATTGCATTCACTGGAAAGGCAAAGAGTTAGGGGTGACATGATAGAGGTTTACAAGTGGGGTAATAGACACACCAAAAAGGATATTAATAGGGTATTAAAAGTATCAACACAAGACAGAACACGAAAAAATGGGTATAACTTGGATAAATTTAGATTTAGGAAAGACTTGGTTGAATACTGGTTCAGTAACAGGGTTGTTGCTTTGTGGAACCAATTACCGCGTAATGTGGTGGAGGTGGGGTCCCTCGATTGTTTCAAGTGTGGGTTGGACATGTATATGAGTGGGACTGGGTGGTTATAGATAGGAGCTGCCTCGTATGGGCCAATAGGTCTTCTGCAGTTGCCTTTTTTCTTATGTTCTTCTTATATTCGCAGCAACTCGCGCGCCGCGCCGCGCCCCGAGCGCCTTACTGGCCCCCGGGAGCATACGTCACGGGCGAACAGGGAATGATGACGTCACTCCCCAACTCACGGACCCCATAGCAGCCAAAGTAAGTACAATTTCAATTTTTTTCTACATACCCATACTGAGGGAAGGGTTTCTGACACTTTAAAAAGAAAAAGAATTTTTTCCAGAGAATTTATTTTCTGCGCACTGCGGGGGTGTCATATTTGGGGGCAACGCAGTTAAGGGGTTAAAGAATTCTTTTGTTATGCCTGTGGGTGTTGAAGGCATAAAGGCCCTTAGCGGTCTAAGGGTAAAGTAGTTCTGCTGTATGTTGAGTACTATAATACAGTTTATGAAAATTATTGTACACTAAAATTACTGTAACTTTAATTTTAACACTATGTACAAACTTCATCACTTGTTCTAACTGTTCACTCCACACTCGATGTTTTTAGATGTTTGCATCAGCTTTGCTGGTGTTCGCTGCTGCTGTGGCTTCAGCTGCTTCTGAGCTGGTTGATTTTCTGCTACTAGTTCATGAAAAATATTGACTCATTTTTGTTTGTTTCCTTCCTTTTGTCATGCCCTTGAGCTGGTGGGTTATTACGATTTTTCTTCCACCGGCTGACAAACACGTCACTCGCAAACAAAGCTAACAGCACTGGGTGCCTACTGTATGAATGCAAACTAGGTCTATACACCCTGCATTAGGCTGGTGTTTAACCTTTTAACTGCGCAACACATCATATGATGTATTGGAGTACTACGCAAGATTTAAACGGCCCGTGGATACTCGGGGCTCACCACACCTTCATCAGGGATCTTGTAAACAGACAGCATTTTAAAAAAAATCGTAGACCAAATTCCCGGGTGTGAGGGGGCCTCAGTATTGAGTGAGCTACCAAGCCTGACACACGCAGCATGAGCTCACAGCACTGCTGTTCAGTTTGTGACCACAACATCGCCTAAAAATGCCATAATATACGTGTTCTTGCTATTATTTAGCGATGATATTATTACAGAACACCCCTGACTGAGATAAAACTGACCAGGATTCTCATAATAGTAGGATTGTGGTGATATTTAGTGCTGTGCTCCATGGAGGGAAGAGTAATGCTGTGGGATGGAGGGTGGCGGCGTTGTCTTCTGACTGTGTGTGGCCACCTTTTATTGACTGCACTCACCATACCAGCTTAGTGGTTCGCTATGGTGAACACAAATGTAGATACTTATATATAACATGTGTATAATAACAGCAATAGGAGCAGGTTGGGAGCCGCCATTTTGGTGAGGGAGGTGCGTCGTCTGCACAACTTATCATGTTGTTTACTGGTGACCATTATGGTCTTTGGGCACCATACCAACTTACTTGTACCAGTATGGTGAATAAAACAGGTAGATACTTACATATAATGTGTGTATATAGTGTAATAACACCACAAACAGTATTGTTGGAGGAGAAATATTAATGCGTCTGGCCTTGAGGGCGGCCGCCACCAGCTGACTGAGTAGCCACGTCTTTGTGCCTTTACTCACCATACAAGCTTAGATGTACAGTTATGGTGAACAAAACATGTAAATACTTATACATAACGTCTGTATATAAAAGCAAAAACAGTATGGTGGGAGGAGAATGGTGGTGAGTCAGGTGAGGTGAGGGAGGGAGTGGGAGGGAGGGAGGGAGTGGCAGCCAGTGGCGGACTGCCACTGCCACGACCTCACTAGACAAATCCGGCGCAGCTGTACTAGCTGGATAGAAGGAGGCCCACTGGTCAGACCCAAAGGCTTCGGCCGGGGGAGGAGACTCAAATGCCTCCAGCGCCACATCAGAAGGGGCATCCCCCGAGGCTGCCCAAGTCTCAAGACCAACTAACCCTTGCCCCGACTCCGAAACCCTCAGACGTTTCGGGGCCAGAAGCAGGGGAGGGGGACTAGAACGCACAACAGGAGGGGAAGGATCGGGAGATGCGGACTGAACCAGGGTCGAAGCGACCCCCACCCCCAAGACCAGTTGCCTATAAGCAAAATGGGGCAGCCACGGGGCATCCGGGTGAACAACTAACCTAGCGCGTTGCAACACACGAAACCTAGAATGCAATGCCTGTGCAGCCTGTACCCAAAGATCATCATCCAAAGACTGGGTAAATTGAGTCACCAGCAAGCAACAATACTCACAGGACTCAGAGTCGAAAGTGTCACCGACCCAACAGGCTGCATGACTGAGGCAAAAACAGTGAGGGTCGTCCTGAGACATGGGGTCCGAACAACCCTCAAACTCGCACGAAGCGAGGGGAGGACCCCGGGGGTCACATCCATCGGACCCACGTGCCCCCTAGGGGATTCCCAGGGTCCTGAGCATTTACTTGAAGAGGACTCGCGCTCAGGTAAACCCAGGCAGGGTACTGCTAACCAGCGCCCAAAACTACCAAACAAACTGTCTAAAGCTGAACCCCAGGGAAGTGTATACTCACGGGGACCAAGCTGGGGGCACCACCAAGTAACAGGGTGAGGTTGAACACCAGTGGCAATGAGGGCAGAACCCCCCATCAAGGCAAAAACAAAAAGAAAAACAAAACCCCACAAGAGGACAAAGTACCCCAAGGAACAGAGCCGGCCGCTGTGAAAGGTGACAACTAGCAGCACAGCACCCTGCTCCCAAACCATGCGAAAACTGCCTCTTACGCTAAGGTAAACTAGGGGAGACAAAACCCCAAAGTACCCAAAGAATGGCCGAGAAACTGAGCAGTAAAACGGACACACAGAGGCAGACCCCAAGGAACTTGTGGAAGGTAACGCCAAGCTCCAAGGGCAGTACTTACAAGGCACCTAGGGAAGGGAACCCCTAGGCGCATGCAGCCCGAGTACTAAGGAATAACTCCTGGCTCTCGCACCCCTGGAGAACAGCAGCCACACTCAAAGCACAGCGCTGCAAAAAGACTGGAGCCAGAGCACATAACCGAGCTGATAGCATCAGCCTCAAGAACTGGGGTGTGGATCGCTGGCGCGGTAGGTCTTGGGCTCCCCCTTCCCCCTCCTGGGGAGGGGGGCTGCGCAGACAGCAGCGCAACAACAAATGATATCATACTAGTTTGCTCGTTTTTGTTTGGGGAGTTCTATCCACTCGTTCGGCTTTTGGTTGCAATTTTCACCAGAATAGGGGTTTGTTTTGGGACGCCTACCTTTCTGGGTGCTTAACCTGGTCGATGACAGACATAGAATGCTTCCAATTACACGGGGGTTTCTATAGGCCATTGCTCCCCTTGCCTCTCTAGAGGGGGCCAGGTTCTGGCTCGTGGTCCCCGGTAGGCCCATAAGAACTCCATACACATGACTGATGCCAAAGTCTGACTTTAGCACATCAGCCTAGTAAGCTTCGGGGAGCCTCCGGGACTCACCCCAGGGAAAAATTTAAAGATGGCATCTGTTCAATGGAGCCCTAAACAACAGGATGTAAGCCACACGCACCTGCAGGAGTTTCAAAGACTTAAGGAGGCCAAGTGCTGTCTGGGGGCATGAGTTTTGTTTTTGTTCTAATTGCTGATTTAGGTTCAGTAATTTGGGGTCATAGATAATTTTGAGTAGTAGAACCCCAGGCACAGACACCACATGTGAGATTAGGATTGATGAGAGTAATAATGTGTTACCAGGACAGTGCAAGGTACATAGCATCTGATTTTAGAAAGAATACTAACTGTTTTAGAAATGTGTTTGCTATACAGGTATTTAGTATATTAGCATTGGAAATTCAATTTGTTATCAATGAGAACACCAAGGAATTTACCATCTACTCTGTTACTAATTTGTGTATTGTTTATTCTTAGGTTAATTTTACCCTCAAACCGCTAGGGGCCCAAATGGAATTCACCCCCACAGGCACAAAGGAAAAAAAAAAAAAAAAATCTTTTGTCTGATAGAAGTGTTCATTTTTGTTCCCTGATCACAGAAAAAAATAACAAAAAAATCGTAGGTGGCATATTTTAGCTGCAATAGGGTAGGGAAGTGTGGCATAAAAGGGTCGTTGGCAGAACCTTCGCCAGACGAGGTCTACTCCGCCCGAGCTGTCAGACGGCAGTTGCCACAGATATATTATTACCTAATTATTTCAATGTCTCTGATTTTTTCTTAGTTTTTTGCAGTAATATTATTCCATACAGTGAATTGTGGCATATTTATATAATAAAATGTGTGAACCATCGCTGTACTCAAAATTATGGTGTGCATATTAGTGATTCAATTATTATGTTCATAAAACAATAAACAAATAGTTTTGCTGTTGTTACACTATATACACAGGTTATATATAAGTATCTGCATGTTTTGTTCACCATAACGAACTACTAAGTTGGTCTTGTGAGTCAAAAAGCAACGAGGAATGATCGCCAAACACCAGCGAGCCACTCACTGCCACTCCCTCCCTCAACACCACCTCACTCACCCTCATTCTCCTCCCACAATACTGTTTTTGCATTTATTCACTATACACAGACGTTATATATACATATTTACATGTTTTGTTGACCATAACTGTACATCGAAGCTTGTATGGTGAGTAAAGGCACAAAGATGTAGCTACTCACACAGTCAGCTGATCGGCGGCCGCCCTCAAGGCCAGACCCACTAATATTTCTCCTCCAACAATATTGTTTGTGGCGTTATTACGCTATATACACACATTATATATAAGTATCTACCTGTTTTATTCACCAAACCTGTACAAATAAGCTGGTATGGTGCCCAAAGACCATAGTGGCCATCAGTAAACAACATGCCTAGTCGTGCAGACGACGCTCCTCCCTCACCAAAATGGCGGCTCCCAACCTACTCCTCTCGCTGTTATCTCACACTATACACACGTTATATATAAGTATCTACATTTGTGTTCACCATAGCGAATCACTAAGCTGGTATGGTGAGTGCAGTCAATAAATGGTGGTCACACACAGTCAGAAGACGACGCCACAACCCTCCCTCCACAGCCTTACTCCTCCCTCCTTGGAGCACAGCGCTAAATATCGGCACAATCCTGCTATTATCAGAATCCTGGTCAGTTTTATCACAGTCAGGGGGCTTCAGTAATACTATCACTGCTAAATAATAGCAGTATCATATATATTATGGCATTTGTAGGTGATGCTGAGGTCACAAGCTGAACAGCGGTGCTGTGAGCTCGTGCTGCATGTGCCAGCCTTGGTGGCTTGCTCAATACTGAAGCTCTAACACCCAAGAATGTTGGCCTGGATTTTTTTTCTAGGTGACAACTGGCAACTATTGGTCGTGGCTGTACTATAGCTGCCCCTATCCCAGGCGGGGCGTGTAAATTATAGCGCTAGACACGAAATCATATATAAATGATGTGCGCGGTTTCGGTTTTGTCACTGATATCATTTATATGTGATATGCGCGGTTTGAGGGTTAATCAGTGGATTTATTACCTAACAAATTTTATAAGGTTTTATCAATGTTATGGATGAGTTTGTTAGCAGTTAACCAAATATAGATTTTTTTAGCAAAGTGTTCACTGTGTCATTCAGAATATGAGGGTTAGGACTCCAGTAAACAGATGCTATCTTGAAAACAATTGTATCCCTCCTGGCAGTGAAAGTCTCAGTATTGCCAGAGCAACCAAGGTTGGTGCATGTAGCAGGAGCTCACAGCACAGTTGTGCAGCTCTGCAGTACCACTTAATAATGATGAATAAAATAAGCAGTTGCAATTATTTTGTTTTGATAGTGTCATAGATAATCCTAACTAATATAAACTAAGTGCAAGGTTCTGGTATCAGTATACAGAATGTTAGTTCCGATGTTCCAGCAGAAGGCAGACATTCACAGCACACAATTGAGGATTTGTGAATCTACACATTATGCAACATGATGTCATGTTCCTTTAGAAAATGTTCCTGTGGGAAAAATTTTCATATTCATGATTTAATGACAAGAATCTGATAATAGCATTGTTTGTAGTAATAATAGTGATGTGAATAGTACATTTCTGGGAAATGATCACGCCATTCAATCAAATTTGTTTCATCAGGCCACCTCGTCTGCTGTAGTCAGATGGTCATAGCATGTAGTTCTATATTGTACTATGCTAAGATTTTATTACCACACAACAATTACTTAGTGGTTTGTCATGGTTTATAAAATTATAATTATATATATGTATTTATGGTCTATATTTACATTAAACAGCAAAAACAGTTTTATTGTACAAAGAATATATATGTCACTATATATGAGCACCATATTTTCAGCAAATTGATGTTCCACACATTTAACTATATAAACGAAACAAACATGCTATATAAACTATATAAACATGCCTGAAACGCTTTGCGTAATAGTGGCTTTAGGCATTGTATGTACTAGCCCTAACTATAAATCCATCACTCTTTGTAAAATCTCTTTTATGTATGTACCTTACCTAAATAAACATTTTGATTTTTTTTTTTTTATAAATTCTTCATATTATACATTATAAAATAATATTTCTGCAAAACTATTTAAAAATCCATACAAAGGAACTGAAATAATTTTGTACAAATATCTTTGCAACCACACTGTTGGCCTGATGCACACTGTTGCTGGCATAAACTAACGCCTGAATATTGCCAGACTCCTTTGCTCCATCATGGCCAAACTATGTCAAAAACTATTTTTTTCCCTGTGATCACAGGGAAAGCATTTTAATAATTTTAGAATAAACAAAAAAAAAATGGGGGAAACAATTTTTTCAGCGCACCAGCAACATGTCATATTAAATTATGGACTGTGCAGTGGTTAACATGATGGGCATTAATTGTTGAAATAAGGGGACAATATGGTAAGGCTAACAAAGCTAAGGCTTGGAAGAATAAAGTGAAATATACTATCCAAGAAAGGGTAAGGAAAGGTGTTAGAATACTTCAAATAATGACAGGTGTAAATGGCCTCATGAAGAAATATCCTCTTTGATCACCACCTTATATTGAGCTATCTGGAGTAAGACATCAGGGTTATAGATAAAGAATGATCTTTATCCACCTCAACTCTTCCTCTGCTGTTTCCAACCCAATTATGAGCATTCATTTTTGTAAATGTCCAGTATACCAAGTTAAATTTATGACTTATTATACTGGATTATAATAATAATATATGGCAATTAATAATATATGATGATGCAATACTGACTTACCTAAAATTGCCATCACAACATCATCTTTGAGGATTTCAAGGGAACCTCTAGAGATGAAGTACATGGAGGTTAGGACATCACCTCTGTGCACCAGTGTGTCCCCGGGCGGAGCATGTGTTGTTTTGAACTTCATACTAAGTGCTCTGTCAATGGCAAGAATAACTATTAACCTGAGTTTCTAGCAGTATCCATGTCCAAGAAATGTGGGTATCTAGTTCACACTTAATCATAAGAAGTTTATGACAAAAGGGTGTGTTCATATAAAACATAATTGCTCCTTAAATGTTAAAATGCAGATTAATCTCGCACATTCAACGACATAGACACAAAAATAAAATAAATTTAAGTCCTCTACTCACAAGGCTATGAAGAGAAACTGTGAATACGAAGCTGCAGACAGATAAATTCAACGTAATGTAATCTTGTATTACATTAAGTGTCCTTCATTATAGAACTGAACATAAGCAACCACACACTCAAAAAAATCTATGATGTAATGAAACACCAATTTCTGGATAAATCCTGGTAGCTTCCTGAAGCTACAATGCTGATATAGTGCCAAACTATTAGGTGCTATCAGTCATGCAGTTCTTTTAGGCCTACCAAGCACCACAAACCAGGACTTGGTCCTATCTAAAGAGATGCAGGAAACAGTGGAACAATGATAAAATTGTCAGTGAATTTTAATCATATCTGCCATCACCAAGGAAGCACTCACAAAGTCAGTGAAACAAAACAGACCACTACCAGTTGTAAGAAATATTGATGTCTCAAAATCATCTAAAGAACTACCCAAACAATGTAAACAATTGATCGAAAATTCATGAAATTCAATAGGAAAAGTATTATTCAATCGAAAATTATGAATTCAATAGGTTCTTCTCATCCATTGGGACATCCCTTGCAAATGATATTCCATCCTCCTGTACTAATGTCAAGAACTTCCTTACAGGTAACTATTCACAGTCTCTGTACCTAATGCCTGCTAACTCCACTGATGTTAATGAGATAATTCTTTCCCTTAACCTTCAAACAGCTAGGGGCCCAAATGGATTTAACACCCAAAGGCGCAACAACAAAAATTCCAAAAAATTCTTTCGTCTTATAGTAGTGTTCATTTTCGTTCCTGGATCACGGAAAAAAAAAAAAAAACGTAGGCGGCATATTTTAGCCACAATAGGGTAGGGAAGACTGGCAAAAAAACAGCGTTGAATGTAATGAAACGGCATTTTCTGGGTGAGCCCCGGAGGCTCCCTGGAGCTTATCGGGCTAATGTATGTTATGTAAGACCAGGACATTAGCTATGGAGTTCAGACATACCAGGGACCAGTGCCAGAACCTGGCCCCTTCAGAGAGGTTTCAGGGAGCAATGGCCCTGGAAAACCCCATTATGGTTGGGGGTTTTCCTTATCTGCCATCGACCGAGGTCAGGCACCCAGAAAAACGAACAGAGAGGTAGAAACTCCCTACAATCCCAAGGAAACAAACAATCAATTTACTGGAGGGGGAGGGGGGGCCCCCGGACCTCACCACGCCAGCTGCCTTCAGTTCGGAAACTAGGCTTCAACCAACGCGAAAAAACCCCTCCGACTGGATGGGAGGGAGGGTAGCCAGGGAGCCTCCGGGGCTCACCCAGAAAATGGCGTTTCATTACATTCAACGCTGGCTTTCTGTGGGGTGCCCCAACAGCTCCCTGAAGCTACATACCCAAAGAGAAGGAGTTAGGGACTTACCCGGGAGGCGGCAGCCACAAACTCCTCAACGCGAAGTCGAGACAACTGGCTGCAACCTGCGACCCAAAGCAACACAAGAACGCCAAGGAGCAGGGATGTTCACCAAATAACAGGCGGCCAGGACCCTGTTCGACTTCCAAAAACCACGCACCTGAATATGAGCCCAAGACATGTTACCAAACACAGCAGCCAAAGCTGCAAACTTCCGAACGTCATGGGCACGAGGATAGACCGCAGGCTGGCTAGACTTAATAACCCTGCGGACAACCTGGGAGACCCCGAGCCCTGGAACAGGGAACGAGGGAAACCGGATCAACCCAAAGCGCATCCCCAGCCACCCCAGCTGAAGCGCGCAGGTGACGGAGAAGTGTTGCAACCGGACACAACACATGATGCACCCCTGGCCGAACCAACCAAGCATCAATGACCCACAGACCCCTCCGGAAAGCAGCCGTCTCGTTCTTCGCCAGAAAAGATGGAGAAGGCTGCAAACGGAAAACCTACCTCCCAGGACCAAAAGAGCAGAAACCCCTGCACTGGAGGAGAGCATGAAGCTCCCCTACCCGGCCCCCAGAGCCAATGCCAATAAAAACAAAGCCTTGGAAAAACAATCCGGAATCGAAGGGGCCACCACAAACCAAGGAGAGGAAAGAAAGGTGAGCACCCTCCAAGGACCAGGATGGCTCAGGAGGCGCATGAGCAGGCCGGAGGTGAAACATAGCATGGGAACGCTTACGAAACAGGGCAGATGTGACGTCCACCCCGAACGCTAGCTTGAGCGGCTCAGCCAGTGCTGCACGATACGAGGCGACAGTATTTGGCATCAAATGACAGTCCTCAAAAAGCCAAGAAAGGAAGGACAGGACAACCCAATCTGAAAGAAAAGACAATCTACGAAGAGACAGAAAATGGCAAAAAGAACACCAGGAAACTTCATACTGTCGCCGAGACGAAGCTCTCAGGTGGGGCACCATCAAGGAAGCCACCTGATCACCATAAAATTGGTGATACACCAGCGTCAAAAAGACCAGACGCGAAGAGCAGAGAAGTTCGAACCAGCCGTGTACGGGACCGGGCCGACCTGCTGATAGAGGCGGAGCCGCGGGAAACATCCCGGGTTCGGGCACCGAGCCAGTAAGCACTGCAAACCAAGGCTGGGCCGGCCAACAAGGGGCCACAAGAACTACTCTCCGTGGGAATGTCTCAAACCGAACCAGAACCCAAAGCAACAGCTGGACCTGGGGGGAGAGGTACAGGTAACCCCACCTCGACCAGTCCTGCCGAAAGGCATCCACCGCGATCGCCTCGCAGTCAGGGAAGGCGTCACATACATTGGGAGACGCCGAGACCACACCGACGCGAAGAGGTCCACATTTGGGAGACCGTACGTCTGGCAGATCCAACGAAACGAGTCGTCGTCGACGACCGTCCACTCCGTGGACAGGGGATGGAAGCGTGAAAGAATGTCCGCCAGAACGCTGGACACTCCCCGGACATGAACCGCACGGACAGCCAAACACCGAGAATCCAGCAAACGAACCACTCGAAGAGACCAACCCCAAAGAGCCAAGGACCAAAGAGAACCCCCGCGGTTCAGGCAATGAACCACTGGAGAACAGTCCAAATGGAGGCGAATGGTCGATCCCCGAGCGATCCGAACCCTCCGAAGTGCGAACCAGACTGCCGCAAACTCCCAAACCATGCTGTGAGCCCGACGGAAGGACGGACCCCACTGTCCCTGGCCTGCCTGGTGATCACTGGTCACACAGCCCCAGCCAAGAGACGACGCATCCGTGAACACATCGAGCGAGGGCTCGGGAAGGCGCCAAGGCACCGAACCCCGAAAACCCCGAAGAGGAAGCCGGTGACGCAGCAACCGACACAAGGCCCTTGGAGGACGAACCCAATGATCGCGAGAGAGGCGGAAAGGATGTCTCCGAAGGAACCAAAACAGACGCTGAAGCCAAACCCGACCAGGCAGGTATACTAGCACGGCGAAGTTCAGACTCCTGCACAACTACTCGAGTAACCACTGAGTGACCCGGGACCCACTCAGAAACAGCCAACGGCGGTCCCACAGCCCCAACAATGCCTCTGGAGGAAGAGACAAGGAAGCAGTCCGAGAATCCCAAACAAGACCCAGCCAGGTCCGAATCTGGGATGGAACCAGATGGGACTTCCTCCAGTTCCTTCCTCCAGCGATATGGTTCCTGGAAAGAACCATATCGCTGGTGAGCAGACAAGCCGACTGACTGGGAGCCCACACAGCCAGTCGTCGAGATAGGCCAAAACCCGAATCCCAAGAAGATGCAGACGGGTCACCACAACCCGGGTCAGCAGCGTGTAAACGCGAGGTGCCAGATTCAAGCCAAAAGGTAGGCATCGAAAATGGTAAGCGTGATGCCCCACCATGAAACCTAACCAGTCCCTGAACTGCGGGAGAATAGGAACGTGCCAATAGGCGCCCTTGAGGTCCAGGGACACCATCCAGGCACCCAGCTGCAACAGAAGCCGGACCTAAGAAAGTAGTCATCCGAAAGTAGGGGCAAGGAATCCAGGGGTTCAGACGGGACAAGTCCCAAATGAACCTCAGATCCGCACAGTCCCGTTTCGGTACTGGAAACAGACGGGAAACTCACCTAAAAGACGTAGTCGTTTCGACCACGCCCAAGCGCACCCCACTCCAAGACGACTTGAAAAGCGCAGGAGTGGCCTGTTAGCCCCCAACCCCCCCAAGGGAGGACGAGTCGCCCAACACCACCGCAGGCCATATGACACGACCGAAAAGGCCCACAAATCGTGGGACCAAGCATGAGCAAACAGAGTGAGCCTCTCTCCCCCATCGCCTTGTCAACTGGGCGAACCATGGGAAAACGGCCGACGCCCTTTACGAGAACCCAAACTTCGAACAGGGCGATCACCGCGCTGACCAGATGACACTGGCCCCGAAGGGAACAATGGCTCAGAAACTGGCACCAATGGCCCACCTCGAGCAGCGGTACCCGGAACCCTGGCACGACCCCTCCGAAACTGCCGAGAACGACCACTTCGGAGAATCACCAAGTCCGCCATAGGACGACAACTGGACGAAGCCGAGTGCAGAAACTAAGAGACCGCAGCCTCTGCAAACAGCAACGGACAAAATGGAGATGAAAACCTAAGAGCCAGGGCCCAAGCAGATTCCAGAGGGCGAGCACAGCCTGACGGCATGCGAGGCGAGAAGCAAAAAACAGAGACACCGCTTCCTTCAGGATGGGCGCAAAGAGCTTCAACAGTGCAGCCGATGCCCCAGTTGCCAAAGTCAGCGCCCCAGATGAAGGCCCTACACTCAACGCTCCCACATCCTCCTCAAGCCAAGCTGAAGACATCTCAAGAAGGGAAAAGAAACGCAAGACCAAAGCCAAATGCCCACGGGCGCGCAACTCCTCTGCAACCAACAAAGCCAAAAGCTGAGGAACCTGCACGTGAAGCTGGAAAAGGCCAACATCCCGAGAAAGCACGAGAGCAAACAAGCACGCATTAAGGTGCTCAAACTCGCCCCACAGGTAAACCTGCATAAAAGTAGAAGTTTCCTGCCAATCAAGCGTGCGGGTCCGACAGAATCCATGCCACACCCCCAACGAAAAGAAAGGGCAGTCTGCCAGCCAGGAAGACTCCGGAACCTCTAAACGCACCCAAAAACAGGAAGAAGAACCGAACTCAAATGAGGATGGATCCATTGCAGAGGCATAACTCGGGTCTCACAAGAGGTAAGCAGCAAGAGCTTCCCGAGCTACTTTCGCGGAGATATGGGAAGTAGAAAATCTCTGTTAAGACAGATCCAAGGTATCCAAAGGCGCCCGGAACCGAATCCGGGGAGGAGCCGAACCCAAATCATACTCATACAGGGAAGGGGGGTAAGAAAATCCCTCCCCCTGCAACAATAAGCCCTGAGAGGAAGGCAAAAGCACCCAAGCGGGGTCAAAGGGGGCCCAAGGGCCCCAGGTAGACTCCTCCCCAGCCCCAGGATCCCCCCACGTCGGGACCCAGGGCAGAGCCGTCCTCCAAACCCTCTACCCCTAAAGAAAAGACAGAGACCAAGGGAAAGGCAGACAAGAAAGGCAGTTCCTCTTGCTGGTGGGACCCAGAAGCCTCAGCAAGAGGAACTGACTCAAATGCCTCCGTCCCCGACCCGGATGGGGCAGCCCCCAAGGCAGCCCGAGTCTCGATCATTACCAACTAAACCCTGTGCCGAGGCTGTTACCCTCAGACGTTTTGGAGCTGGACACAGAGGGGAGGGGGTGCAGGAAGAACCACAGGGGAAGGACCAGGGGGCGTGGCAGGAGCCAAAGTGACTAACACCCCCAGGTCAGGGTCGCTAAAACCAAAACAGGGCATCCGAGTGGGAAACCAACCTAGCGCGTTGCATTAGGAACACCCTCAGAGTAAAACTGGAGCACAAGCAGAGAATATGACTCGCAAGACTTCAGGTCAAAGGTGTCGTTGACCCAACAGGCAGCATGACGGAGGCAAAACAGGTGACTGTGACCCTGAGACAAGGGCACACTGCAACCTTCAAATGGCACAAAGCAGGCTAGAACTCGGGTGACGCATCCATGGGTCCCCAAGCCCCGACAGGGGTTTCTAGGGCCCGTAGGGTAACAACTACGGGAAGCCCGGGAAAGGTGTTGCTAACCGGTTAAGAAATCCAAACAAGGGTAGATGATAACACTGAAAATCCCTTAGGACGTGTAAAAGCACAGGGCCTAGCAGAGGGCCACCAAAACAATATCAGGGAAACTATAGACCCACGAGGCAGAACCTCCACCAGAAAAACAAAAACATAACAAAAGAAAAACCCCACAAAAGTACACCGTTTCCAGAGGCAACAGGAACCGGTCGCAGCTTAGGTGGCAGGCCGCGCAACACCCTGACGCCCAAACCAACACAACACAACTCCCTACCTAAGGCCAAACAAGGGCCCCATGCCCCAGCTGGCCCCAAGGGCGAGGCAAATGATGAGCAGCAAGAACCCCTACGGGAGCGGTTCCCGAACGCCCCAGGGAAGATAACCCTGACACGCAGGGGCAGTACTTACAAGGCGCCTAGGGAAGGAAGCCCCTAAGCACATACAGCCCCGGCATTGATGAGGTACTCCTGGCCACCGCACACCACACAAAGACAGCAGAGAACGCCACACGAGGCAAACACCGCCCAGGAATTTGAGGCCAGAGAAGCGTCTATTCCGGTTGACACTAGCTTACGAACTGAAGGCAGCCAGCGTAGTGAGGTCCGGGCCCCCCCCTTCCCCCTCCCGGGGAGGAGAGAGCTGTGCGGACGACCGGCACAACAGTAAATTGATTGTTTGATTGATTGTTTCCTTGGGATTGTAGGGAGTTTCTACCTCTGTTCGGTTTTTTATTGTAGTTTTTTACCATGTCGGGTTTGTTTTGTTATGACTTCCTTTCTGGGTGCCTGACCCCGGTCAATGGCAGATAAGGAAAACCCCCAACCATAATGGGGTGTTCCAGTGCCATTGCTCCCTGAAACCTCTCTGAAGGGGCCAGGTTCTAGCACTGGTCCCTGATAGGTCTGAACTCCATAGCTAATGTCCCGGTCTAACATAGCAGACATTAGCCCGATAAGCTCCAGGGAGCCGTAGAGACTCCCTACAGAATAGGGGCGTTGACAGAGCTTTCGCCAGACGAGGTCTACTCCGCTCGAGCTGTCAGGCGGCAAATACTGTATATTATTACCTAATTATTTCAATGTCTCTGATTTGTTCTTAGTTTTTTTGCAGTAATATTATTCAATACAGTGAATTGTGATATATTTATATAAAAAATGTGTGAACCATTGCTGCACTCAAAATTATGGTGTGCATATTAGTGATTCAATTATTATGTTCATAAAACAATAAACAAATAGTTTTGCTGTTACTACACTATATACACAGGTTATATACAAGTATCTGCATGTTTTGCTCACCATAACGAACCACTAAGTTGGTATTGTGAGTCAAAATGCAATGAGGAGTGACCGCTACACACTAGCCAGCCACAGTATGGTGAGTGCAGTCAATAAAAGATGGCCTCAAAGACATGCTACTAAGTGGCTCCCAGAATTGAAGGGCAAGAGCTACGAGGAGAGGTTAGAGGCATTAAATATGCCAAAACTAGAAGACAAGAAAAAGAGGTGATATGATCACTACGTACAAAATAGTAAGAGGAATTGATAAAATCGACAGGGAAGATTTCCCGAGACCTGGAACTTTAAGAACAAGAGGTCATAGATTTAAACTAGCTAAACACAGATGCCGAAGAAATATGAGAAAATTCACTTTCGCAAATAGAGTGGTAGACGGTTGGAACAAGTTAGGTGAGAAGGTCGTGGAGGCCAAGACCGTCAGTAGTTTCAAAGTGTTATATGACAAAGAGTGCTGGGAAGACGGAACACCAGGAGCATAGCTCTCATCCTGTAACTACACTTTGGTAATTACACTTAGGTAATTACACACAGTCAGAAGACGACGCCACCACCCTCCCTTCCACAGCATTACTCCTCCCTCTATGAAGCACAGCACTAAATATCACCACAATCCTGCTATTATCAGAATCCTGGTCATTTTTATCACAGTCAGGGGTCTTCTGTAATATTATCATCGCTAAATAATAGCATGAACTTATTTATTATGGCATTTGTAGGTGATGTTGTGGTCACATGATGAACAGTGGTGCTTTGAGCTCACGCTGCGTGTGTCAGCCTTGGTGGCTTGCTCAATACTGAAGCTCTCACACCCAAGAATGTTGGCCTGGATTTTTTTTCTAGGTGGCATCTGGCAACTATCGGTCGTCGCTGCACTATAGCTGCCCCTATCCCAGGCACGGTGTTTAAATTATAGCACTAGACACAAAATTATATATATATATGACATGCACGGTTTCAGGTTTGTCACTGAAAGCATATATATATGATTTGCGTGGTTTAAGGGTTAAAACAATGTCTAGTACCCTTGCTGAGATACCAACTCTAATTTACATAAAAGCCTCCAGATTTTTAGCTCCTGCCATTGCATTGCTCTACACCAAGTCACTTGAACTCCGCACCTTTCCAGATATTCTAAAAAAAGAGAGTAACCCCAGTCCATAAACGTGGAGATCTCATTGACGTCAACAACTCCAGACCTATATCAATTCTGCCAAATTTGTCAAAAACAGTTGAAAAACTAATCTACAAGCAGCTCTAATCTTATCTAGACAAACACAATATACTTAGCTCTTGCCAATATGGCTTCAGATCCAAAAAAAGCACTAACGATGCACTTATTAGTAAGATTAACTTGATACATGCAGCTCTTGATAAAAATGAGTTCCTGTTGGGTTATTTGTTGACCTACATAAGGTTTTTGACACTGTCAACCACCAAAACTTTCTTCTTAAATTACATCATTATGGAGTCAGAGGTCACTCCCTCCAATATCTTCAGTCTTACCTTACTGACAAGCTCCAGTATGTTTCTGTGAATAATTCCATTTCTCCTACCCTACCCATCAACACTGGTGTTCCTCAGGGCAGCATACCTGGCCCTCTCCTCTTTCTCATCTACATTAATGAACTTCCACATGCCTTTCAACACCTCAAACTAATTCTATTTGCTGATGACAACCTTCATTTTCTCCAGTCCTGACCCTCTTGCTCTAAATGTCACAGTGAATACTGAACTAAATAAAGTCCATCTTTGTCTATCTGCTAGCTCACTCACCCTTAACATTGATAAAACTTTCTATATTTTGTTTGGTAATAAATCCTTAAATCAAACTAATCTAAGAATAAACAATATCCAAATTAGTAATAGAGTAGATGGCAAATTCCTTGGCACTCTCATCGATAACAAGCTGAATTTTCAGGGGCACATTCTAAATATATAAAAAACCAGCGTCGAATGTAATGAAACGCCATTTTCTGGGCGAGACCCGGAGGCTCCCTGGAGCTATCCCAGGCTGATATGTTAACACTTTTGCGCATCAGTTACGCGAGCCAGCGTAACCAATTTTTCTTCCGAGTGTGCACAAGGGACAAGCTCACGAGTCGCGAGAAAAAATATTTGTATAAAATCCATTTTCTATCCGATCGACTTGGGGATAGTTTCAAAATGTGCGCCATGAAATTCCCGTTCTCCCCAATAGGCCTCATGGTATCCCGGCCTATGCGATCACGTGGTCGGCCCATTGTTTTGTCGACACGAGGAGTGCCCGCACTGCTCTCCCCTCGCGCGCCAAACTTGATCGGTTTTATGCATTTATTTCCATTCCCGTGTGTTTGTGACCCATTATATACATTTACCATGGATCCTGGTCAAGGCCCAAGCAGTGGTATGCGTAAAGGAGCGAAGACGTCTGCCAAAGAAGACAAGATAAGTATGATTTACGAAAGGTATCATGGGGTGATGCTCTCACCCTCCAAGATTCCTGGCCTTGTTGTAGCATTATCGGACGTTGATGATGATATTGAAGGGGATGAACCTGATTGTGATAATTTCCAAGGCGATAATGAAACTAGTGAGTCAGGAGAATATGATGTCTACACATGTGAGGAGTTGAGTATGACAGAGTGAGGATGAGAGTGAAGAAGATCTACCAGCCCCGCCCCAGATAGACATCTGCTATTTGAGAAATTATTTATGTTATTGGAACAACTCCAGCGTGAGTGAGTGGATGGGGTCTAATCCCTGTACACACAGCACCATGCGTTTCTTGTTTCATTTCGTCGCCACAGTTCAGTGACTACAGCTTCGAAATAATAAAATTAATAAATCAGTTCTAAAATAAGTTTTTTATATCTCTTATTATCCTAATAATGTTACTAAACTAAATATATAACCTAAAAATATATATTATGATGTAAATCCAATATTTGAGATAAATTTATATTACTGGATCTGGCTTAAACATCAGCCAACAGGAGGGTGTATAGACCTAGCCTGCGTTCATACAGTAGGCATCCACTGCCGTTAGCTTTGTCTGCGTGCGAGTAACGTGTTTGTCCGCCGGTGAAAGAATAATCGTGGAATTTACCATTTTTTTTTACTACAGCTTTATTAATACACAACAAGATGTCTCAAGGGCTTGCTAATTGTGCTGTATCTACAAAGAGGAAGAGATGATTTTTATCCATTGAGCAGAAATTAGACATGATAGAGAAACATGAACGTGGCTACTCTGTTACTAGGCTGGCAGCAGAATTTAATGTCGGGAAAAGTATCGTGTGTGATAGCAAGAGACAGAAAGATGATATTAGAAGTCCCTTGCTTCAAGTGATAGTGGTGCATTAAATAAAAGGAAAACAATAAAAGGTTCTACAAATACAAATTTGGACGAAGCTGTGTATAAATGGTTTAACTAGGAGCGCTCTGTGGGGATGCCACTTGGCAGCGACACCATTAAGACAGCAGCCGATAAATTTGCACAAAAGATGAACATTCCAGATTTTCGAGCAACTGAAGGATGGTTGCAAAGATTTTAGAATAGGCATAATATTAAGAACAGGAAAGTTTGTGGAGAATCATTAAGGGCAGATACAGATTCTGTCGAGCCACTTAAGCGTAAATTAAATGATTACATAATAAATGATCTAAGGTGTTTTTAGGTATACAATGCCGATGAAACAGGCTTTAATTGGAAATGCTTGCAGAGCAACACTTTGGCATCTAGACTAGATGAGTGTTCCTGGCTGTAAGGTAAACAAAAAAAAAGTTTCTGCCATGCTGTGTGCAAATGCAGACGGAAGTCACAGAACAAAGTCCGCCATTGTGGGGAAGTAAAAAAACCAACGTTCTTTGAAAAATTTAATGAACAAGCTACCTGTGGTCTACTACAACTCTAAAACAACTTGGTTTACTGGAGATATTTTTGTAGACTGGTTCAAAAACCATTTTTGCAAAGAAGTAAGAGATTTTCAGATAAAGAAGTGTGGAGTGAGACGGAATGATGTCAAGGTATTACTCTTGGTTGACAATGCCCCAGCTCACGTAGGGCTTGACACATTAGCGTAACATGATGGACGCATTAAATGTATGGCCTTCCCTCCAAATACCACCTCTCTGATCCAGCCAATGGATATGGGTGTTATATATGCAATGAAAAGGCTTTACAAACGAGCAATGAATAAAGAAATCATGGTGGTGTTTGAGTCAGATGAAGACAAAAGACAAGGAACCGGTTCGCAAGGTCAAGCAACACTGGAATGTTACAAAAAAATACTCAATTAAGGAAGCCATTTACAACTGAGCTAAAGTTTGGGATGAATTTAAAGAGTCAACATTAAGAAATTGTTGGAAAAAATTCCTGTTGCTTGATCATGCTGATGAAGTGACTGAGGAAGAAATGGATTTTGAAGGATTTTCAAATGATATTTATCAAGAAGTGTGTGCCGCTGGTGAGGTGGAGTTGACGCTGAACAATGTGGAGGAGTGGTTAGATATTGATGCAGTCGATCCACCCCTCGGTCATTTAACAGATGATAAGATTATACAAAATGTTACTGGCACAGTTGACGATGATGGAGAGGATGAGGAGGATAAGAATGATAGCAGTTTACAATCTGCTACGTGTGCCGACGCATTGTTCCATGTTGAAAAACTCCTTGATATTGTTTCACAAACTGACAATCCAGAGCTACCAGGCTTTTATCAACACCTAAGGATGATGAAAGATATTTATCTCAAGGACATGACGAAAAGAAGGAAACAAACAAAAATGAGTCAATATTTTTCACGAACTAGCAGAAAATCAACCAGCATAGCCGTACCCAACACTAGCACAGCCGTACCCAGCACCAGCACAGCCGTACCCAGGACCAGCACACCCGTTCCCAGCACCAGCACAGCCGTACCCAGCACCAGCACAGCCGTACCCAGCACCAGCACAGCCGTACCCAGCACCAGCACAGCCGTACCCAGCATCAGCACAGCCGTACCCAGCATCAGCACAGAAGCAGCTGAAGCCAACACAGCAGAAGCGAGCACCAGCAAAGCTGATGCAAACATCTAAAAACATTGTGTGTAAAGTGAACAATTAGAACAAGTGTTAAATTTAAGTGTGTACATAGTGTTAAAATTAAAGTTGCAGTAATTCTAGTGTACAATAGTTTTCATGAACTGTATTGTAGTACTCAACATACAGCAGAACTACAGTACTTTTAATCACACAGTGTTAACAGCATAATGCACTGCAGTACGTATTTACTGTAGAGCATTCACAACTTCACGAAACTTCAAGATGGACATAAAGTAACTCCAACAATAAGGTAAATAAATGAATTACAGTATTTTTTAGTAGAGTAGTAAAATATAGGTAAGGTATGTAATATGATAATGCAATTTTATTGTGTACAAGAAAAAAAAAAGACACTGATGCAAAAGCCTCTTGAAGGTACCTCTTGCAACGAATCCAACGCTCCAACGAACTGGAGTTGGTCCCATATAGTACGTTGAATCGAGGTTGTACTATACCTTTATTCATTGTTGATAACTTCAACTTCAATTATCTCTGAAACTAGAGCTTCAACTTTGAGTGGCTTCTATAATACCAGTTTTTGACCGATTCTCACTATTTTGACATATTGTGTGCTGAGCTATCTGTTCTACAATCCCTTCAGAATGGATTTTTCATAAACTTTATACATTTGGAGTTATAGTTTTTTTTTTGGTCTAAATTTGCCGCATATTTCAAATGCCCTATTGACGATTTTTTTTACAGTAAACTATACTGAAAACCTATATTCTAATTTGATGAAAATGAAACTCTTATGCTATTCTGAGAGAATAATAACATTTAATGAACAATTGGTGATAGTTCATATTTTTTTATTCTGAATTGAAAATCTGAAGTTTTGAATATTCAGTTTTAAAATTAATTTTGATTCTTTTGTTTTTCAAGTTATGCTGTGATCATTTAGACAAAGTTGGAGCATTTGCCTAGTTGATTATGCAAAAAAAATTGGAAAGTGTTTGAGCAAGTTTTAAAACTTATGTTTAATTATTTTTTGTCAAATTATATATGTATGTATTGCACGGTCTAATGGTTAAGGTCTTGGCCAGTGGTATGCATTACACCTTTTGACACTCTTGGGTATATCGTAAGATCCAAAACTCCTAAGCATACTCTGGGCTCACATTTGTAATACTGTACAGTATATTACACATTATCTGTCTAACATAATTCATTATGGTAAGTGTCAAATATTAAAATTGTAAATTGCTACACGAGCTGTAATTTTGGCTTACCTTAAACATCCTGGCCTTGCTCCCTCGAAGGATGAACAGGCATCAAACAGATTACGGTTGAGGTGTAGGCTTATATCAGCCTGAAGGCACTCGGGAAACATATTCATCACCGCACCCATGTCTATGCCGTTCGTGTATGACCAAGCGTGCTTTCAGGTTAAAATTGAAAGGGGAAAAGTCTATTTCAGTATTATTATTTACCAAACACCTACCGTAAGCATCCCGGACTGGCACCTTCAAAAGCCGGACAAGAATCAACAAGCTGTCGGTTGAGATGAAGGCAGATGTCTGCCTGCAAGCAATCTGGGAAGCCCTTCAACACCATATTCATGTCGATGCCGTTTGTGTAGGTCCAGGCGTGCTGGGGAGATAAAGGGCCGGGGTGACACAAGCAGTGCTGGGTTAAGAAGTAGGAGGAAGAGAAAAAGACGAGAGGACACAAAGATGGAGAAAGGAAGGGGATGAGAAAGAAAGGGAAAGCTGAAGGGATAAGGGAAAATTGTGTGAAGTGAAAGTGATAAGGAAATGAAAGGAAAGGGGGGGGCAGGAGAGATATTAAGAGGAAGTAAAGGGATAGGAAGAGATAGGCAGACACAGAAAGAAGGTGAGGAAAACTAATTTAAGAGTGATGAGAGAAGGAAGGAGCTGAGGAAAACTAATTTGAGAGTGATGAGGGAAGGAAAGAGGTAAAAGGAAGATCAAGAATGGCAACAGACAGGAGAAGAACAGTAAGTTTGGTGAAAATGAGAAGAGAAAAATGGGGGCAATAAGATCAAGAAAATTGTAGAGTGAGGAGGAGAGAGGGTTAGAGAGAGATGGGACAACAAAAATAGAAAATAAAGAGAAGTGGAAGGTGAGAAAAAGGAAGGAAAATGTAAAAGGATGTTAAGATAAAGAGAAGGAAGAAGCAGAGAGGTGGAGTTAAAGCAAGGAAGTCAGATGCAATTGGAAACAAAGGAGTATTAAACGAGTAGATAGGAAACAAGATATAGAAAATGAGAATGAAAGCAAAGAGGAAAGGCAGTAAAATAAATTTTAGTAAAAAGATGAAAAGAGAAAATATAAGGGAAGATGAGGCGAGAAAGAGAGAGAGAATTAAATGAGAGAAGTTAGTGGTAAAGGTGAAGAGACAAAAATGAGAAGAGGAAGAGAGACACAACAACGGAATATTAGAGGAGAGAGAGAGATACAGAGAAAACTATGATGAAATAAATGTTTAATGGTGAAAAGATAAATCATATTGATAATGCATTCTGATGAAACAAAAAGGGTGTGGTGATATTCGACGAAAAACTTTGAAATAGATTTAACCCTAATAAATATAAAATGCTGCTTTGCTGTTTACATGCACTACCTGTTGCAGCAAAGGACATAGATAGTTTTGTCGAGTTTGTGTACCTAAATTTAGCTTCACTGTTCTGGCTCCTCATGTAGCAAAATAACTAGCATTGAATGTAATGAAACGCCATTTTCTGGGTGAGCCCCGGAGGCTCCCTAGAGCTTATCAGGCTAATGTATGTTATATTAGACCAGGACTTTAGCTAAGGAGATCAGACCTACCAGGGACCAATGCCAAAACCTGGCCCCTTCAGAGAAATTTCAGGTAGCAATGGCCCTGGAAAACCCCCTTGTGGTTGGGGTTTTTCTTATCTGCCATCGACCGGGTTTAGGCACCCAGAAAGGTAGGCATAACAAAACAAACCCCACATGGTAAACAACTAAAACAAAAAACTGAACAGAGAGGTAGAAACTCCTTACAATCCCAAGGAAACAAGCAAACAAGCAAACATCACACTTTACTGCCGTGACGATAGTCCGTACAGCCCTCCCCGCCCCGAGAGGGGGAGAGTGAAGCCCCGGACCTCACCGCGCCGGCTGCCTAGCATCAGTTCGGAAGCTAAGCTTCAACTCGCGCAAAAAAAAAAAAACGCCGACTGGTGGGAGAGAGGGTTGCCAGGGAGTCTCTGGGGTTCACCCAGAAAATGGCGTTTCATTACATTCAATGCCGGTTTTCTGTGGGGAGCCCCTATGGCTCCCTAGAGCTTCATACCCAAAGAGAAGGAAAAGAAAGGGCTGACCCGGGAGGCGGCCACCACAAACTCCGCAACGCGAAGCCGAGACAACAGGCTGCAACCTGCGACCCAAGGCAATAAGAAACGCACAGGAGCAGACGCGCGCATAAAGAATGGGCGGCAAGGAACCTGTGCGACCCTCAAATCCTCGAGCTCGAAATGAGCCCTAGACGTCACCATCACAGCAGCAAAGGCTGCAAACGTCCGAACAGCACGGGCGCAAGGATAGACCGCAGGCTGGAAGACCTAAAAACTCTGCAGACAACCTGGGAGACCCGAACCCTGAAACAGGGAACGAGGGGAACTGGATCAACCCAAAGCGCATCCCCAGATACGGCACGCAGGTAACTGCAAAAAAACGCAACCGGACAACACAGGATGCACCCCCGGCCAAACCAATCAAGCATCAAAAACCCAAGGACCTCCGGTAAGCAGCCATCTCGACCGTTGCCAGAAGGACATAGAAAGGCTACAAACGTACAAACCTACCACCAGTACCAAAGGGCAGAAACCTGAACCGAAGGGGCTACAAACTGAAGAGAAAGATAAGAGGGCACCCTGACCAAGGATCAGGACGACTCAGGCGATGCATGAGCAGGCCGGAGGTGAAACAAAACACAAGAAAGAGTATGGAACGAGGCAGACGAGACGTTCACCCCGAACGTAAGCCAGAGCGGCTCCGCCAGCGCCTCACAAAAGGAGGCGACACTAAAAAATACCACACAAGACCGCTGAGGACTCGGAACGTTTACGGGAGAATGGACGGCTAGGACCTTATCCGACCTCCAAGACCCCTGGGTCTGAATAGCAGCCCAGGACTTGTTACTAGCAACAACAACAAATTTTTATTCAGGTAAAGTACATACATACATACATACAAGGTAAGATACAAAAGTTGATGGATTTATAGATAGAGCTAGTACATACAATGCCTAAAGCCACTATTACGCAAAGCGTTTCGGGCAGGAAAAACACTAAGACTAAAACGTAATACTAATTGAGATTAAAGTATATATTTTGTTGAGAAAAAATAAGAAAAAATGTAAAAAAAAGGGGGGGGAACATGGCTGAAAAAAAAGCAAAAATACAATTTGGTCAACAAAACAGCATTGTTTAAAATAGAAGACATGGGTTGACATTTTGGGGGTGAGGTAGGTTACATTGAGTTAATTAGGTAGTACTTAGTTTTTATCTTAAACTAGTTGGGAGAGGTACAGTCTTTAACATAATTGGGAAGGTCATTCCACATTTGAGGTCCCTTTATTTGTAAAGCATTTCTAGTTTGCTAAAGACAGTGGCAAGAGCCGCAAACTTCCAAACATCATGGGCACGAGGGTAGCTCGCAGACTAGCTAGACTTGATAACCCTGCGGATGACCTGAGAGACCCCAACAGGCAATGAGAGGGAAATCGGATCAACCCAAAGTACATCCCCTGGACACAGAAGCCGAGGCACGCAGGTAACGGCAGAGAGCCGCAACCGGACAAAACATGATGCACCCCTGGCCTTACCAACCAAGTATCAATAACCCATGGACCCCTCCAGAAGCCCACTGTCTCATTCTTCGCCAGAAATGAAGGAGATGGCTGCAAATGAACAAAGCGCCTCCCCAGGACCGAAAGATCAGAAACCCATGCATCGGAGGAGAGCATGAAGGTCACCAAACTGACCCCCCACAGGCCAAAGCCAACAGGTACAAAGCCTTCTGAAAGCAATCTAGGACTGAAGGGGCCATCACAAACTGAGGGGGAAGAAAAAAAGAGAGAGCACCCAGTTCAAAGATTAGGATGGCTCAGGTGGTGCATGAGCAGGCCGGAAGTGGAAAAACGCACGAGAAAGCTTATGAAGAGAAGAACAGAACAGAAGTGACATCTACCCCGAACCCAAGCCGAAGTCGCTCAGCCAGCGCTGCCCTATAGGAGGCAACAATATTCAGCATCAGATGCTGGTCCTAAAAAAGCCCAGAAAGGAAAGACAAAACAACACAATCAGACACAGAAGACAACCTACGAAGAGAAAGGAAACAGTGAAAAGAACACCAAGAGACTTCATACTGTTGCCACAAAGAAGACTGCAGATGGGACACTATGAGAGAAGCCACCTGGTCACCATAAAAAGGGTGATACCCATGTTAGAAATAAGAGACGTGAAATGCGGAAGAGGAGATTGAACTAGCAAGGTATCGTACCAGCCTGATCTGCTGGAAGAGGCGGAGCAGCGGAAAACACCCTGGGTTCAGACATGGAGCAAGCAGCACCTGAAACCAAGGCTGGGCCAGCCACCATGGGGCCAGAAGGAGAACTCACCTGTGATAGGATTCCAGCCGAGCCTGGAGTCCTATCAACCGTGCAATCAAAAGCATCACCCGCACCATCTTCGCAGTGGGGGAAGGGTGCCACATACACTGGGAGACGCCACAACCATGCCAATGTGAAGAGGTCCACCACCGAGGACCCTAACGTCTGGCAAAGCCAACTGAAGGAGTCGGCATCGACCGTCCATTCCGTGGATAGAAGAATGAACCTTGACATGCCGTCTGTTAAGATGTTGGACACTCCTCTGAAGTGAATCGCATGGAGAGTTAAACCCCGAGAACTCAGCAGAAGTCACTCAAAGCGATGAACCCCTAAAAGAAAAGGACCAAAGAGACCTGCCAAGATTCAGGCAATGACCCACCGTGGGGCACAGTCCGAATGGACCCGGATCTTAGAGCCTCGAGCAAGCAGAATCTGTCACAGTCAAAGCCACACCGCTGCAAACTCCCGCACTGTGCTGTGAGCACGATGGAATGATAAACCACCCCCCCCCCCACCCGCTTGGAGAGCACTGGTTACAAAGCCCCAGCCGAGAGACGAGGCGTCCGTGAACATATTGAGTGAGAGTTCTGGAAGGCGGCAAGGCACTGAACCCAAAAAAAAACAAAGAGGACGCCAGAGACACACCAACCGATGCAAGGCCCCCAGAGGAAGAACCCAGCGATCGTGAGAGCAGTGAAAGGGATAGCCCCCCCCCCCAAAAAAAAAAAAAAAGATGCTGAAGCCAAACCCTACCCAGTGGGTAAACCAGCATGGCAAAGTTCAAACTCCTGCATAGCTGCTCGAGCAACTGCCGAGTAACCCAGGACCCCCTCAAGAACAGCCAAAGGTGGGAATGCAGCCGGAGCAATGCCGCAGGGGAAAGAGATACAGATGCCATCCGAGAATCTCAAACAGGCCCATCCAAGTCTGTACCCTGGATGAAACCACCTTCACCAACCTACCAGGAATCCAAACTCGGCAAACTGAGAAAGAACTAGAACCCAGCCAAGTAAAGCTGCCGACTAGACGGGAGCCCACACCAGCCAGCTATTGAGGCAGGCTACCAGCCAGGAAAAAACCAGAACAGAGTATCACAACCGATCAGTGTAAGTGGAAACAAACTCAAACAAAAACTGGATCCAACAAAATCTGGATCCAATCTGTATCCAAATCAAACTAGATCCAACACAGTACCGGGTCTCACGGGAAGCACGTGCCAAGAGCCTCCCAACCCCTGCAAGAGGAAGCCGAGAGGAAGAAAACCCTTCAAAGGATGAATCCGAGAAACCCAAGGACACCCGAAAAGGAACTCGGGGGAGCCCTATATACCACATTTGCTGGCGAAGAAAACACAAGAGGAACGAACGGTCGCCAAGGGACAGTAAAGTCGGAACTGGGGCGGATCGGTTTTTTTTTTTATATACTGGCCATAACTGCATACCAGTGAGAAACGCAGAAAACGAGCCCCACTGCCAACACGGACGAAGTACAGAGAGATACTGAAGGCTTAGGAGCCAGTCAAGCAGAACGGGCAAGGACAGGACACCGGGCACAAAACAGGCGCCTACAAGAAAAGAAAGGAAACCAACCTACAAGAAAAGAAAAGAAAACCAGGTCTGGAAAGACAAAACCGAGGGACAAAACCTAGAAGTCCCCAGGAAGAGAGACAGGGTAGGATGCTAAACGCAGACAACCATAGGTAACACTGTAATGTTGTTGTCATTGGGAGTAATGTTCAAAGTCCACACCAACAGGGGAAGGACTCGTGGGTGGACTGAACTAAGGCTGAAGCAATTAACGTCCCCAAACCTGGGTCTCTAAAACCAAAACGGGGCAGCCCTGGGGCATTCAAGCAGTCAACCAACCTAGCATGTTGCAAGAACATAAACCTACCATGCAACGCGACAGCCACTTGACCCCCAAAGAGCTTCCGAAGAAGACTGGGTAAACTGGAAAACGAGCGAAGAACAAGACCCTGCACGACTCCAGGTCGATGGTGTCAACGACCCAACAAGCAGCATGATAGAGGCAAAACAGATGATCGGCGCCCTGAGACAAGGGTAATGAGCAACTTTCAAACTTGCACAAGGCGAGATAGAACTCAGAAGAGATAGTTAGATTCACCCGAGCTTTGACAAGGATTTCCAGGGCCCGCAGGGGGAGGTGACCCTATGAGAATCCCAAGAACTGGTATTGCCAAAGCCTGTTGAACCCCGTTTATTTATCGGGCAAATTGACCCCTGTGAAGGAAACAACCTCAGGGGCCGAGTGGA
This sequence comes from Procambarus clarkii, assembly GCF_040958095.1. Lineage (NCBI taxonomy): Eukaryota > Metazoa > Arthropoda > Malacostraca > Decapoda > Cambaridae > Procambarus > Procambarus clarkii. Next base: position 11,175,325 of record NC_091217.1, on the reverse strand, counting down.
GGACCACCAATTGGAACCCAGGCATCCCTAATGGGAAGCCAGGCAGTCCTCCACCAGGCACGAAAAAACTGAAAAGAATGAAAAACCCCGAAAGTGCTCCACAACAACAGGAGGCCAGAGAGGGGCATAGCCACCACTGGTATGCGAGCTGTGCAGCACAGTGCAACCCAACCAGCAACAAACACTCCCTACCCAGGGCCAAACAAAAGCACAGGGAGCCCCGCTGACCCCAAGGGTGAAGTCATAGCAAAGCGGCAGCAACCCCTACGGAAGTGGGGTATCCAAAAACCCCAGGGAAGATAAACCTGAGGCCCAAGGGAAGTACTTACAGGGTGCCTATGGAAAAGAACACTAAGCTCATGCAGCCCTAAGTACCAGTACTCCTGGCCAATGCCTCAACACACAGCAGGCACAGCCACTAGTAGCAAAATCGTGACAGGAAATCGAGGCCAGAGTATTCGTCAGCTCCAGCTGGCTACAGTCGGCTACTTGTTCTTTCGGGGAGTTCTTGGGCTCTGTTCGGTCTTGGGTTGCAATTTTCTACCAGTTGGGGGTCTGTTTTGGGGTACCTACCTTTCTGGGTGCCCAACCCCGGTCAATGGCAGACATGAATATACTCTTAAAGAGTGGAGTTTTTATAGGCCATTGCTACCTTTGCCTCTCCGAGGGAACCAGGTTCTGGCTTGTGGATCCCGGTAGGCATCGAACTCCATTCGACTGATGACCCAGACTAATATAGCGAATATCAGTCCGATAGCTCCATGAAGCCGACGGGGCTCAACACAAAAACTGCTTGATAGTTGATTGTTTGCTCAGCACTCAACCATACAAACACATGTAACAACTCACAGCATCTGAAAAATTGTCTTCAGAGGAAAAGGGAAGTAGATAATTATCAAAAGTAGGCACAAAGCTGGGGGAAGACTATGTAGCATAATCAGTGTCACTGGATGTGCTAAATATTACCGAGGATGCTGATATAAGAACAAAAACATAAGTCGAGTAATAACAAAGGTATCAGATTCACCAAGAATTTTTTTGAGACAAATGTCCTGGAGAGACATCAATAAAGCAAGATATATGATCATCCTGAAAATCAGGACATTCCACAAGGAGGTGCATGACTGTGGGGCAATGCAGTTTGCACAGTAAGAAGTAGGGTGGCATGCTATTAAATGTCCACGAGTTAACTGTGTATGGCGAATACATAACCTAGCCAAAGCCATTTCCCCATCATCTATTACAGTGGTAGGAGGAAGGCCAAAGGGATGTTACTTTTGAGAGTGTGCAGTTTGTTACCTGTAACCTCAGACTAGCAACCCTGCCAGAGGTCACAGATTGAGGAATGAATGAATGGGTTAGAAGTCTGAATAAGGAATGCCCTTTTTGAAACAGGACGAGTGTGGACAGCCTCCTTAGCAGCAGTGTCCACACGTTCATTTAAGGTAATACGGCACCTATATGGCTGGAAACCCCGGAAAACTCAAATGCCTTAAATCTGCTAAAGACTAGAAATAGCTAATGTTGGATTTCAACTACAACAGGATGCATAGGGTTACATGACTCCAGGGGCCATCAGGGCACTGCAGGAGTCAACCACAATGACAAAGGGGAAGTTGACATTGACGTTGGGAAAGTAGGTGACGAAGTGCATGCAAATTGCATCAAGTTTAGCCATAAAGATGCTGGTCTTGGAAGGCAGGCGGCACATACAGGTTTGGTCAGGAAAGACAACGGAGTAGCCTACACCCTTGGCAGTCTTAGATCTGTGAAAAAGGCAATAGAGCATGAGTGGTGCGAAGAAGTGTTCAAAGAAAATGCGTTTCATAACCATAGGAGAGGTAGAAGCCTTTACCATGTAGGTCAAGGTCTTGCAAAATTTTGCATGTGGGACCCTCCATGGGAGCACAGATAGAACAAAATGAGGAGAGAGATTGCTAATATGAACTGAGAGGGAATCTTGTAAGTAAGATATCAGATAAGATACAGAAAAAGGAAGGTGGTGAAAGGGAAGAGGGCCCACATGAGGGTAACACTTCGTCATCTTGATTCTCTGCACCATACTGGGGTTATGCCTCAATTCTGGTGCCTTTCATTCATCCCCTACCCTGATCCTGTATACTGAAACTATAATACTGTTTCTACAGGATCATCGTGATGGTCCCTGCAACATCCTCTCTTTCGCTTATCCCATGCAAGAAGAAAGTAGAATATATTATTTGTATAAAGTTCTACATATGAACTCCATAACCACTTAACTGTGCCAACCAAGTATTCTTGGTCGGCGGGAAACTGCGCCAACCAAGAAAACTCTTTGATTTTTCCGTACCCATTCTAAATATGTGCGAGATTGGTCGAGTACAAAATGGACTCTTAGGACCCCCAGTGAGAGGCAGCCATCTTGGAAAAAATCCCAGAATGCCCAAGGGCTGCTGGCTGGGTTAGTTCTGAGTGAGCAACCATGGGTGGTGCACGCACCTCTGGCTCCCAAACACCTGTCCGACGTGGTGTTGAAAGATAACGCTCTGTCAGTGATATTCAAACCTTATTGTTTGAAGAACATAAGGGTCATAATATTGGTAAAGGTAGGCGCAATAAGGACCCAACACAAGTCGGATACAAGTGATAGAGCACCTATGAGGATGATACAGCAAGCGTATCCAGTTGTAGCTCTGAGCGTCACCCTTGCAATCCTATGCTATCTCCAATTTATTCAGATGATACAAGATGAATCTTTTTCTGGGTTCAGTGATGATGCATCTGATACAAGTAGCATAGATGAACAGTGTTAGCAGCTTCCACGGTGGTGTTTTCCATAGACATTTTCAAGAATACCTGAATTTCTTCCAGACTGACAGACACTCTTTGAGGCTAACTGAATCTCTTTCTGACTGACGGACACTATTTGAGGCAAGCTGAAAATCTTCCTGTGTGGGACCATACAAAGCAATCTTTTCAAGACTACCTTACAAATTATTCTTTTCCTATAATCTTTTCAATACTACCTTATGTTTTACATGCTTGGCTACATACAACCTACAAGTACTAAAGCCAAGGGTGTATGGGAGTGCATTATATGCAAGCACATAGAATGAAGAAACAGGAAGTGAAAGTTTATCTGTAGCTGGTGCAACGAGAGCGAAGTCGTGCTGTGTACCATGGACTACTTCGTTCATTATTACTCACTTCCGAAGTACTGAGTAATTACCTAAGTGTAATTACCTAAGTGTAGTTACAGGATGAGAGCTACGCTCGTGGTGTCCCGTCTTCCCAGCACTCTTTGTCATATAACGCTTTGAAACTACTGACGGTCTTGGCCTCCACCACCTTCTCACTTAACTTGTTCCAACCGTCTACCACTCTATTTACGAAGGTGAATTTTCTTATATTTCTTCGGCATCTGTGTTTAGCTAGTTTAAATCTATGACCTCTTGTTCTTGAAGTTCCAGGTCTCAGGAAGTCTTCCCTGTCGATTTTATCAATTCCTGTTACTATTTTGTACGTAGTGATCATATCACCTCTTTTTCTTCTGTCTTCTAGTTTTGGCATATTTAATGCTTCTAACCTCTCCTCGTAGCTCTTGCCCTTCAGTTCTGGGAGCCACTTAGTAGCATGTCTTTGCACCTTTTCCAGTTTGTTGATGTGCTTCTTAAGATATGGGCACCACACAACAGCTGCATATTCTAGCTTTGGCCTAACAAAAGTCATGAACAATTTCTTTAGTATATCGCCATCCATGTATTTAAATGCAATTCTGAAGTTAGAAAGCATTGCATAGGCTCCTTGCACAATATTCTTTATGTGGTCCTCAGGTGATAGTTTTCTATCTAGAACCACTCCTAGATCTCTTTCTTTATCAGAATTCTTTAAAGATTTCTCACATAATATATAGGTTGTGTGGGGTCTATGTTCTCCTATTCCACATTCCATAACATGACATTTATTAACATTAAATTCCATTTGCCAAGTGGTGCTCCATATACTTATTTTGTCCAGGTCTTCTTGAAGGGCATGACAATCATCTAAATTTCTTATCCTTCCTATTATCTTAGCATCATCAGCAAACATGTTCATATAATTCTGTATACCAACTGGTAGATCATTTATGTACACAATAAACATCACTGGTGCAAGAACTGAACCCTGTGGTACTCCACTTGTGACATTTCTCCATTCCGATACATTGCCTCTGATTACTGCCCTCATTTTTCTATCAGTCAGAAAATTTTTCATCCATGATAGAAGCTTACCTGTCACCCCTCCAATATTTTCCAGTTTCCAGAACAACCTCTTATGTGGAACTCTGTCGAAAGCCTTTTTTAGGTCCAGATAGATGCAGTCAACCCAGCCATCTCTTTCCTGTAATATCTCTGTGGCCCGATCATAGAAACTGAGTAAATTCGATACACAGGATCTTCCTGATCGAAAACCATACTGTCTGTCTGATATTATATCATTTCTCTCCAGGTGTTCTACCCATTTAGTTTTGATTAGCTTTTCCAATACTTTCACTATTACACTTGTCAATGATACAGGTCTATAATTGAGGGGGTCTTCCCTGCTGCCACTTTTGTAGATTGGAACTATGTTAGCCTGTTGCCACACGTCTGCTACGATTCCTGTACACAGGGATGCCTGAAAGATCAGGTGAAGTGGAATGCTGAGCTCAGATGCACATTCTCTCAGAACCCATGGTGAAACGCCATCTGGGCCAGCTGCTTTGTTCCTCCCGAGCTCCTTTAGCATATTTTCCACTTCATCTCTAGACACCTCTATCCGCTCTATGTTGTTCTCTGGAATTCTTATTGTGTCTGGTTCTCTGAAGATTTCATTTTGTACAAACACACTTTGGAACTTTTCATTTAATGTTTCACACATTTCCTTTTCATTTTCCGTGAATCTGTTTCCCATTTTCAACCTCTGGATATTATCCTTTACCTGCAATTTGTTGTTTATGAATTTGTAGAATAGGCCCGGTTCTGTTTTACATTTATCTGCTATCCCTTTTTCAAAATTTCATTCTGCCTCTCTCCTTACTGCTGTATAATTGTTTCTCGCATCTTTGTATCGCTGGTATGTTTGGGGGTTTGGCCTCTTCCTATACTGATTCCATTTTTGTGTCTTTTGGTCTCTTGCCCTCTCACAATTTCTGTCGAACCAATCCTGTTTTCTGGTCCTGCATCTCTGTTTTGGTATGAATGTTTGTGTGCCTTCCTCGTATAGTTTTAAAAATTTGGCATACATTTCATTTACTTCCCTGCCTAGCAACAATTCTGTCCAATTACACTCATTAAAAAAATTTTGAAGTTCCCCATAGTTGCCTCTCTTTAAATCGAGTTTATCAACTGTTTCAATGTCCCCATTTCCTTCTAGATGATATCTTAAAGCATATTTAATGTCTAACAGGACGTGATCACTCTTTCCCAAGGGAGGAAGGTACTGGATGTCAAAAATCTCTTCTTCTTTCCTGGTGAATACTAGATCCAGTACTGACGGTATATCTCCTTCCCTCATTCTTGTGGCTTGCTTTATGTGTTGATACAAGAATGTCTCCAGAATGAGGTTCACAAATCTGCATGTCCAAAAGTCCTCCGTTCTTGCTTCATAGGCCTCCCAGTCTATTGCTCTAAAGTTGAAGTCCCCCAGTATCAACAGTCGTGATTTATCTTTATCTGCTTGTACAATAATATCTCTCATGACCATTATGAGGCCCTCTCGTTTGTCATCCAGTTCTTCCTTTGTCCACGTGTTGCTTGCTGGTGGGCTGTAGGTATTTACAATTATCAGGTTATCATCCTGATTCCAGACCTGCAATGCCATTATGTCAATATCTCGAGGGTTTTCAAATATTAACTCTTTTTACCTTCAGGTGTTTTTTCACCAGTACAGCCACTCCTCCTCCCTTCTTAGTTTTCCTGTCACGTCTCCAAACTGAGTAGCCTCTTGGGAATATGACTTCATTTATTATATTTCCTTCAAGTTTCGTTTCTGATAATGCAACAATATCTGGGACCCTAAGCTGGATTATATCTTGCAACTCCAAAGTTTTTGACCTCACTCCATCTATGTTGGTATATACAATTTTCAGGAACATGTTCCCTTTTCCTTTGCTCTTTACTCCCCCTTCCACTACTGATCTTGTTGCTTTGTTTTTATGTACCATTTCACAAGCTTTCCAGTCCCTGTCACTTTGTAAAAAAAAGAATTTCTGTCTTCTTCATTTCTATCCCCATTTAGCCGTTTTGCCTCAATTAAGTTCATTTTCAGCTTTTCTCTGTCTTCCTTGGAGAGGTCTTGTCTTATTGACCAAGATTTGCCAACCTCATCACTCTGCAGTTTCCTGGCATTTCTTAGCACTTCCATCATGTTTTTCACTCCATTAAAGGTCACCCTTAAGGTGTGAGTGTGTAATACAGTGTGTTACTGTGTAAATAGTGTGTGAAACTGTACATATTGTAATTTTAGTGAATTTTTAACAAGTAATATTGCATAAAAAAACATTTATTGTGGACACATAACTGACATGTATCACAGTTCCATGGAACATTATGAACATTCTACTGTATACATATTGTAAAGGACACACACATGCATCATATACGAGAAAAAACAAATAAAACCGCATTGGAAATACATAAAACAAATAATTGAAAATATATTTGTGGCAACACCCGGTGCTTGAATGGCCCGCGCAACCGTGTCTGGGCGATTCATGCACGGGCGACCAGGCCCTGATGATCTCACAGTGCACCTTGTCCACGTCCCCACAGCCAGTAAGTAGAATTTGGTATTTATTTTTACATAGACATGTTCAAGGAAGGAAATTTATCATTTTACAAAGAAACAAAATTTGGGGGGGAACACTATTTCATGCGCACCGGGGGAATTTCACAATAAACTCGGTGCAGCACGGTGGTTAAAATTGTGATTTAACTGATGGAATAAAACATCAAAGATATTGACTAACAGTGTAAATAAGATTCAACAAGCCACCATTTGGTGAATGGTGGCTTACAGTCGCCCCCCCATATGAAAGTTGATGGGCTTGGTTCATTTACACCACTTTGGTGTCATGAAAAGGTCAATCACCTTTAAAAATTACATTTTCTTTGCAGTCTCCGTGGCGTAGTGGTAAGACGCTCGCCTGGCGTTCCGCAAGCGCTTTGTCCTGGGTTCGTATCCTGGCCGGGGAGGATATACTGGGGGCAAATCCTTAACTGTAGCCTCTGTTTAACTCAACAGTAAAATGGGTACTTGGTTGTAAAAACAATTCCTCGCAGGGGTTGTATTCCAGGGAACATAGGATTAAGGACTTGCCCAAAACGGTACGCGTACTAGTAGCTGTACAACAATGTAAGAACTTGTATATCTATAAATAAAATAAAAATAAAAATAAAAACATTTTAACCCTTGGACAGCGGCTATGGAGAAATGGTCATACCTGCCTATGCAAAAAATAGTTATAAAAAATAATTTTTCATTATAGAATTATTAATTTGTATGCAAAATGTAAGAAAAACAAAAAAAGTTAATATTTATTGTTTCATTGGGTGGAGGCGCTCCGCAAAACAGTCTCGCACTTATCAACACCTGGTGCTCAACTATGCTGATGCTTCCTGTTTTATCCTTGGATGTTTCACTAATTGTTTTATCACCTATTTTTCTTTATTTACATCCACAGAGAGCTATTACATCCATACTTTCATCATGCATGTAAAACACAGACAATAATTATTTAAATTGTCATATAACGATAACCACATTATCCTAGAAACATTCATGACAATAGTCACATTTGTAACCATGAGATGGCAGAAAGATTTTTTCATGGGTCAAGGTAAACTCCATTACATCCACACAGACCTATTATATCATATTTCCATCATGCAAGTAAAACCCAGACAATAATTGTTTAATTTGTCTTATGATAACCGCATTACCCTGGTGTGGTGGTGGATCATCAATAGATGATAACTGCTGCCTAAGGGTTAAGGGACTGGATCTTGAGTAACACTAGCAATTGAGGGTGAAATCTCTGTTGTTCACCATATGCTAGGTTCAAATGAAAAAAAATCTCAATGAAATTAGCCCGCAAAACATCAAAAAGATTAGGCTTTGAATGTTAATTCTTAATATGGCTCCAATAACATCTTCAATGATTTTTATAGATGGACAAAAAAGTAGGAGAAAAAGTTGGAGCCTTGGAAAAGCCATTGAGCATACTGTACTTAAAACAAAATTATATGATTTGTTTTCATTTTGAATTGGCATAGTTTTTGCCAGCAAGGGTCCAAGAAGAGGTGTCAAAGACTCTTGAATAGTACAAAGTAAGGTTCTCCACCCTAGTGGCCTGACTCTTAGGAGCAAACTCCAAGATACACTAGAGAAGAGCTCTGTTAGTGAAAGGGCAGTCTAACAGGTACCCTGGAAAAAAGCTCAGAGTGCATGGGGAACGAAGCACAACAAAGTCAAGCCCACCCAATAAACTAGATAGAAAACACACACACGTGAAGCAAAACCTAAAATATAGAACAGAGTACGAAGCAAATAGCCCATATAGGAACACATCCAAGGATGGCCAACACTTAGCTAGTAGTTGGGGGGAAAGAGCAAAAGCCCCATCTTTTCATGGGGCTCGCCATATCTGAAAGACTGAAGTGTGAAGCAGGACATCAACTTAAGAACTGGCAAAGATGATGGCTGCATGTGTAAGCCGGGCTGCCTAGCAGTGGCATTCGGTACTATGAGTTTTGCGCTAATTGTGAAGGTTTCTGAAGGTCTTGAATGACTTTCTGGATGCTTTCTTCGTGTGGTGGTGAACTGTCACTTGCTCCTTGCGGCTTCATGAGGGGGCCAGAGATTGGCTCGCATCTCCTGTAGGCCAAACAGAACACCTGCTTCTGATGTGACTCATTTGCATTGAGCAATCTCAGCAAGATTGCTTTAAGCAGCCACCAGGGGTTCTCCCAGAAACTTGTATCATACAAAGGCCTACTGAAAGATATCCAGTTCCAATGAATCTCCAGATTCAGTGAATCAGGGTTGGTCAGGTACAGTTCGCTGAATCAATGGTTGCAATGTGTATGAGAAAGCCAAAGTTGCTAAAAAGAATATTTCGATGAGAAAAAGTTGGATACACTCTTTGAACAATACAAATTAATGTGTGGAATTTGCTGGAGCCCTGCAGCAAATTACATATGCACAATAAATGCCTATTCCAGACCTTCACTGTTAAAATGAGTATAAAAATGTGATGAAAATGTTGGGGGAAGAAGGTAGGTACTTTAAAAGACAAATGAATAATATAGCCCAAGTCGGTATACTTCCTATTCTGTATTTTTATGGTACAAAAGCTAATTAGGATATGTAAGGGATATAAATAGATCCCACAAGATAGAATATATATCAGTACAAATGTGAAGGAATATGGTGTATAAATTTTAATGTATAATACAGGGAAATATTTTAAGTTTACACATGATGGAAGACTATGTTTATTAAAGGTAAAGACGTAGAATTTATTTTGCTCTACTAATAAGTCATCAGGGAAAATGAAATAAAGTAGATGTAATATATTCAAGTGCAAGTAATAAATTCACAAATTCCACTAAACAAAAACTGACAATGAATTTAGGGGTGGAGGTTTCTGAAGTTTCTACTGAATTTCAATGCAATCCTATAGGTTGTTGTTTTTATCCCCCAAGCCCCCTCACCACCATTTAGATAAAAAAAAAAAAAACAGTGTTGAATGTAATAAAACGCCATTTTCTGGGCGAGACCCGGAAGCTCCCTGGAGTTATCCAGGCTGAAATGTAACTACTGTATTAGCTTTCTGGCATCAAAGTGCATGGAGTTCCTGCCTACCGGGGCCCACGAGCCAGAACTTGGCCCCTTCAGAGAGGCACAAGGAGGAATGGCCTATAGAAACCCATGTGGTTGAAAGCATTCTATGTCTGCAATTGACCAGGTCGGGCACTCAGAAAGGTAGGCGCCCCAAAACAAACCTCTATTCTGGTGAAAATATTGCTACTGAAAGCTGAATGAGTGGACAGAACTCACCAAATGAAAACTAGCAATATAGCATGACATCACGTCGCCGCACTGCCGTCTATGCAAACCCCCCCCCCCCCTTCCCCCGAGAGGGAGGAGGAGGAGCCCCAGACCCCCGCACTGGCGATCCAACCAGCAGTTCTTAGGCTTGATGTCAAAAACACATGAAAACACCACTGACCGGAGGGAGGGAGGGAGGGATGCTGGGGAGCCTCCAGGTCTCACCCAGAAAATGGCATTTCATTACATTCAATGCTGGCTTTCTGGGGGAAGCCCCGTCAACTCCCCGGAGCTACTTCACCAAAGATAAGGAAAAGAGGGAAGGATCCGGGAGGCGGATGCAACGTGCCCTAACTCAAAAAAAGACAACTGGCAAACCAAATAACCCTACAGATGACCTGGGAGACCCGATCCTCGGAACAGGAAGGAAGGAAGGGAACCCTGGCAATCCAAAGCGCACCCACGGCCACAGAGGCCAAGATGCACAGAAAACCGCAGAAAGCCACAACCGAACACAACACATGATGCACCCCCCAGCCCGACCAATCAAGCATCAAGAACCCAAGGACCCCTCTGGAAAGCAGCAGAGCCATACATTGCCAGAAAAAAAGGAAGACTGCTGCAAACAAACAGAACAACCACTAGGACCAAACGAGCAGAAAAACTCCTGCACCAGAGGAGAGCCTGAAGATCCCTGAACCAACCCCCCAGAGGCCAACATCAACAGGAAAAAGAAACCTGGAAAAACAACCCTGAACCGAAGGGGCCACGACAAACTGAGAAGAAGATAGAAGAGAGCACCCGGTCCAACGACCAGGACGGCACTGGAGGCCCATGAGCAGGCCAGAGGCAAAACAATGCACAAGACAGCTGGAAGAATGGAGCAGAAGTGACATCAATACAGAACGCAAGCTGGAGTGGCAACGTCAACACCGCACGATATGAGGCGACAGTATCCGGCATAAGAGGATGAACCTGAAACAACCACGGATGGAAAGACAAGACAACCCTATCAGTTGCAGTGATAGGAACCAGAAGGACTGCCAGGAACCTGATACTACCGCCGAGAACGCACGCAAGTGGGAGACCAACGACGAAGCCACCAGCACCCATACAAGTTACAAGAAACGCTAGACAAAAACCCCAGATGTGAAGACTCGAGGAGAAGAACGAACCATCCATGTACTAAGCCAGACCGATCTGCAGAAAGAGGCTTAGCTGTGGGAAGACCCTCAGGTTTGCACACCAAGCTGCTTGAGCAAGCAGTGCCGGAAACCAAGGCTGGGCTGGCCACCAAGGAGCCAGAAGGACAATTCTCCCTTGGAAAGTCTCGAAGTGAGCCAGGACTTTGGACACCCCTCAAAAGGGAACTGCCAGGAGAGCCAAACCTCAAGAAATCAGCGAACGAGTCACCTGAAGCGACCAGTCTCAAAGAGCCATGGACTGCATGGAACCCCCATGGTCCCGCAGAAGGGCTGGAGAGAACAATATGCATCGAGATGCTCAAAGTTGGCCCCCATAGAAACCTGCAACACTGAGCCTCCCCCCGCACAAGCGCTCGGGACTGGCAGAAAGTGTGCCAAGCACAGAACCACTGGGTAACAGTCCGAAAGAAACCGATTCGACAATCCACAAATGACCCGAATCTTCTGGAGCAACATCCATACAGCCATAAACACCTGCACTGTGCTGTGAGCCCAATGAAAGGACCATCCCCACCATCCCTGGCCAGCCTGCTAAGCATGGATCACAAAGCCCCAGCAAGGAGATGACGCGACATTGAAGACAACGAGCGAGGGCTCGGGGTAGGCGCCAAGGCACAAAACCACGAAAGCCCCAAGAGGAAGCCGGCGATGTAGCAACCAATGCAAAGCCCTCCGGAGGCCAAACCCAGTGTCCGAGAGGCGCGGAAGGGATGTCCCAGAAGGAACCAGATAGGACATCTGCCAGGTATCCAGGAAACTGAACCCGGCGAGCTGGGAAAGAATCAAATCCTTGGCGAGCAGACACATGGACAGGCTGGGAGCCCAAACCAGCCAGTAGTCGAGGAAGGCCAGAACCCGGACACCTAACAGACGCAGGCGGGCCACCACGACCTGAGTACGGCGTGTGAAAATGCGAGGCGGTAGATTCAAGCCGAATGGAAGGCAACAAAAGCGGCAACCTTGACGCTCCCCACAACAAAAGCAAGCCAGACCTAGAACCCTGAATGCCACAAGACATGCCAATACGTGTTCTGAGATCCAGGGACACCATTCAAGCACCGGGCCCCAACAGAAGACAGACCTGGGACAGAGTATTCATCCAAAAGGATGGGCAATAACCCACGGGTTCAGACATGACAAGTCCAGAATGAACCGGAGGCCCGCGCAGGCCCGTTTTGGTACCAGAAACATGCGGGGAACCCACCTGAGAGACGAGGTCTTTTTGACTAAGCCCAAGTGAACCCACTCCGAGATGACTTGACAGAGCAGGAGAAGAGACCCACCCCACCAGGTCAGAGCCCCCCGAAGGAGGAGCAGCCACGCAACGCCACCGCAGGCAGCATGAAACAACCCGAAAGGCTCACAAATCATGGGACCAGGGACTAGTGAACAGAGCAAGCCTTCCTGCATCGCATTGTCAAGGGGACAAACCACGAAAGGGCCGACACACCTTATGAGAACCCAAGCGACGCCACCAGGGTGATCCCCGCATCTACCAGAAAAGACGGAACCAAAGGCAGCGCCTGCCCCGAAGCTGGCACCACTGGCCTTCCACAACGGAAAAAAACCTGAGCCCTGGCATGATCCTTCCAGGAAGGCCTCCCACCCCACGAGCCCCCCCCCCCTTCCCAGAGAACCAACAAGGCGGACAGAGGACGGTAACTAGCCAAAGCCGCTTTCAGATATTGCACAACCACAGACTCTGCAAATAGCAGCAGACAAAAAGGTGAAGAGAACCTAAGAGCTAGGGTCCAAGCGGAATCCCAGGAAGAAGCAAGCACCACCTGCCGACACACGAGTCGAGAAACAAAAAACTGCGAAACCGCATCCCACAGGAGCGGCGTAAACAACATCAACAATGCAGATGATGCACACACTGCCGAGGAATATGCACAAGACCCAGAGGAGGCCCCAAACACCTCCACATCCAACTTTAGCCAATCCGAGGATAGCTCGAGGAGGGAGAACGCAGGACCGAAGCCAGCAGGCCACGTGTAGGCAAGTCCTCTGCGACCAAGGCAGCTGAAAGGGAAGTTTGCTTCATGAAGCTGCATCACCCCAACATCCTGCAGAAGGGCTGGAGAGAACAATATGCATTGAGATGCTCAAAGTTGGCCCCCATAGAAACCTGCAACAGTGAGCCTCCCCCCACACAAGCGCTCGGGTCTGGCAGAAGTGTGCTAAGCCTCCAACGAAAAGAGCGAGCAGTCTGCCAACCAGGACGACTCCGTAACTCATAACGAACTCAGTACCAACATGAAGATCCATACATGAAAGCATAATCCAGGTCGTGCAGGAGGCTACCCACACCACATGAAAAGGGATGCGGGAAGCCGAAAACCTCCAAAAGAACGGACCAAGGAACCCATAAGAACACGGAACTGAACCCGGGGAGGGGTAGATGCCAAATCCAAGTCATACACGGATGGAGCGAACAGCCTGGATCCTGCTGTGTCCGAACCACTCCGAAGAGAGCCCCACTCCATGAAACAGCAAGCCCTGCTCCGAGGGTACATAAACCCAGGCAGGGTCCAACAGGCCCCAAGGCACCAAAGTCAACCCCTTCCCTGCCCTGGGAACCTTAGACCGAGCCGGCCCTCTAAAGCCCCGGACTCGAGAAAAAGCCGGGGCAGTCGAAAAACACAAAGGAAAGGGGGCCCACTGGTCAGACCCATACGCACTGGCAGGAGGATGGTGTGTATAGGTCTCCGCTGCCACCCCGGAAGAGGACTCCAACAGAACCACCCGAGTCTCAACACCAACTAGACCCCGCCCCGCCCCCAAATCCGCTGATGGGTTGGAGCCAGAAGCCAGGGAGGGGAGACCGGAAGCACAACAGAAGGAAGGGAGGGCAGGAGGTACCAAGACAAAGCGACTTCCACCCCCAAGTCTGGGTCCCGAAAACCAAAACAGGGCAGTCTCGGGACATCCGGGGAAGTGAATAACTCATCGCGTTGCAGCAATAGAGCCTAGCATGCAATGCAGCTGCTGCCTGCACCCTCAGATCATGATCAATAGCGAGGGTGAACAGGAGCAAGCACGAACAACAACATCGCACGACTCCGGGCCAAAAGAACCACCGACCCTACAGGCAGCACTGCGGATGCACAACTGGTGAATGTCACCCTGAGACAAGGGGACAGAGCAACTATCAACCTTGCACAAAGCGTAAGGGGACTCGAGGGTCACATCCATTGAACCACGGAGCCCCCCTTTGGGCTCCCTCGGGCCAAAGGAGCCTACCTCGACTCTACCAAGCAAACGTGTTAAGATGAACTCCCGGGACATGTTCACACACAGGGGCCCTGGCAGGGGGTACCACTAAGAACACAGAATTGTCTAACAAAAGACCTCCAAAGACAGATAGGGGGGGGCAATCAAGCAAAGGCAGACAACCCATCCACCAGGCAAAAAACAAATACAAAAGAAAAACCCCGCAAGAGGACAATGTACCCAGGCGAAACAGACCCGGCCACTATAAGAGGTGAGAAGTAGCTATGCAGTACCCTGCGCCCCTACCAGTGATGAAAACTAGCTCCTACCCAGAGGCAAACAAGGGCAGAAACCCCCAACTGACTCTAAGGGCAATACCAAGCAGTAAAAGACACAGTGGAGGTAGATCCCAAGGAGACTTGTGGAAGGTGGCCCCAAGTCCCAAGGGCGGTACTTACAGAGCACCTAGGGAAGGAAACCTTAGGCGCATGCAGCCCGAGTACTGTAGAATATTACTCCTGACTCACTCACCACCTGTAGAGACAGCCCATGCCACAAGGCACAGAAACTGAAACCAAAGCAGGAGTCAGAGGCACCTGACTTACCAATATCACATCAGCTAAAAACTGCTGGTTGAATTGCCAACGCAGTGGTCTGGGGCTCCCCCTTTCTCCTCCCAGGGTGAGAGGAAGTTGGGCAGATGGCGGCGCGGTGACGTGATGACGTCATGCTAGTTTACAAGTTTTCATTTGGGGAGTTCTGTCCAGTTGGGCTTTCGGTAACAATATTTTCATGAGAATAGGGGGGTTTGTTTTGGGGTGCCTACCTTTCTGGGTGCCTCCAGTCGATGGCAGACAGAATGCTTCCAACCACACAGGAGATTCTATAGGCCATTGTTCCTCGTGCCTGTCTGAGAGGGTCAGGTTCTGGCTTGTGGTCCCCGGTAGGCAAAAACTCCATGCACTTTGATGCCAGAAAGCTAACAGTTACGTATCAGCCTAGATAGATCCAGGGAACCGACAGGGCTCCCCCAAAAGAGTAGTCTAATAATAAATATATGCTGTAATAAGCAGATTTTGTTATACTTAGCTGATGTGAAATAAAATTAAATGATGAATTATATATTTCATTAGATTAAATATGGTAAATTTTGGAAAAGAAAAAAAAAAAAAAAAAAGGTTTTCTAAAGTAATAATCTAACCAAATCTATGCACTTCACTGCAACTTTTTAGGGTATATAGGCAACAGCATAATGACACCTACATGTATTTTTAAGAAAACAATTCTTTTTTACCAATCAACTTTAAAGGATCTAACAAGAATGGCATAATTAACCTCATAACTTCTAGGGTTACTTATTAATCAATTGTAATGCAAATCCGAATTTTTTAAAGATAATTTTAGCCAAAAAGTTAGAATATTAATGAATTACCTAAGTATGATATTATAAGACAGAAGGAGGTCAGATAAGTTGTTATGAGTAGCAAAAGACTGTTGAGAATGCAGAGACAGTTGAAGTTCTTAGGAAGTATCAAGTTTATGAGTAGTCACAAGTTTATAAGAAAGTCATTTATACAAGAGAAGTAAAGATAGATAAATAAACAGTGAAGAAAAATTAGATAAGGACAGACAGTAGCAGCAGTGAAGCACAGGCAGAGAAATTTAGATAGGTTTACAGAGGCTGTTAACAGAGATCAAGTTATCGAGGCATAGCGCTATTTTGGTGACCATGCAGGGAGGCAAACTGGCAATTTCGGTCTAAATTTTATGAAATACTGTATCTATAAAACACGCTAGGTCACTTTACTGCGTTTTTTTTTTTAAGATACATATTGAGCTGTTTACCTATTAAATGATAAAGTGTATTAATTCACACAGCCTAAATAGGGTAGAATCTCATCCCGTTATTGAAAGAAGAAATAAATCTGTGCAATAACTAGAAAAAGAGAAACTGATCATTTAAAGAGGTGCTGTGATTTTTAAAGGATTAATTTCCATGATTTAGATAACAAAAATACATAGGAAAATATTGCTTTTCAATCACAAACAAGCAGTACATTAAAATAGCCTAGCTAAAGGATACTGCAAGACACTTTATAAAACTAGCATTAAAAATCAAGCATTCAATGTAATGAAATGCCCTTTTCTGGTGGAGCCCTCAGTAATTCCCTGAGCTAAGTGTTGGTGTGTCAAGCCTCTGGCAGATTCACCAGGCCTTGAAGACTCATCTTACCTACCAGAAGCCAAAACCAGAACCTAGCTTCGTGAGGGGAGCATGGGGATCAGAGATCAACCTACAACTAAGAAAAAACCAGCGTTGAACGTAATGAAATGCCACGTTCTGGGCGACACCCAGAGGCTTCCTAGAGCTATTCGGGCTGATATGAATGTATCAGACCCTGGCATCAGTCAAAACAAATGGAGTTCTGCCTACCAAGGACCACGAGCCAGAACCTGGCCTCAGAATGGCACTAGAAGCATTTGCCTATAGAAACCCCCTGTGCGGTTAGAAGCATTCTATGTCTGCCATCGACCGGGTCAGGCACCCAGAAAGGTAGGCGCCCCAAAACAAACCCTATCTGGTTAAAAGAATTGCTACTGAAAGCCAAACTATTGAACAGAACTCCCCAAACTAAAAACGAGCATGACATCTCAATCGTCTGCACAGTTCCCCCCCCCCCCCATCCCTCCTGGGAGGGAAAAGAGGGAGCTCCAGACCTCCCGCACTGGCTATCCCCACCCCCAGTTCAGAGGCTGGATGTTAAAAACTGCGAAAACTGCCGACCAGAAGGAAGGGGGGTTGCCGGGAAGTCTACGGGTCTCGCCCAGAAAATGGTATTTCACTATATTCAAAGCCGATTTTCTGGGGAAGAGACGTCTTCGGCTCCCAGTAACTACTTAACCAAAGATAAAACAAGAGGGACTTACCTGGGAATAGGTCGCAACTTGCACCTCAATTCGAAGTCGAGACAACTGGCTGCAACCGCCGACCCAATGTGACACATTCCCGACAAGGGTCAGGAACATTGACTAGGTAGCAAGCGGCCAGGCCCCTTTTTGACCTCCAAAAACCTCGTGCCCAAATGTCAGCCCAAGACATATTACTGAAGATGGCAGCCAATGCAGCAAACTTACAAACGTCAGGGTACGAGGATAGACCGCAGGCTGGCTAGACCGAATAACCCTGCGGACGACCTGGAAAACCCAAACCCTGGAACAGGGAAAAAGGGAAAATAGGTCAACCCAAAGTGCATCCCCGGCCATCAAGGCTATGGCGTGCAGGTAACAACGAAGAGCCCCAACTGGATACAACACATGATGCAGCCCAGGCCAAACCAACCATCAACAGCCCAAGAACCCCTCCGGGAAGCAGCAGTCTTATTCTTTACCAGAAAAGGAGATTGCTACACATGAACAAACCTACCACCAGGACCAAAAAAGCAGAAACCTCTGCACTGGAGGAGAGCATGAAACTCCCCAACCTGACCCCCCAGTGGCTAATGCCAACAGGAAAAAGTGCCTTCGAAAAACCATCTTGAATCGAAGGGGCCACAACCAACCAAGAAGAGAGAAAAAGAGAGCACTCGGTCCAACAAGCAGGATGGCTCAGGCGGCACATGAGCAGGCCAGAGGTAAAGCAACACACAAGATAGCCTGCGCAATGGGGCAGAAGTAACATCCACCCCGAACACAAGCTTAAGTGGCTCCAACAGCACCGCATGATTTGAGGCGACAGTATTTGGCTTAAGATGACAGTCCTGAAACAACAAAGAGAGAAAGGATATGAGAACACAATCCGAAACTGAAGGGAAACCCAAGAAGGGACAAGAAATAATGAAAAGACTGCCAGGAAACTTCATACAACCGCCAAGATGAAACACACAGGTGAGACACCATCAATGAAGCCACCTGCTCACCATACAAATGGTAATAGACCAAACGCGAAGACTTGAGGAGAATATCGAACCAGCTACGGACCGGACTGACCAGATCCCATGAAAGAGGCAAAGCCACGGGAAGACCCCATGGTTCGGACACTGAGCAAGCAGCACCTGAACCAAGGCTGGGCCAGCCACCAAAGGGCCAACAGGACTACTCTGCCTTGGTAAGTCTCCAAGCGAGCAAGGACCTGGAGCAACAGCAGAACAGGGAAAGAGGTACAGGTAACCCTACCTCGACCAGTCCCGCCTGATGGCATCGACCCCAATGGCCTCACAGTCGTACATCTGGCAGTGCCAACTGAACGAGTCGGCATCGACTGCCCATTTAGTGGACAGAGGGAATGAATCTTGAAAGGCTGTCCACCAGGACATTGGATATCCCCCAGACGTGAATGGCCAGGAGAGCCAAACCCCGAGAACTCAGCAGACAAGTCACCCGAAGCGAACAGTCCCAAAGAGTCAAAGACCGCATTGAACCCCTGCAGTTTAGACAATAAACAACCAAAGAGTAATCCGAATGGAGCTAGATCGTTGATCCGCAAGCGACCTGAATCCTCCGAAATGACATCCACACAGCAGCAAACTCCCACACCGTGCTGTGGGCCTGACAGAAGGACGGACCCCACCGCCCCTGGCTGGCCTAGCGAGTACTGGTCACAAAGCCCCAGTCAAGAGATGATGCATCTGTGAACACACTGAGTGAGGGCTCGGGTAGGCATCAAGGCACTGGAGCCTGAAAAACTCAAAGAGGAAGCTGGCAATGCAGCAGACAATGTAAGGGGCCCAGAGGCCGAACCCAGCGATCATGAGAGAGGCGGAAGGGACATCCCTGAAGGAACCAGAACAGCCTAGGAAGCCAAATCCGGCCTGTCGGATAGACCAACACGGCAAAGTTCAGACTCCTGCACAAACCCTCGAGCAACTGCCTTGTGACCAGGGAGCCCTCCAGAAACAGCTGAAGGTGGGACAGCAGCCACAGTAGACCCTCCAGAGGGAGAGACAAGGAAGCAGTCAGAGTCCCGCATAAGACCCAGCCAGGTGGGAACCTGAGAGGGAACCAGATGGGACTTCCTCCAGTTCACCAGGAACCCAAACCTGGTGAGCTGGAAAAAAACAAATTCCTGGTGAGCAGACACACAGACTGGCTGGGAGCCAACACCAGCCAGTCATAGAGGTAGGCCAGAACCCGAACCCCCTAAGAGACGCAAATGGGCCACTATCCCGGGTAAGGCGTGAGAAAATGCGAGGTGCCAGATTCAAGCCGAATGGAAGGCAACGAAAGCACTAAGCCTGACACCTCATAACAAAAAGCCAGTCCCTGAAATCCAGATGAATCGGGATGTGCTAATACGGGTTCCAGAGGTCCAGGGACACCATCCAAGCACCCAGCTCCAACAGGAGCTGGGTGTCTTTTTGTACTCTCTCTGGAGGGTCTTGTTGTACTCTGACCTGGGACAGAGTAGTCATCTGAAGGGAGGGGCAATAAACCCAGGGGTTCAGACAAAACAAGTCCAGAATGAATTGCAGGTCCGCACAGTCCTGTTTTGGAACTGGGAAAAGACGGGAAACCCACCTGAGGGACAAAGATGTTTCGACCACGCCCAGGCGAATCCACCCCAAGATGACCTGACAGAGCGCAGGAGAGAAGGCCTGCCCCACCAACCCTGAACCCCCCAAAGGAACAAGAGCCACCCAACGCCACTATAGGCTGCAAGAAACTACCTGAAATAACCCAAGAATCATGGGACCAGGAGTGAGCAAACAGGACAAGCCCCTCCTTCCCCCATCACCCTGTCAATGGGACGAACTGCAAGAGGGCCGACGCCCCTTACGAGAAGTCGACCAACGAGCTGAGCGATCACTGCGCCATCCAGATGTCACCGGCTCCAAAGGCTATGCTGGCTCTGAAACTGACACCACTGGCCTACCATACCTTGAGGTTACCTTGAGGAGCTTCCAGGGCTTAGCGTCCCCAAGGCCCGGTCGTCGACCAGGCCTCCTGGTTGCTGGACTGATCAACCAGGCTGTTGGACGCGGCTGCTCGCAGCCTGACGTATGAGTCACAGCCTGGTTGATCAGGTATCCTTTGGAGGTGCTTATCCAGTTCTCTCTTGAACACTGTGAGGGGTCGGCCAGTTGTGCCCCTTATGTGTAGCAGAAGCGTGTTGAACAGTCTCGGGCCTCTGATGTTGATAGAGTTCTCTCTCAGAGTACCTGTTGCACCTCTGCTTTTCAACGGGGGTATTCTGCACATCCTGCCATGTCTTCTGGTCTCATGTGATGTTATTTCTGTGTGCAGGTTTGGGACCAGCCCCTCTAACATTTTCCACGTGTAAATTATTATATATCTCTCCCGCCTGCGCTCAAGGGAGTACAGATTTAGGCTCTTTAGTCGGTCCCAATAGTTTAGGTATTTTACCGAGTGAATTCTAGCAGTATAGGATCTCTGCACGCTCTCCAGGTCGGCAATTTCTCCAGCTTTGAAAGGGGGGGCTGTCATTGTGCAGCAGTACTCCACTCTAGAGAGCACAAGCATTTTGAAAAGTGTCATCATCGGTATAGCATCTCTAGTGTGAAAAGTTCTTGTTATCCAACCTGTCATTTTTCTTGCAGTTGTGACGGCTACTTTATTGTGTTCTTTAAAGGTAAGGTCTTCCGACATGAGTACACCCAGATCCTTTACATTGCCTTTTCGTTCTATGTCATGATTTGCCCGAGTTTTGTACGTGGTTTCCGTTTTTATATTTTCATTTTTTCCATAGCGCATGAGCTGGAACTTATCTTCGTTAAACATCATATTTTCTGTAGCCCATAGAAAGACCTGATCTACATCTGACTGGAGGTTTGCCGTGTCCTCTATGTTGCCTACTCTCATGAAGATCCTAGTGTCATCTGCAAAGGATGATACAGTGCTATAGGTTGTGTTTTGGTCTATGTCCGATATGAGGATGAGAAAAAGTACTGGAGCAAGCACAGTACCCTGGGGGACTGAGCTCTTCACGGTTGATGGGCTGGATTTTATTTTGTTGACTATTACACATTGGGTTCTGTTGGTCAGGAAATTGTAGATCCATCTGCCTATTTTTCCGGTAATTCCTTTTGAACGCATTTTATGTGCAATAATGCCATGATCACATTTATCAAAAGCTTTTGCGAAATCTGTGTAAATTACATCAGCGTTTTGTTTGTCTTCCATGGCATCTAATGCCATATCATAGTGGTCCAGCAACTGCGACAGGCAAGAGCGCCCTGTTCTGAAACCATGTTGTCCGGGGTTATGGAGATGCTGTGATTCCATGTATTTTGTGATCTTACTTCTTAGCACTCAAATTTTTTATAATGTGCGATGTTAGTGCTATCGGTCTGTAATTTTTTGCCTCTGCCTTATTTCCTCCTTTATAAAGTGGTGCTATCTCTGCTGTTTTTAGTATATCAGGAATAACACCAGTATCTAGGCTTTGTCTCTACAGAATGTGGAGGGCCTGCGATAGTGTTTTTTTACAGTTCTTGATGAATATGAAGTTCCAAGAATCCGGGCCTGGTGCAGAGTGCATAGGCATACTGTTTATGGCTTCTTCAAAATCTAGTGGGGATAGGGTGACGTCTGATATATGATTTGATGTTGGTATCATATCCATGAAAAATTCATTTGGGTTATCAATCTTTAGTGCGTTTAATGGCTCACTGAAAACAGAGTCGTACTGCTTCCTTAGTAGCTCGCTCATTTCTTTGTTGTCATCGGTGAAAGTTCCATCTCCCTTTCGCAGGGGCCCGATACTAGATGTGGTTTTTGATCTTTATTTTGCACAGGAGAAAAAATATTTCGGATTTCTCTCTATTTCACTGATGGCCTTTTGCCCTCTTTGCCTCTCCTGGGTTTTGTATGATTCTTGTAGCTTGAGTTCAATTGTTTCTATTTCTCTACCCAACCTTCTTCGCCGTTCTTGAGATAAGGTGCGACTCTCAAGTTGTTCCGCGATTCGTTTTCTTCGCCTATATAGGGAACGACGTTCCCATTCCAATCTGCATCTCTCTCTTTTTTCTTAGGGGTATGCGGTTTGAACATATTTCTAGTGCTACTGAGCTTATTTTTTCCAGGCACTGGTTCAGGTTTGCATTTTCTAGCTGTTCTTCCCAGTTTATTTCTGTGAAGTCCTGGTTTATTTGCTCCCAGTTTATCTGTTTACTATTGAAGTTGAATTTGCTGAAATCTCCTCCACCAAGAATCTGGACTGGTTTTGAAGGTCTACTCCCCATGGTTGTCATAGCTTCAATTAAGTTGTGATCTGAGTAACAGGTATTTGTAATCATTATGTTCCTGATCAATTCATCATTATTAGTGAAAATGAGGTCCAGCGTGTTCTCCTTCCTAGTTGGTTCTACTATTTGCTGGTTTAAGGGATGACCATGATGGGAGGAACCCCGAGCCCTAGCATGACTCACCTGGGAAAAGCTCCCACAGCACCCTTGGAGAGCCAACAAATCCAACATGGGACAACAACTAGAAGAAATTGCCAGCAGATACTGTACCACTGCAGACTCTGCAAACAGCAAAGGACAAAAAGGCCTAGAAAACCTAAGAGCCAGAGCCCAAGAGGATTCCAAGGATTAAGTGAGCACCGCCTGCCTGCACACAAGACAAGAAGCAAAGAAGAGAGACACCGCCTCCCACATGATCAGTGCAAAGAGCTTCAACAGGGCAGCTGACACCCGCACCGCCGAGACCAGCACACCAGACAAACAATTTTTGTAAACTAGTACAAAACACTGCAGATAGAACTAAGTCCATAATAATTTTTGGATGTTTAGAGAAGGAAATTTCATCTAGGGTGGACCGAGCAGCAGAAGAGATGAAAATCATAGAAAAAACAGTAGGATTAGGAGAAGGCCTAAATTCAAAGGAGCATGTCAGTGATTTTAGGAGCATAGGAAAATATGAGAAAGACAAGAATCACCCCTTAAGGGTGACGTTTAACGGAGCGAAGTATATGACAAATACTTTGGAATACCAGATAATTGCAATGTGACGAGGATGACAAACTTTGGTCAATAAGACAAGACCTCTCAAAAGAGGACAGAAAAAAGCTGAAAATGAACCTCATTGAAGAAAAACATCTAAATGCGGATAGAAATTAAGAAGAAAGGAATTCTTTTTTCTGCAAAATGTCAGGGACTGGAAAGCTTGTGAAATGGTACATAAAGACAAAGCAACAAAATCATTAAAGGAAGGGGGTATAAAGAACAAAGGAAAGTGGAACATGTTCCTGAAAATAGTATATACCAACATCGATGGAGTGAGATAAAAAATATAGGAGTTGAAGGATAAAATTCAGCTCTTAGTCCCAGATATTGTTGCATTAACAGACAAAACTTGAAGAAAATATTTTAAATGAGGTCGTATTCCCAAGGGGCTACTCAGTTTGGTGACGTGGAAGGGGTAAGGAGTGGCTGTGCTAGTGAAAGAACACCTGAAGGTAAGTGTTAATATTTGAAAACCCTCGAGATATTGACATGATTCCAGACCTGCAATGCCATTAAGATGATAAGCAGATAATTTTAAATGCCTACAGCCCATCAGCAAGCAACACATGGACAAAGGAAGAACTGGATGACAAACGAGAGGGCCTCATAATGGTCACGAGAGAGATTATGGTAAGAGCTGACAAAGATAAATCCCAATTGTTGGTACTGGGGGACTTCAGCTTTAAGGCAATGGACTGGGAGGCCTTTGAGACAAGAACAGAGGACATCTGGACAGGCAGATTTGTAAACCTCATCTTGGAGACATTCATGTATCAACACGTCAAGCAGGCCACAAGAATGAGGGAAGGGGATGTTCCGTCAATACTGGATCTAGTATTCACCAGGAAAGAAAAAGAGGTATTTGACATCCAGTACCTTCCTCCCTTGGGAAAGAGTGATCACGTCCTCTTGGACATTAAATACGCTATGTGATATAATCTAGTAGAGAATTGGGACATCTAAACAGTTGTTAAACTCAATTTCCAGAGAGGACGCTATGGGGAACTTAGAATTTTTTTCAGGGTATATTTGGACAGACTTGTTGCTAGGCAAGGAAGTAAATGAGATGTATGCCAAATTTTGCGAAATATACGATGAAGGCACACAAACATTCATACCAAAACATAGATGTTGATTGATGGTTGAGAGGCAGGACCAAAGAGCCAAAGCTCAACCCCAAAAGCACAACTAGGTGAGTATAACTAGGTGAGTAGAGATGCAGACCTAGGAAACAAGATTGGTTCATCAGAAATTGTGAGAGGGCCAGAGATCAAAAGACACAAGCATGGAATCATAGAAAGAGGCCAAACCCCCAAACATACCAGTGATACAAAGATGCGAGAAACAACTATTTGTCAGTAAGGAGAGAGGCAGGGAGGAACTTTGAGAACGGTTTAGCAGACAAATGTAAAACAGATCCAGGCCTTTTCTATTAATTCATTAAAAGCAAGCTGCAGGTAAAGGATAATATTCAGAGGTTAAAAATGGGGGACAGATACACAGATAATGAAAAGGAAATTTGTGAAACATTAAACGAAAAGTTCCAAAGTGTGTTTGTACAAAATGAGATCTTCAGAGAACCAGACAATAAGAATTCCAGAGAACAGCATAGAGCACATAGAGGTGTCTAGAGATGAAGTGAAACCAATTCTCCTGGAGCTAAATAAGAACAAAGCAGTTGGTTTAGATGGAGTTTCAACATGGATTCTGAGAGAATGTGCACCTGAGCTCAGCATTCCACTTCAGCTGATTTTTCAGACATCCCTGTGTACAGGAGTCGTAGCAGATGCATGGAAAAAGGCTAACATAGTTCCAATCGACAAAAGTGGCAGCAGGGAAGACCCCTTCAATTATAAACCTGTATCATTAACAAGTGTAATAGTCAAAATATTGGAAAAAATTTAAAATTAATGGGTAGAACACCTGGAGAGAAATGATATAGCATCAGACAGACAGTATGGTTTTCGATCTGGAAGATCCTGTGTATGGAATTTACTCAGTCCAGAAAAACGGGCAGCCTACTCATGAGAAACTCTCCAGACACAAAGCAGAACGCTTTAAAAGAGACCAACGTCGTCTATGCCTTCAAATGCCCTCTTGGGGACTGTAAGCTTGAAAAAACCCAGTATATAGGCAAGACAACAACATCTCTTTCTAGGCGTTTAACGATGCATAAGCAACAGGGCTCCATTAAGGTACATATAATCTCTTTTCACAACCAAACCATCGCCAGAGAAATCCTAGTAAACAACACAGAAATCATCGATAGATACAGCGGTAGCAGACGGCTTGACGTTTGCGAGGCACTACACATTAAAAAGTCAACACCAGCAATCAACAGCCAATTAATGCACAACTATATTCTACCCACCTCAAGACTCCGCTCCAATATAGAACCATCAAGAAATATGAACTAATAGGCTTTCTACAATCACTTCCATTCAATACCCATTGTTTCGTGTTTTGTCTTGTGTTGATGAATTTAATACCCTATTAATACCACCTCACCCCATCCACCTCACTCAAATGTAGATATAAACAAATTGGAGATGTGTAAGTTCTATTCAGTTGTGTATGTGTAAACTAAAGTCTTTGAAAATGTAATAAGTTTCACGAAACGCGCTCAAGTGTTGTGTCAGACTAGAAATAAAAATGAATTTTGGAGAACTGATTTTTGAATTACCACCAACAGTGAAAAGGAATGTACGAAAGATTGAGAAAATTCGTGTTAGAGTTATTAATCTTACTTTTTCGGTCATATTTAATAATATATATATATATATATATATATATATATATATATATATATATATATATATATATATATATATATATATATATATATATATATATATATTAGTATATTTTGGTAGCAGTCTTTCCTGTAGACATATATTATTAAATATGACCGAAAAAGTAAGATTAATAATTCTAACACGAATTTTCTCAATCTTTCGTACATTACGCTTCACTGTTGGAGGTAAATCAAAAATCACTTCTCCAAAATTCATTTTTATTTCTAGTCTGACGCGACACGGGCACGTTTCGTAAAACTTATTACATTTTCAAAGACTTCACAAATACACAACTGATTAGAACTTACGTATCTCTGATTTTATATCTACATTTGAATGAGGTGGGAGGGGTGATGTGGCATTAACACAAGACAGAACAAGAGGGGATATTAATAGGGTATTAAAAGTATCAACACAAGACAGAACAGAAACAATGGGTATTGAATAGAAGTGTTTGTAGAAAGCCTATTGGTCCATATTTCTTGATGCTTCTATATTGGAGCGGAGTCTTGAGGTGGGTAGAATATAGTTGTGCAATAATTGGCTGTTGATTGTTGGTGTTGACTTCTTGATGTGTAGTGCCTCGCAAACGTCAAGCCGCCTGCTATCGCTGTATCTATCGATCGATAGATACAGGAGGTGAGGTGAAGCTGGAGGAGGCAGAAGTCACACTGCAGCAAGCTCCTGGAAATATCGAATTACCTAAGTATTGGGAACTGGTTGAGGGCTACAGTGGTGTCCCAGGTTACATAAAGGTTCAGGGAAGAGTAAAAGCAAATAAAATACAATAAACAAGTAAAACTGAGTGAAAATAGCCGAGTGGAAAAGTTTGTTTTGGTCTAGAACAAAATCAAAGATGGCCGCCGCCACCACCCCCACTGAGAAGGTAGACACACCATCAGATGATGGTTTCAAAGGATTCTCAACACAAGATATAAGGAAAGGAGGTGTTCTTGGCAGGTTAGAGATAATTGAGGACATGCAAAAGAAGTATGAAGAAAAAGTGCTTAAATTAGAAGAGGACAATGGAACTCTTTGGAGTGAGCTTTGCACTCTAAAAGGGAGTATGCTGCAACAAGGTAAGATTATTACTGCATTAACAGACAAGGTAACAAATCAGGAGGAGCAAATCAAGGAACTAGTGAAAGAAAATGAGGCATGGAAAGTGAAGTGTGGTGACTTTGAAGAAATAAACAAGAAGATAGACTCATATGGTGAACAACTCCAAGCAAGCCTAAGGGCTAACATAGAGTTAGGTAAGGATCTCCAACTGGAAACTTCACTGTCAACTCACATAGAGGAGGTGAATAAAGAACTAGAAAAGTATAAAGAAGAAATAAAAGCGACATATGCTGAAGTTGTAAAAGAGAAAGAGACTATCAAAGAAGTGTGTTCGGAAGTCAAAACCAGAAATGACCAACAAGAAGCAGAAATTAGGCAAGCAATTAGGAAAGAACTGGTTACCAACAGTAAACTGGTACAAAACACTGCAGATAGAACTAAGTCCATAATCATTTTTGGATGTTTAGAGAAGGAAATTTCATCTAGGGTGGACCGAGCGGCAGAAGAGATGAAAATCATAGAGAAAATAGTAGGTTTAGGAGAAGGCTCAAAGGAAAATGTCAGTGATTTTAGAAGAATAGGAAAATATGAGAAAGAAAAGAACCGCCCCTTAAGGGTGACATTTAATGGTGTGAAAAACATGATGGAAGTGCTAAGAAATGCCAGGAAACTGCAGAGTGATGAGGTTGGCAAATTTTGGTCAATAAGACAAGACCTCTCCAAGGAAGACAGAGAAAAGCTGAAAATGAACTTAATTGAGGCAAAACGTCTAAATGGGGATAGAAATGAAGAAGACAGAAATTCTTTTTTTTACAAAGTGACAGGGACTGGAAAGCTTGTGAAATGGTACATAAAAACAAAGCAACAAGATCAGTAGTGGAAGGGGGAGTAAAGAGCAAAGGAAAAGGGAACATGTTCCTGAAAATTGTATATACCAACATAGATGGAGTGAGGTCAAAAACTTTGGAGTTGCAAGATATAATCCAGCTTAGGGTCCCAGATATTGTTGCATTATCAGAAACGAAACTTGAAGGAAATATAATAAATGAAGTCATATTCCCAAGAGGCTACTCAGTTTGGAGACGTGACAGGAAAACTAGGAAGGGAGGAGGAGTGGCTGTACTGGTGAAAAAACACCTGAAGGTAAAAGAGTTAATATTTGAAAACCCTCGAGATATTGACATAATGGCATTGCAGGTCTGGAATCAGGATGATAACCTGATAATTGTAAATACCTACAGCCCACCAGCAAGCAACACGTGGACAAAGGAAGAACTGGATGACAAACGAGAGGGCCTCATAATGGTCATGAGAGATATTATTGTACAAGCAGATAAAGATAAATCACGACTGTTGATACTGGGGGACTTCAACTTTAGAGCAATAGACTGGGAGGCCTATGAAGCAAGAACGGAGGACTTTTGGACATGCAGATTTGTGAACCTCATTCTGGAGACATTCTTGTATCAACACATAAAGCAAGCCACAAGAATGAGGGAAGGAGATGTACCGTCAGTACTGGATCTAGTATTCACCAGGAAAGAAGAAGAGATTTTTGACATCCAGTACCTTCCTCCCTTGGGAAAGAGTGATCACGTCCTGTTAGACATTAAATATGCTTTAAGATATCATCTAGAAGAATATGGGGACATTGAAACAGTTGATAAACTCGATTTAAAGAGAGGCAACTATGGGGAACTTCGAAATTTTTTTAATGAGTGTAATTGGACAGAATTGTTGGTAGGCAGGGAAGTAAATGAAATGTATGCCAAATTTTTAAAACTATACGAGGAAGGCACACAAACATTCATACCAAAACAGAGATGCAGGACCAGAAAACAGGATTGGTTCGACAGAAATTGTGAGAGGGCAAGAGACCAAAAGACACAAAAATGGAATCAGTATAGGAAGAGGCCAAACCCCCAAACATACCAGCGATACAAAGATGCGAGAAACAACTATACAGCAGTAAGGAGAGAGGCAGAAAGAAATTTTGAAAAAGGGATAGCAGATAAATGTAAAACAGAACCGGGCCTATTCTACAAATTCATAAACAACAAATTGCAGGTAAAGGATAATATCCAGAGGTTGCAAATGGGAAACAGATTCACGGAAAATGAAAAGGAAATGTGTGAAACATTAAATGAAAAGGTCCAAAGTGTGTTTGTACAAAATGAAATCTTCAGAGAACCAGACACAATAAGAATTCCAGAGAACAACATAGAGCGGATAGAGGTGTCTAGAGATGAAGTGGAAAATATGCTAAAGGAGCTCGGGAGGAACAAAGCAGCTGGCCCAGATGGCGTTTCACCATGGGTTCTGAGAGAATGTGCATCTGAGCTCAGCATTCCACTTCACCTGATCTTTCAGGCATCCCTGTGTACAGGAATCGTAGCAGACGTGTGGAAACAGGCTAACATAGTTCCAATCTACAAAAGTGGCAGCAGGGAAGACCCCCTCAATTATAGACCTGTATCATTGACAAGTGTTATAGTGAAAGTATTGGAAAAGCTAATCAAAACTAAATGGGTAGAACACCTGGAGAGAAATGATATAATATCAGACAGACAGTATGGTTTTCGATCAGGAAGATCCTGTGTATCGAATTTACTCAGTTTCTATGATCGGGCCACAGAGATATTACAGGAAAGAGATGGCTGGGTTGACTGCATCTATCTGGACCTAAAAAAGGCTTTCGACAGAGTTCCACATAAGAGGTTGTTCTGGAAACTGGAAAATATTGGAGGGGTGACAGGTAAGCTTCTATCATGGATGAAAAATTTTCTGACTGATAGAAAAATGAGGGCAGTAATCAGAGGCAATGTATCGGAATGGAGAAATGTCACAAGTGGAGTACCACAGGGTTCAGTTCTTGCACCAGTGATGTTTATTGTGTACATAAATGATCTACCAGTTGGTATACAGAATTATATGAACATGTTTGCTGATGATGCTAAGATAATAGGAAGGATAAGAAATTTAGATGATTGTCATGCCCTTCAAGAAGACCTGGACAAAATAAGTATATGGAGCACCACCTGGCAAATGGAATTTAATGTTAATAAATGTCATGTTATGGAATGTGGAATAGGAGAACATAGACCCCATACAACCTATATATTATGTGAGAAATCTTTAAAGAATTCTGATAAAGAAAAAGATCTAGGGGTGGTTCTAGATAGAAAACTATCACCTGAGGACCACATAAAGAATATTGTGCAAGGAGCCTATGCGATGCTTTCTAACTTCAGAATTGCATTTAAATACATGGATGGCGATATACTAAAGAAATTGTTCATGACTTTTGTTAGGCCAAAGCTAGAATATGCAGTTGTTGTGTGGTGCCCATATCTTAAGAAGCACATCAACAAGCTGGAAAAGGTGCAAAGACATGCTACGAAGTGGCTCCCAGAACTGAAGGGCAAGAGCTACGAGGAGAGGTTGGAAGCATTAAACATGCCAAAACTAGAAGACAGAAGAAAAAGAGGTGATATGATCACTACGTACAAAATAGTAACAGGAATTGATAAAATCGACAGGGAAGGATTCCTGAGACCTGGCACTTCAAGAACAAGAGGTCATAGATTTAAACTAGCTAAACACAGATGCCGAAGAAATATAAGAAAATTCACCTTCGCAAATAGAGTGGTAGACGGTTGGAACAAGTTAAGTGAGAAGGTGGTGGAGGCCAAGACCGTCAGTAGTTTCAAAGCGTTATATGACAAAGAGTGCTGGGAAGACGGGACACCACGAGCGTAGCTCTCATCCTGTAACTACACTTAGGTAATTACAAAGAAGCCTGAATGGTCCCCAGGACTATATACAACTGAAAACTCACACCCCAGAAGTGACTCGAACCCATACTGCCAGGAGCAACGCAACTGGTATGTACAGGGACGCCTTAATCCGCTTGACCATCACGACCGGACGAAAGGAAGTGATAGCCGAAGCTATTTGAACCACTTCCCCGCCGGCACTCGGATGCTAATCTTGGGCATAGCATTTTATCAAATCACCTCATTCTTTGGGGAACACGTGAGGAACACAAATGCAAACAAGCCTGAATGGTCCCCAGGACTATATACAACTGAAAACTCACACCCCAGAAGTGACTCAAACCCATACTGCCAGGAGCAACACAACTGGTATGTACAGGGACGCCTTAATCCGCTTGACCATCACGACCGGACAAAAGGAAGTGATAGCCGAAGCTATTTGAACCACTTCCCCGCCGGCACTCGGATGGTAATCTTGGGCATAGCATTTTATCAAATCACCTCATTCTTTGGGGAACACGTGAGGAACACAAATGCAAACAAGCCTGAATGGTCCCCAGGACTATATACAACTGAAAACTCACACCCCAGAAGTGACTCGAACCCATACTGCCAGGAGCAACGCAACTGGTATGTACAGGGATGCCTTAATCCGCTTGACCATCACGACCGGACAAAAGGAAGTGATAGCCGAAGCTATTTGAACCACTTCCCCGCCGGCACTCGGATGGTAATCTTGGGCATAGCATTTTATCAAATCACCTCATTCTTTGGGGAACAGTTGAGGAACACAAATGCAAACAAGCCTGAATGGTCCCCAGGACTATATACAACTGAAAACTCACACCCCAGAAGTGACTCTTCTGGGGTGGAGTGAGAAATGATGCATCCGTGAACATATCGAGTGAGTGACGTGGCGATGGAGTATGACGTTTCCTTGGGATTGGAGGGAGTTCTGCCTCTCTTCAGTTTTTAGTTGTAATTTTCTTACCATGTGGGGTCTGTTTTGTTATGCCTACCTTCCTGGGTGCCTAACCACGGTCAATGGCAGATAAGGAAACACTTCCAACTGCAGGGGGGAAATTTTCCAGAGCCATTACTCCCTGTGCCTTTCTGAGGGGGTCAGGTTCTGGTTTGTAGTCCCCGGTAGGCTGAACTCCATAGACTAATGCCCCGGTCTAGTGACTCACATATTAGGCAGATAGCTCCAGGGAGCCGAAGGGGTTCCCCACAGAAAGGTATCCTGGTCCAGTCAGAAGAAAATACAAAGCTAAGGACAATGCAATGAGGATGGCATAAAACAATTGTGGAGAAGAAATAAAAAAATAGCATCTACCTCCAGCAGAACTAACGTTCCAAGGATAGCTATTATCCTTTAACTTGAGCATGAAGCAGAGGATGCGATCCATTTGAGGTTCCATGCCCTTCAATAATGTGATCAGATACATGAGTAAGGGAACAGGCAGCCTGGACTGCAACCTGGTGGCAATTAGGCACATCAAGGTAGTTTAACATCACAGAAACAAATCATTTACCTTGTTACCTGAGGAAACCTAAATTTTGTCAAGCTGTAACTAGTTTTGTTGGGACTATATTCTCATTGGATTTTTCTTGGTTTTGGGTTGAACTCTGATCCCAAGCTCACCTTGCTTTAGAGAGAGCCTTCTGGCTCCCGATAGGTAAGGGTAGATCTCAAAATCCTCGAGTAACTCTCAAAGGCTTGGCTAGACCAGCCATTAGCTCTGGAAGCTAGTGAGGAGGCCCTCCCAGAAAAGATCTTGATTTAGCATAAGCCTCTGAAATGCGGAGTGCACAGCCAAGGGGTGCTGGAGGTGCCTTTTGGACTCTTCAAGAACTGGCATCATACATGTCCCACACCACCAGGAGAGCTTTAGAGTCTGCTAAATTAGCTTCTCATTGTCTCACTAACTGACATACTTTCATAAAAGCCTTCACAGATTGACACCAAATAGGCTTGACTGATTTAATACTGTATAACACTCATATAATGCAATAGACCATCATGCTATTTGCACCAATAAGTAGAGTCAGTTAACAGAACTAATGGGTGTTGCATAAATTTACAGGCCACCAAGCAGACAAGTTGTTGATCTAACTGTCTAATGCCTTCAAGCTCTGACACCTTATACAAGGCAATTTTTCACAGTCCAAACCTTGAAGACTGGGAGTCCAAGAGCAGAGGTAGCAAAATTCACAACTCACAAGCTTACCTGTTATCTTATTGCACACATTATTCCAAAGGATCAGCCACATGTTACTTATATGACAAGGCAAAAAAAACAGCGTTGAATGTAATGAAACGCCATTTTCTGTGTGAGACCCGGAGGCTCCCCAGAGCTAACTAGGCTGATATGTTACTGTCAGACTTTGGCATCAGTCATGTGTATGGACTTCTGTGGGCCTACCGGGGACCACGAGCCAGAACCTGGACCGTTCAGAGAGGCATGGGGAGCAATGGCCTATAGAAACCCCCCGTGTGGTTGGAAGCATTCTGTGTCTGCCATCAACCGGGTCAAGCACCCAGAAAGGTAAGCATCCCAAAACAAACCCTTATTCTGGTGAAAATTTTACTACCAAAAGCCGAACAAGTGGATAGAACTCCCCTAAAAGAAACGAGCATGACGTCATACGTCGTCATGCCACTGTCTGTGCAGCTCCCCCCTCCCCAGGAGGGGGAAGGGGAGCCCCAGACCCCCGCATCGGCTATCCACCCTTCTGTTCTGAGGCTGGATGTCAAAACATGCGAAAAAAACGCCGACTGGAGGGAGGGAGGGAGGGATGCCGGGGCGCCTCTGGGTCTCCCAGAAAATGGCATTTTATTACATTTAACACTGGTTTTCTGGGGGGAGTTCCTACGGCTTCCCGGAGCTAACTACCCACAGAGGAAAATTTACAGGGGCTCACCCGGGAGGCAGTCGCTTCTCGCTCCTCAACTCAAAGTCGAGACAACTGGCTGCAACCGCCGACCCAAGGCGACACAGCCCCGACTAGGCCCAGGAACGTTCACGAGGTAACGAGCAGCCAGGACCCTGTTCTACCTCCAAAATCCCCGCGCCCAAATGTCAGCCCAGGACATGTTGCCAAAAACGGCGGCAAGAGCAGGGAACTTGCGAATGTCATGGGTACAGGGATAGACCGCAGGCTGGCTAGCCCTAATAATCCTGCTGACGACCTGGGAGACCCGCTCCTGTGAACAGGAAAGGGGGGGAACTGGATCAACCCAAAGCGAGTCCCTGGACACAGAAGCCATGGTGCACAAATAATGGTGGAGGGCAGCAACCGGACACAAAACATGATGCACCCCCTGCCTAATCAACCAAACATCAACAACCCAAGGACCCCTCCGGAAAGCAACAGTCTCATTCTTTGTCAGAAAATGAAGGAGACGGCTGCAGACAAACAAATCTATTGCCTCGACCGAAGGCGCAGAAACCCCTGCGCCGGAGGAGAGCATGAAGCTCACTGACCTGACCCCCAGAGGCCAATGCCAGCACAAAAAGAGCCTTCGAAAAACAATCCTGAACCGAAGGAGCCACAAAAAACAGAGAAGAAAGAAAGAGAGAGCACTCAGTTCAAATATTAGGATGGGTCAGGGGGCACATGAGCAGGCCAGAGGTGAAACAATGTACGAGACAGCTTGCGAAATGGCACAGATGTAACATTAATACCGAAAGCAAGCTGAATCGGCTCTGCAGGCTTTGCACGATACGAGGCGACAGTGTTAGGCATAAGATGATGGTTCCGGAACAACCAAGATAGAGAGGACACCGCCACCCTAAAAGAAAGGGAAGTACAACAACGAATATGCAAAAAGAACTGGAAGGACTGCCAGGAAACCACTTCATGCTGCCACATCATACTGCCGCCGAGACGAAGCCCGCAGGTGGAACACTAAGATCACCATAGAGATGATGATAAACTCGAGTCAAAAACACCATACGCAAAGACTCGAGGAGAAGATCGAACCAGCCCGTAATGTTCCGGTTCGATCTGCTGGAAGAGCTGGAGCCGCGGGAAAATCTCCAGGTTTGGACATCGGGCAAGCAGTGCCTGAAACTACGGCTGGGCTGGCCAACAAGGGGCCAAGAGGACTCCTCTCCCCTGATAAGTTTCCAAGTGAGTCAGGACTTGGAGCAAGAGCTGAACGGGGGGAAAGAGGTAAAGAAACACCCACCTCGACCAGTCCTGCCGAAAGGCATTGACCCCGACAACCCCGCAGTCGGGAAAAGGCACCATATACAGGGGAAGGCGCCGAGACCACACCGATAAAGAGGTCCACCTCTTGGTGCCCGAACGTCTGGCAAAGCCAATGGAAGGAGTCGGCGTTGACCGTCCAGTCCGTGGAAAGGGGAACGAAACATGATAGGCCGTCAGCCAAGACGTTGGACACTCCCCGCACGCGAACAGCCAAACCCTGAGAACTTAGCAGACGAGTCACCTGAAGCAACCAGCACCAAAGAGCCAAGGACCACATTGAACCACCCTGGTTTAGGCAATGAGCCACAGGGAAGCAGTCCAAATGGAGCCGGATTATTGATCTGCAGGCGACTCGAACCCTCTTTAGAGCAAACCACACTGCCGCAAACTCCCGCACTGTGCTGGGCTCAACGGAAGGATGGCACCTACTGTCCCTGGCCGGCCTGGTGAGCACTGGTTACAAAGCCCCAGCCGAGAGACACATCCGTGAACACGTCGCGCGAGGACTCGTGCAGGCACCAAGGCACTGAACCCCAAAAAACCAGAGCCACCGCAGGCCGAAGGAAACAACCCGAAACGCCCACAAATTGTGGGACCAAGGGTGAGTGAACAGCGCAAGCCTTCCCCCTCCCATCGCCTCGTCAATGAGACGAACGCAAAAGGGCCGGCGCCCCTTACGAGACCCAGAGCCTCGCACAGAGCGAAAACCCCGCCGACCAGACAAAGGCGGGGCAAAAGGCGGATCCGAACCCGAAACTGGCAGCTTTGGCCTACCACGACGAGCAGAACCCTGAGCCCTGGCACGACACCTCCGGGAAAGCCAACCTAGCGCATTGCAACAACCTAAACCGCACATGCAATGCCTGCACCCCTTGTACCTGTAGAACATCATCATGAGATTGGGTAAACCGAGTCACCAGCAAGCAAGAGAACTCGCAGGACTCCGGGTCAGGTGTGTCACCGACGGGCAGAGACTCAACAGGCAGTGGCGGAGGCAAAAACCGTGAGGGTCACCCTAAGTCAAGGGGACCGAGCAACCCTCGAACTCGCACGAAGTGAGGGGGGACTCCGGGGACACGCCCATCGGACCCACGTGCCCCCAGGGGTTTCCGAGGGTTCTGAGCA
This sequence comes from Procambarus clarkii, assembly GCF_040958095.1. NCBI lineage: Eukaryota > Metazoa > Arthropoda > Malacostraca > Decapoda > Cambaridae > Procambarus > Procambarus clarkii. The sequence continues at coordinate 11,138,918 of NC_091217.1, read as the reverse complement.
TTTATGGACTCACGCCCAGGTAATCCCAGGCAGGGTACTGCAAACCGGCACCCACAAATACCAAGCAACTTTCTAAAAGCTGAACCCCAGGGACGGGTACACTCACAGGGACCTAGCAAGGGGCACCACCATTAAAGAACCCGTGCACAGGTCAGGTACAAAGGGCATACAAGGCAGAACCCCCCCCCCTACAAGGCAAAAAGACAAGGAAAAACAAAACCCTGCAAGAGGACAATGCACCCCAAGGAACAGAGTCAGCCACTGTGAATGGTGAAAACAAGCTGCTCAGTACCCTGCATCCAGCACCAGTGCAAATTGCCTCTTACCCTAAGGTAAACAAGGAAGACCAAATCTCCAAGCACCCAATGAGTGGCCAAAAAAACGAGCAGTAATACAGCCCAGCAGAGGCAGGCCCCAAGGAACTTGTGGAAGGTGGCCCCAAGCTCCAAGGGCAGTACTTACATGGCACCTAGAGACGATAACCCTAGGCGCATGCAGCCCGAGTACTGTAGAATAACTCCTGGTTCTCGCACCCCTAGAAGACAGTCACCACACTCAAAGCACAGTGCTGGAAACTCTGGAGCCAAGCTCACGACCTTCGCCTCTAGCATCAGCCTTAGAACTGAAGGGTGGATAGCCAGCGCAGGGGTCTGGGGCTTCCCCTTTCCCCTCCCTGGGAGGACGGAGCTGCGCACACAGCGGCACAGCGATGTATGACATCATGCTCATTTGCTCGTTTCTTTTAGGGAAGTTCTATCCACTTGTTCGGCTTTTGGTAGCCAAATTTTCACCAGAATACGGGTTTGTTTTGGGATGCTTACCTTTCTGAGGGTCTGACCCGATCGATGGCAGACATAGAAAGCTTCCAACCACACGGGGGTTTCTATAGGCCATTGCTCCCCATGCCTCTCTGAGGGGGCCAGGTTCTGGCTTGTGGTCCCCGGTAGGCCCACAGAACTCCATACACATGACTGATGCCAAAGTCTGACATTAGCATATCAGCCTAGTAAGCTCCGGGAAAACTAATGACTATTTCTTTTGGCAATTTTTTTAAAGTTGTATTAATATTTTGCAGTTCTCTACATTCAAATCTTAATTTATTAAAAATATTACAATTCATGTTAAGCTTTTCTGTAGTTAAAATACATTATTTGTAAAGTAGGAAACATTTCATTTTTATAGAGGAACACCCCACATATAATTATATTTGTATCAATTGTAAAACTTACAGTAAAATATTTAAATATAGTGCATAATTTTATATTATTTTTATATGTACAGTATAGTATTATATGCGAGGAAACTGAATTATAATTATATAACTCCATTACCTTTTATTACCTCCATTAGCTTTTATTTCTTATTACAAAACCATTGTTAGTATGCTACACCAAACCCTAAAATATTCCGTTCTCTTAGATATACCAAACTTTTGATTCTCATCAAAATTTAATAGGCCTCGATAAATGTGTCAACCATTCACAGATCATATATAAAGTATGTTGAAACAAATATATCATTGCATCTATACAGTATATTCCAGAATTGATCAACCTGAACAAGAGTATCCTCTATCATACATGCATTGCATATAAAAATCCTTACACAATTTTGGAAATTTTTCAGTATTTGGTATATTTCAGTAACAGTAAAGCCTATATAACCCTGAAAGTAACAGTAAACAACCAAATTAAGCACGACACTGTCACTGTATACAAATACATATAGTGTACATTACTGGAAAACTTTACCAAAGCATACCTGGAGCGGGTTTGGGAAGTTCTTCTACTCCCTGAGCCCAGCCTGAGGCTAGGCTTGACTTGTGATAACTTGGTCCAACAGGCTGTTGCTTGGAGCGGCCCGCAGGTCCACATATCCACTACAGCCTAGTTGGTTCGGCACTTCTTGCGATAACTTATCTATGTGCCTCTTGAATACATTCACCTTTGTTCCAGCAATATTCTAATGCTTGCTGAGAGGGTGTTGAACAGCTGTGGATTTCTGATGTTCAGACAGTGCTCTCTGATTGTTCTTATTGTGCCTATAGCACCTATACTCTTCACTAGTTCTACTCTGCATTTCCTTCCATATCTTTTGCTCTATGTTGTTCACTAGTTCTATTCTGCATTTCCTTCCATATCTTTTGCTCTATGTTATTTTACTGTGCAAATTTGGGACTTGGCCTTCTCTGTTCTATGCAATGGATTTCGATGCTAAACATTTCTACACGGTATAAAATTTGAGAAATATTTGGTTAAGCCAACAATTTGCTTCACCTGAGCAGGTGAATTGTCAGTGCAGTACAAACAATTTTACATTTTTTCTCTAAACCTTATTAGCAACCCTCAACATGTGGATACAATCATCAAAACTGTTACCTTACTTGTGCGAGAGAGAAAAAAAAAAAAAAAAAAAAAAAAAAAAAAAAAAAAAAAACCTAGCACTAAGAGTAATAAAAAAGTAATAAAAATTGTCTTTATCGGTGAGCTCCAGTGGCTCCCTGAAGCTATCTCGCTGAGATAACAACACACTGCTAAGTCCCATCAGCTGTGGAGCTCTGTTTGACCCACTGGGGACAAGAGACAAAACCTGGTCCCCCTCATGGAGGCACAGAGAACAGGTAACACTCCACCACCCCACTGGGAAACAATCCAGAGTCAGTGAACCAATACAGACCACTGCTGGATTCAGAGAGACCAAAGCCCAACAATGTAAACAAACAATCAAACCTCTCAAAAAATAAGTGTGCGGTCATTAGCACTACCCACACCATGTGGAAGGGGTTGGGCAGAGCTCCCTATTCCCTACAGCCTTCCACACCAGTTCTTACACTGATATGGAGAGGTGTGGAGGTCCACTGAATGTCACCCAGGTCATCTGTATGCTGTGTGGGTCCCATCCTAAGGTAAGTGCTGGCCATTCTTGGACTTTGTCCTACAGGGGCCATTTGCTTGGAATTGTTCCTTGTTCACAAGTGTGTGTTTTTTATCCAGTTTATGTTGTGTAGATCTAGCTTATTGGGCACTTGGAGCTGCATGTGTTCAGGGTTGCCTTCCATGAGTGCACTATGGCACTGCACCTGCACTGAATGTTTTCTTCTCTGGCAATTACCGAAGCATAATTATCTAATTGTAGTTGCAGGATGAGAGCTAAGCTTGAGATGTCCCATCTTCTCAGCACTCTTTATCAAATAAGGCTTTGAAATTACTATGGGTTTTGGCCTCCTCCGCCTTTTCATGTAACTTGTTCCAACCATCTAGTACTATGTTTGCAAAAATGAAATTTCTGATTTGTTCATGGCAGCTTTGTTCCTATAGTTTTAACCTATGTCCTCTTGTTCTTAGCAATGCAGTTTGTAAAATTTCTTTGTTAATTTTACTGGTTCCTGTTACTATTTTGTAAGTAGTGATAATATCACAACTTTCTTCTGTATTCTACTTATGGTATACAGTATTAATGCCTCCAACCTCTCTTCATAGTTCTTAATTTTCAGTTCTGGAAGCCATTTAGTTACATGTCTTTGCACTTTTTCTAGTATAGTAATGTGTTTCTTAATCCCTAGGCTGCTCTTGCAGTTATAGCCTGCAACATGCCCAGGCAAAGGAAATAAAAAAAATAATAATAATTCAGTCCCCCCGAGCTGTCAGGCAGGATTCGCCGCAAAAATGATATTACCTAATTATTTCAATGTCTCAGATTGGTTTTTCTTAGTTTTTGCAGTAATATTACTCAATAGTGTGTAGTGTGATATATTTATATAATAATATGTGTGAACCATTGCTATACTCAAAATTATGGAGTGCACATTAGTGATTCAATTATGTTCATAAAACAGTAAACAAACAGTTTTGCTGTTATTAAACTATATACACAGGTTATATACAAGTATTTGCAAGTTTTATTCACCATAACGAATCACTAAGTTGGTACAGTGAGTTAAAATGCAACAAGGAGGGCCGCCACACCAGCCACTCGCCGCCACTCCCTCCCTCAACAACACCTCACTCGCCAACATTCTCCTACCACCGCCATATTGTTTTTCTTTTATTCACTATATACAAACATTATATGTAAGTATCTACATGTTCTGTTTACCATAACTGTACAACTAAGCTGCTATGGTGAGTTCAGGCAATAAGAGAGGTCGCAACAAACACAGTCTGCTGGCGGCTGTCTCCCTCACTGGTTCAAGGCCCGATGAACTAACATTTCTCACCCAACATCACTTTGTGGTGTTATTACACTATATAAACACATTTTATGTATAAGTATCTAGATGTTTTATTCACCATAACAGTACAACTAAGCTGGTATGGTGCCCAAAGAACATATTGGCCACCCTCTACACAGCTAGATAAGTCATGCCATCTCTGACAGAGATGCCATCTCTGTCACCCATATGGCTTCTCCCAACACTCCTTTTGCTGTTATTACACTATATATACACATTATATACAAGTATCTACATTTGTGTTCACTATAATGAACCACTAAGTTGGTATGTTGAGTCAAAAGGCAGCAAGGAGTGGCCGCCACACCAGCCAGCCACTGGCTGCCACTCCCTCACCTCGCCTCACTTGCCAACATTCTCCTCCCACCAGATTGTTTTTGCTTTATTCACTATATATAGACATGATATATAAGTATCCACAAGTTTTGTTCACCATAGCGAACCACTAAGCTACTATAGAAAGTGCAGACAGCAACAGGTGGCCACACAGATTTGGCAGACGACGCTACCGCCCTCCCACTCTCAACACTACTCCTCCCACAGCACAGCGAAAATTATCACAACAATCCTGCTATTATAAGAATCCTGATCATTTTATATCACAGTCAGTGGTCTTCTCTAATATTATCATCTCTAAATAATACCAGCTACATATATTTTTTACATTTTTGGTGAAGCTGTGGTCACAAGCTGAAAAGCAGTGCTGTGAGCTCATGCTGCGTGGATCAGCCTTGGTGGCTCACTCGGTACTGAGGCTTTCACACCCGAGAATGTTGTCCACAACATTTTTTTTTTTAAATGGCATCTGTTTACAAGAGCTCTGAGGAAGGTGATGTGAACCCCATGTAGCTGCAGGCCGTTTAAATCTTGCGCGGTACTCCAAAACAACATATGAAGGGTGTGAGCACTTTCGCGTCAGTTCCTCAACACTTCATATGAGGTGTAGCACAGCTTAAGGGTTAACCCTTAAACCGCGCAATACATACATACACGATGGAAGTAACTTTCCTGAAACCGCGCAATACATACATATAAATATACGATTGAGGGTCTAGCGCACTATTTTAAATACCCCGTGTAGGATAGGTGTTCCTATAGTCCAGCCAGACCCGATAGTAAACAAACGCAATCTTGAAAAAAAATAGTGGGTAACATATCCGGATGCGAGAGCCTCAGTTCTGAGTGAGCCACCATGGCTGGCGCACGCATCATGAGCGCACAGCACTGCTCTTCAGCTTGTGACCATAGCATCGCCTAAAAATGTCAAAAAATATATATGTACATGCAATTATTTAGAGATGATAGTATTACAGAAGACTTATGACTGATAAAAATGACCAGGATTCTGATAATAGGATTGTGGTGATATTTAGCGCTGTGCTCTATGGTGGGAGGAGTAATGCTGAGGAAGGGAGGTGGCATCGTCTTCTGACTGTGTATGCCCGAATTTTATTGACTGGACTTCCCATACCAGCTTAGTGGTTCGCTATGGTGAACACAAATGTAGATACTTATATATAATATAATGTGTGTATAGTGTGTAATAACAGCAACAGGAGTATGTTGGGAGCCGGCAATTTAGTGAGGGAGGTGCATCGTCTGCATGACATGTTATGTTGTGTACTGGTGGCCACTATGGTCTTTGGGCACCATACCAGCTTATTTGTACAGGTGTTGTGAATATAACATGTAAATACTTGTAAATAATGTGTGTGTGTGTATGGTGTAATAACACCACAAACAGTATTGTTGGAGGAGAAATATTAGTTCATCTGGCCTTGAACCAATGAGGGAGGCAACCACCAGCTGACTGTTTTTGTAGCTATATCTCTTATTGCCTGAACTCACCATACAAGCTTAGATGTACAGTTATGGTGAACAAAACATGTACATACTTATATATAACATCTGTAAATAGTGGATAAAAGAAAAAAAAACAGTATGGTGGGAGAAGAATGTTGGCAAGTGATGAGGTGAGGAAGGGAGGGTCGGCAAGTAGCTGGCTGGCTGGTGTGTGTGGCGGTTGTGCCCTGGTGGCCACTATGGTCTTTGGGCACAATGTCAGCTTAGATGTACAGTTATGGTGAACAAAACATGTAGATACAATGGCGCCTCGATTAACGAATTTAATCTGTTCCGGCACCGAGCTCGTCATGTGAAACGCTCGTCTTGCAAAACAACAACAACACTGTTGTTGGAGGTGTTCCAGAACCAGCAGGAATGCTAGGATGCACCATGTGGTTTGTTCGTTAATTGAGCAAAAGCTTGTCAATCTAGAGAAATTTTCTGCGAGTGGGTCGCTCGTTACTCTAAATGCTCCTACGTGGAGTTGCTCATCACTGGAGGTTCCACTGTGAATAATAGCAAAAACAGTATGGTGGGAGGAGACTGTTGGCCAGTGAGGAGGAGAGGAAGGGAGTGTTGGCCAGTGGCTGGCTGGCAGGTGTGTGACGTTCACTCTTCATTGCTTTTTGATTCACCATACCAATTTAGTGGTCCTTTATTGTGGCCAAAACATGAAGATACTTATATATAACCTGTGTATATAGTGTAATAACAGCAAAACTATTTGTTTATTGTTTTATGAACATAATTGAATCATTAATATGCACACCATAATTTTGAGTATATCGATGGTTCACACATTTTATTATATTATTTATTATATAAAAATAACCCACTACACACTACTGAATAATATTACTGCAAAAAAAAAAAAAATAATAAGAAAAAATCAGAGACATTGAAATAATTAGGTAATAATATCCTTGACTCCTGACTGACAGCTGGGGCGGAGCAGACCTCATCTGGCACTTGCTCTGTCAATGCCTCTTTTCTGTGGAGAGCCCCTTCGGCTCCCCAGAGCTATACAGGGCTGATGTTTATATATTATACCATGGTAACTCTTGTGTGCAACTCTCTGACCTATTTCTTGTTTCTCCCTCTGGCAGCACTGTTGCGCCTGCAGTGCTGCTTTACTGTGTACTGTTTTTGGAGGGTACCCGGGTCACACGTCTGTTGTTTGGGCAGCGGTGCGGGAGCCTGATCTTGGCTGTGCTGGTCTACCCGTCGGGTCGGATCTGGCATTGGCGGACGTTCTGGTTTCTTCGGGGGTGACCCTTCCGCCGTTCTTGTGATCGCTGTGTTCGGATCCTGGGAGTCTTGTGTCGGCTGCTGCGTCACCAGTTTCCTCTGAGGGCTTTTTCCGGGTTCTATGCCCTGACGCCTCCTCGAGCCCTCGCTCGATGTGTTCAAGGATGCCTCATCTCTCAGCTGGGGTTTTGTGACCAGTGCTCACCAGGCCAGCCAGAGTCAGTGAGGCCCGTCCTTCTGCCGGGCTCACAGCACAATGCAGGAGTTCGCGGTGGTGTGGCATTCACTTCAGAGGGTTCGTGTTGCTCATGGAGCAATGATCCAGCTCTATTCAGACTGCTTCCCAGTGGTTTATTGTCTGAACCGCGGGGGTTCGATGCGGTCTTTGGCTTTGTGGGGCTGGTCGCTTCAGGTGACTCGTTTGCCGAGTTCTCGGGGTTTGGCTCTCCTGGTGGTTCACGTTCAGGAATTGTCTGACATCCTGGTGGATGGCCTGTCTTGGCTCATTCCCCTATCAATGGAATGGACGGTCTACAAAGACTTGTTCAGTTGGCTCTGCCAGACATACGGGCACCTAGAGGTGGACCTCTTTGCATCGACTTGGTCGAGGTGTCTTCCATTATTTGTGGCACCCTTCCCAGACTGCGAGGCCGTTGGGGTCTATGCCTTTCGGCTGGACTGGTCGAGTTGGGATTTACCAGTACCTCTTCCCACTGGTTCGGTTTGTTGCTCCGGGTCCTGGTTAGCTTAGAGAGACTTCCCAGGGATGAGTAGTCCTGTTGGCTCTTAGGTGGCCAGCCCAGCCCTGGTTTCAGGCACTTCTTGCTCGATGTCCGAACCCGAGGGTCTTCCAGCAACTCCGCCTCTTTCAGCAGATCAATCCATTCAGGTACGTGGCTGGTTCGATTTTCTCCATTTCCCGCGTCTGGTCTTTTTGATGCGTGTTTATCACCACTTGTATGGTTATCAGGTGGCTTAGTTGGTGTCCCACCTGCTCGTTTCGTCTCGACGGCAGAATGAAATTTCCTGGCGGTCCTTTCGGTACTTTGTCTCTTTGAAGGTTGTCTTCAATTTCTTGTCGGGTTGTTTCGTCCATTCTCTTGGTTGTTTCAGGACCATCATCTTATGCCAGATTATGTCGCCTCGTTTCGGATGGTGATGGCGGAGCCACTGCAGCTTGCATTTGGGGTGGATATCACTTCTGCTCTGTTCCACAAGCTTTCTCGGGCGTTGTTTTCACCTCTGGCCAGCTCATGCGCCACCTGAGCTGTCCTGGTCGTTGCATCGGGTGCAACGTATATTGTGTGTCAGAAAGACATCCTTGAAAGTGAGCCTGGGTGTGGGAACATGGTGCAATACTGGGTTTACAATAGGTCTTTGTATGCCAGGAATTTGTTTGGCAAACTTTTCTAGTAGTTGTGTCACTACAGTAAAACTGAATGCACAGAAATTTTGTTTACCACCTGTTTTGACAAGATACATATTATAACTGTTCAGCAGTGTTACGTCAACAAGGTGGAAAAACATCATCTTGGTCCACTTCACTGTTTTCCATACACACTTGACTGCCCCCACCAGCATATCACATTTATCCACCAAACGTATGTTGATGTTATAGTCGAAAACACAATCTGGTTTATAGATTATTTGTTTTGCTGTTCTGTTCACCTTGCCACTGTCCACCATTGTACCATTGTGAATAGTGGTCAACATGTTCACTTCACGCCTGTCTTTCCACTGCACTGAAAGCATTGCACCAGTTTTTCTTAGCTCGCAATCACCAACCTGCATAACAGTGTCAAACACTGGCATTTCCCTTCGTTTTGCCCTCACAGTGCCCCACACTCCAGTTCTATTATCAAACAAGAATCTAGTTAGCAAGGGACTGGTATAATAGTTACGTGTATAATATGTGGCCCTTGTTCAGATATGGTGCAAGCAGTGACTTCATCACACTACCTGAGAAGCCATGTTTGTCACATTAGCAGGAATGTCTACATTTGTACCTGTATACATCATCATGTGTAACATAATTCCTGTTTCACAGTCACAGAATACAAAGAATTTCAATCCAAATCTGTGGCGTTTGGAGGGAATATAGTGCTTGAAGGCAAGATGTCCTTTGAAAAGCACAAGGGATTCATCAATCACCAGCTTCTGAGCAGGTATGTAGAAATCTCTGTACTTTCCAACAAAGTCATTCAGGATGTGCCTCACCTTCCAAAGTCTATCATCTTCAGTTTGGTCTTTATTATTTGCAAAATGAAGACACCTGAGGAGTATTGCAAATCTGTCTCAAGACATATTTCCTGAACAATGGTGTTGGAACAGTATGGTCTTTGCTCCAATAATGGTCGAATATATGTTTGACACAATGTTTCATCAACATACAAAGTGCCAAAAAACCAGTGTTGAACGTAGTGAAACGCCATTTTCTGGGTGTGATCTGGAGGCTCCCCGGAGCTTACTAGGCTAATATGCTAATGTCAGACTTTGGCATCAGTCATGTGTATGGAGTTCTGTGGGCCTACCGGGGACCACGAGCCAGAACCTGGCCCCTCCGAGAGGCATGGGGAGCAATGGCCTATAGAAACCCCCGTGTGGTTGGAAGCATTCTATGTCTGCCATCTACGGTCTGGCACCCAGAAAGGTAAGCATCCCAAACAAACCCATATTCTGATGAAAATATTGCTACCAAAATCCAAACAAGTGGATATAACTCCCCTAAAAGAAACAAGCATGACGTCACACGTCGCCGCACCGCTGTCTGCGCAGCTCTCCCCACCCAGGGAAGGGAAAGGGGGAGCCCCAGACCCCCCATGCGATCCACCCGTCAGTTCTGAGGCTGGATGTCAAAATACGTGAAAAACCGCCGACCGGAGGGAGGGAGGGATGCCAGGGAGCCTCCGGGTCACACCCAAAAATGGCATTTCATTATATACAACACTAGTTTTCTGGGGGGAGCCCCATCGGCTCCCCGGAGCTAAATACCCACAGAGGAAAACAATAGGAACTTACCCAGGAGGCGGTCGCTGCTCACTCCTCAACTCGAAGTCAAGACAACTGGCAGACTCATACAACCCGGCTGGAGGGACAGGCTTGAATGCCTCCATCGCTACCTCAGAAGGGGAAACCCCCGAGACCGCCCGAGTCTCAAGACCCTCGAAATCCCACCCCGACCCCAAACCCACAGACAGAAAGGATCCAGATGCAGGGAGGAAAGGGGGGGGGGACCAGACTAAACCACAACAGGGGAAAGACATGGGGGCGAGGAAGTAACAAAACCGAAGCAACCAACACCCCAAAGCCCCGTCACAACAACCAAAACGGGGCAGCCTCAGGGCTTCCGGGGAGCAAACAACCCAGCGCGTTGTCACCACCTGAACTCGGCGTGCTATGCCTGTGCTGCCTGCATCTGCATAAAACCGGGTAACCGAGTCACTAACAAACAATAAAAACTCAGGACTCCAGGTCGAAGGTGCCATTGGCCCTACAGGCAGCAGACGGAGGCAAAAACCATGAGGGGTCACCCTGAGTCAAGGGAATCGAGCAATCCTTGAACTCGCACGAAGTGATGGGGGGACTCCAGGGACACATCCATCGGACCCATGCGCCCCCAAAGGGATTCCCAAGGTCCTGAGCATTTAACGTAACTCATGTCCAGGTAATCGCAGGCAGGGTACTGCTAACCGGCGGCCAATACTACCAAACAACCTTCTAAAAACTGAACCCCTGGGACATGTACACTCAAGGGGACCTAGCAGGGGAACCACCAGAAGGAGGAAGAGAACTCAGGACACAGGGGGCAAAGACCAAGGCAGACCTCCCCAACAGGCAGACAAACAAAAAAAAAAAAAGAAAAGAAAAAGAAAACCTCGCAAGATGACAGCGTACCCAGGCAGAACAGAGCCGGCCACTATGATTGGTGAAAACAAGCTGTACAGTACCCTGCGCCCCTACCAGCTCAAAACTGCCCCTCACCCTAAGGTGAGCAAGGCAGACAGAACACCCTAGTACTCAAAGGGCGGCCAAAAACCAAGCAGTAAATGGCCTAGCAGAGGCACAACCCAAGGAACTTGTGGAAGGTAACTCCAAGCCCCAAGGGCAGTACTTAAAGGGCACCTAGGGAAGGAAACCCTAGGCACATGCAGCTGAGTACTGGAGAATCACTCCCGGCTCACGCACCACCTAGCAGATAGTCACCACACACTAGGTACAGTGCTGAAACAACCACCGGAGCCAGAGCACACGATCGTTGCCTCTAACATCAGCCTTTAGAACTGACGGGTGGATAGCCGGCATGGGGGGGGTCTGGGGCTTCCTCTTCCCCCTCCCGGGGAGGGGGGAAGCTGCGCAGACAGCAGCACGGCAATGTGTGACGGCATGCTTCTTTGCTCGTTTCTTTTAGTGGAGTTCTATCCACTTGTTCGGCTTTTGGTGGCAATATTTTCATCAGAATAGGGGTTTGTTTTGGGATGCTTACCTTTCTGTGTGCCAGACCCGGTTGATGGCAGACATAGAATGCTTCCAACCACACAGGGGCTTCTATAGGTCATTGCTCCCCATGCCTCTCTGAGGGAGCCAGGTTCTGGCTCGTGGTCCCCGGTAGGCCAACAGAACTTCATACACATGACTGATGCCAAAGTTTGACATTAGTATATCAGCCTAGTAAGCTCCAGGGAGCTCACGGGGCTCCCCAAAGAAACACACACATTTCACCTAACGTCGTATCTTTCCAACGCTGTAATCGTGAAAAATCAGATATCTCCTCACGAATGAGATCAGCAGCCTATTTGTTCGTTTCCTGAACAATATGTTCCATGAGCGGTTCATCAAAATATGCAGTAAAGTAGTCCATTTCACACACACAGTCACTTATAATAGGGAAAAGGTCTGTAATTTCAACATCTGAATTGTCAGAGGCAGGAATTTCTGGAACAAAACCTCTCCCATCACTCCACACAAATACACCTGGGGTCTTTTGAGAGGCAACAGCGGCACCATGGCAAGGAATCCGTGGACCAGGAGCTGAAGGCTGTCTAGCAACAGTATGGGCAAGAGGGTACGATGAGGGAAAATTATTTGACGTTGAGGGGCTTCGTTCATCAGTGTCCCAATGTGGTGCCATGAGGTGGCGCGTGGCTGGGCCAGATTCTGCCGACATGACAAAATGTTGCTTGCATCGCCACGCACTCCACTGACACTAGCAGCAGCTATTTTCTGATTCTAAATCACTAAAACCAGAAAATGATTTACCTTCCTCAGACTCGTCGACCAAAACATCATAATCTGGCAAAGTAACACATTAACTATGTGGTTTTGCACGAAATGGTGTCTAGTGTGGGCGAGGAGGCATTGGTGACAGACTAGGCCTAATCCTCATGGCACCAGCATGTTCACTCTCATCATCTGTCATATCCACATCTGAGGGCTGTGTGTAGTCGGTCAGTCGGTGGAACGTGATGCGCTCTCTATGGTCTCTGTCGGGTAACCGAGGCCTGCAGATAATGGTGGCCTATGGTGGATTTTTTCCCAAGATGGTCTCTGTTTACATTTCAGAGTCAGCTTGACTATAGCTGCCCCTATCCCTTGCGAGGCCTTTAAAATCGTGCGCTAGACCCTCAATCATATATGTATGTATTGCGGGATTTCGTGACAGTTACTCCCATCATAAATGTATGTTTTGTGCGGTTTAAGGGTTAAATGGACATTACTGTTGACAAATTTGTGCCGTGTTGGACTTTTTCTAATACTGGTACATGTGTACAGTATTTGAAATTTATCTTCATTTACAATGGAAATTTTCCATAGATACATTTTGATTCTTTTATTCTTTTATTGAGCCTCTTTCCCTTTGTAATATTTATTTCTTAAAAAGTCATTTTGCCTATAATTTCTCCTTAAGATTTTTAAAAATTAATCCCTACCTTGACTCACTCACCTGGAAGTATTCCTCCAGTCGCTGCCTAAGAGGATTAGGTATCTGGTGGAATCGAATGAATTCTTTGACTCTCATGAACTGTGTGTGGTACCGTGCAGTCCCTGCATATAATCTCTGGATGATGGCCGAGACATTTCCAAAGATACTGGCATACATGAGTGCTGTAGAGTAGGATATTATATAGTTAGAAAAGACTGAGTATTAAACGCACAAATGTAGAAATGAGGCTAAAACATGTACACAAAAATATTTTCCCAAGAATATTTACAATGAAAAAGCTATCATTGTTAAAAAAAAAAAAAAAAAGCACTGAATGGAATGAAATACCAGTTTCTGGGTAACCCTCGGAGACTCTCTGAAGCTATCCCCCCTTATTAAGGGCCATACTACCAATAGTCATCAGTCACGGAGTTCTACTGGCCTACCGAGTACTACAAGCCAGAACCTGCCCCTCCTCTAAAGAAGAGAAGGAAGCGAACACTTTACATTTAAAGTTTATCATCTTTGCCAACACCAGGGTAGCACCCAGAAAGATAGGCAAATAAAAGCAAACTACTACATATAAAAATGAGACCAAAGGCACAACATTGCCAAAATAACTCCCCAACAATGAAAACAAACAACAAATTTTTTTAAACTAGCCCCCTGCTAGTTTGCTCCACCTCTCCCCTAATTGGGTGAGGAGGGAGCCGGACTGGGTTAGCCAGGTCCCCCCCACCATCCAGTTCGATAAAGACAAAACATGGCAATGACCCGAGTGATGGAGGTTGTTAGGCAGCCTTCGGGGCTCACCCAGAAATTGGCGTTTCATTACATTCAATACTGGTTTTCTGAGGAGAGCCCAATCGGCTCCCCGAAGAAAAGGACAAAAGAGGCACTTACCAAGAAGATGGCAGCACTGCAGGTACCAAGTCGAAGAAGAGACCAACAGCTGTGACACACACCCCAAAGCTATACAACGCTTCTGAGGATCAGGGAAAGCAACAAGATACCAGGCAGCCAAGACCCATGTTTGACCTCCAAAACCCTCGTGCTCAAATATTGACCTACAACATACAGCCATCAGAGCAGTATACTTCCGGACACCATGAGCACTGGGATAGACTGCACGCTGGCTTGACCTAACACTTTCGCTGCCTCATGCCACAATATGCGGCATAAAACCAAAACACACAGAGTGCGTGACAATGCAAACAGCGACATTAATTTTTAAAAAATTTAACATTAAATCTATTGTCTGAATAACAAGGGACTTGTTTTAAAATGTGTGCCCACGTCTTCCCATTCTCTGTAAACCCCACATGGCATCCCGACCCCGCCATGTGGGTGCCCAGCCACACTGGAGGCTCACTGTTCTCGTGTCCTCGCTCTTGACCTCGCTCGTGACAGCCACAGCCTCCATTTGAATCAAAAAGTTTTCCCTCTATAAACACTGCAAATTGACTTCAAGATGGATAGTGATCAAGAACAAAGACAATCCATGATGAAAGCAGTACAAAAAACCTATGAGGTTAAAGTTATGGAGTGTTTGTCGAAAGTATAGATTAGTGAGATGTATATGTTCTTATATGCAAATATCCCTTTACAGTATTAATTGCAAACAATGTGATATTAAATTAAACCAACCAGATAACGGGCGGCTAGGGAAAGCAAAAACAAAAGTTTCCAAAAGTAGTCCCCGAACCAAAGGATTGCTTTTGTAATCCTTCAGTCTGGGATTGTAAAACAAGGATGAAGCATTCATGCCAAACGCAAGCAGACGTGGCTCCCCCAATGCTGCACAATGAGAAGCGACAACATTTGACATAAGATGGTGATCTAGAAAAAGCCAAGAAAAACACAAGACAAAACAGCCTGGTCGGAAACAGAAGGACAACAATGAAGGATTTTTTTTATACAATTCTTACATTCTAGTAAAGCCATTAGCACGCATTAGACATATGTATGTATGTATGTATGTATGTATGTATGTATGTATGTATGTATGTATGTATGTATGTGTGTATGTGTGTATGTATGTATGTATGTATGTATGTAAGAGAGAGAGAGAGAGAGAGAGAGAGAGAGAGAACGAGAGAGAGAGAGAGAGAACGAGAGAGAGAGAGAGAGAACGAGAGAGAGAGAGAGAGAGAGAGAGAGAGAGAGAGAGAGAGAGAGAGAGAGAGAGAGAGAGAGAGAGAGAGAGAGAGAGAACGAGAGAGAGAGAGAGAGAGAGAGAGAGAGAGAGAGAGAGAGAGAGAGAGAGAGAGAGAGAGAGAGAGAGAGAGAGAGAGAGAGAGAGAGAGAGAGAGAGAGAGAGAACGAGAGAGAGAGAACGAGAGAGAGAGAACGAGAGAGAGAGAACGAGAGAGAGAGAGAGAGAGAACGAGGGGGAGAGAGAGAGAGAGAGAGAGAACGAGAGAGAGAGAGAGAGAGAACGAGAGGGAGAGAGAGAGAACGAGAGGGAGAGAGAGAGAACGAGAGAGAGAGAGAGAGAGAACGAGAGGGAGAGAGAGAGAATGAGAGGGAGAGAGAGAGAACGAGAGAGAGAGAGAGAGAACGAGAGAGAGAGAGAGAACGAGAGAGAGAGAGAGAACGAGAGAGAGAGAGAGAGAGAGAGAGAGAGAGAGAGAGAACGAGAGAGAGAGAGAGAACGAGAGAGAGAGAGAGAACGAGAGAGAGAGAGAGAACGAGAGAGAGAGAGAGAGAGAACGAGAGAGAGAGAGAGAGAGAACGAGAGAGAGAGAGAGAGAGAACGAGAGAGAGAGAACGAGAGAGAGAGAGAGAGAGAACGAGAGAGAGAGAGAGAGAACGAGAGAGAGAGAGAGAGAGAGAGAGAGAGAGAGAGAGAGAGAGAGAGAGATAACGAGAGAGAGAACGAGAGAGAGAGATAACGAGAGAGAGAACGAGAGAGAGAGAACGAGAGAGAGAGAGAGAGAAAACGAGAGAGAGAGAGAGAGGGGGGGGGGAGGCCTAGCTCTGACTCCCAGCACTGCCTCCCCTACCAAGCCATTTGACCACAGGCCATATCGTATTACTCTCCAGGCCTCAGGCACCATCTTCCCTAAAATGTGCACCTGATTTTTCAGACTTCCCTGTGTACAGGAGTCGTAGCAGATGTGTGGAAAAATGTTAACCTAGTTCCAATTTACAAAAGTGGCAGCAGGGAAGACCCCCCCTCAATTATAAACCTGTATCATTGACAAGTGTAATAGTCAAAATATTGGAAAAAAATAATTAAAACTAAATGGGTAGAACACCTGGAGAGAAACGATATAATATCAGACAGATAGTATGACTTTCGATCTGGTAGATCCTGTGTATTGAATTTACTCGAAGTTTCTATGATCGAGCCACAGAGATTTTACATTAAAGGAAGAGTTTGGTTGACTGCATCTATCTGGACCTAAAAAAAAAAAGACTTTCGACAGAGTTCCACATAAGAGGTTTTTCTGGAAATTTGAACATACTGAAGAGGTGGCAGGTAAATTGCTAACATGGATGAAAAATTTTCTGACTAATAGAAAAATGAGGGCAGTAACAAGAGAAAGTGTATCAGACTGGAGAAATGTCACAAGTGGAGTACCACAGAGAGCAGGTCTTGCACCAGGAATGTTTATTCATTCCATCATTCAATGATGAATGACTGTCCATCATTCACTCTAAAAACCAAGGCAGAGAACAACAGTGAAATTCCGTCCATTGTATACAAGAGCACCTCCCATGCCCTTGCCCCACCCATAGCTCTACTGTTCAACAAATCTATAGAGTGTCACACCTTCCCTGATATCCTTAAAGCAAGAGTAACGCCAGTCCATAAAGGAGGCAATCTGGCGGACATAAATAATTATAGACCAATATCGAATCTACCCATTCTATCAAAAATATTTGAACAAATTATCTACAAACAGCTCTATTCCTACCTCGTAAAATTTGACATACTCAGCCCCTGCCAGTTTGGCTTCCGGTCCCAAAAAGAGCACCAATGACCAATGATGCAATCATTAGTCTCCTTGACGTAATCTACTCAGCCCTTGACAAAAATGAGTTTCCGATTGGATTCTTCATTGACCTAAGAAAAGCCTTTGATACTGTTAATCACAACTACCTCTTACTTAAACTCCAGCATTATGGAATCCGAGGCCTTGCCCTGGATTACATCCAATCCTATCTTAGTGACAGACACCAATGTGTAACCATCAATGATACAACCTCTTCCGCTCTACCAATAACTGTTGGAGTGCCACAGGGCAGCATCTTAGGACCTCTTCTATTTCTTATTTATATCAATGATCTGCCTAATGTCTCTAATATTCTTAAACCTATATTGTTTGCTGATGATACTACCCTCATCTATTCAGACCCCAACCCACATACACTAAATGTTGTGAATAATGAATTAAAAAAAAGTACACTTATGGATGTCAACTAACAAACTAACACTAAACATAGAAAAGACCTACTACATCTTATTTGGAAGCAAATCATTGAATGCAATTCAGCTACAGATAAACAACATTAACATCAGTAATAAAAATGATGAAAAGTTTCTTGGCCTATCACTAGACAACCTGTTCTCGCACTTTCGTATAGTCAATATTGACTTATTAAATACGTGCATATGTGACATACTAATTTATTGTGAATATTTTAGTTTACCTTGAAAAGCTTCATAGAAAACACCGACCTTACCTAACCTTCTTAGTATGTTAAGATAAGCGTCTTATTGCTTCGTAATTACAATTATTACTTAACCTATTATAGGTATAGGTTAAGTAATAATTGTAGTTACGAAGCAATAAGATGCTATTATTATAGCATACAGGGGTACCTCAGTTTAAGAGTTTAATCCGTTCCTGGAGACAGCTCCGAAAACTCGTATTCCAAAGCTAATTTCCCCATAAGAAATAATGGGAAATGAATTAATCCGTTCCTGACTACCCCAAAAACCCCACATCAAACTAAATTTTTATACCTAATTCATCTAAGTAAACCTACAAAACTATGTTCAAGCTATTACTTACCTTGCTGTTGAATGCTGTAGGCGTATGGAAGATGGTGAGGAGGGGGAAGGAGGAGAGGAGTTACTGTTTGGAAGGGGATTCCCCTTCCATTATCACATCAGGCAGTGAGGACTTCACTGGTGAGCACACTCTGGCACATTTTGCCTGCATACCACTAGGACTTGTTTGTCTAAGAATCTGTCTAAAGACACCTGTTTTTCCTTACATTTTAACACTTGTCTGTAGTAAGACATCACATTGTCATTTAAAAGGTCAATGCAACGGCCTGCTACAGCTTTATCTGGGTGAGTTTTTTCAACAGAACTTTGCAGTTCTTCCCATACTTCACACATTTTCTTAATCAAGAAGGGACATCCTCTACTGCCTCTACTCACAGCTATTTTCTTAGGTTGAACATTATCAATGGCTTTCTTGAGACCCAAGGCGTGATATATAATAACTTTTATGCTCAAATGGCAAAAAAAACGACATAAAACTGTAAATCCTTGTGAAGAATTCAGGAGGGAGTCACTGGACGGGAGACAATGGTAAACTGAGGGGATGAGGGGCGAAGATCGCCGTACCACCACGTGCTAGGTCGGCCTGAACGCGTATCAACAAACTCGCGTTCCGAGGTAACCCTCGCCTTCCGAGACATTTTCCGAGGAAATCCGACTCGTATTCCGAAAAACTCGCATACAGGGACACTCGTGTTCCGAGGTACCACTGTATTATAGCATTATTATTATTATAGCATTAAGATGCTATAATAGGTAACCTATACCTATTATAGGTATAGGTTAAGTAATAATTGTAATTACGTAGAAATAAGATGCTTATCTTAACATACTAAGAAGGTTAGGTAAGGTCGGTGTTTTCTATGAAGCTTTTCAAGGTAAACTAAAATATTCACAATAAATTAGTATGTCACATATGCACTTATTTAATAAGTCAATATTGACTAAGAAAGTGCGAGAACGGGTTGCAACAGACAAGAGACTCAACTTCAGCACCCACATTCAACACATAACTAAGAAAGTCTCTAAAACAGTTGGTATACTCTCCAAAATAAGATATTATGTTCCTAATTCTGCTCTCCTCTCACTATATTATACACTAATCTATCCCTATCTTAATCATGGTATCTGCGCATGGGGGTCTACTACTGCAAACCACCTTAAGCCCATCACCCAGCAAAAATCTGCTATCAGAATAATAAACTCTGCTTTTAGACAACACTCAGCTCCCTTGTTTAAATCCCTCAACTTGCTAAATATTAACTCCCTCCACACATTCTCTCGAGTCAACTACATTTACAAAACCCTGTTCTTAAATGCAAACCATGCTCTGAAACTCTCCCTGGACAGATGTAATAGGACCCATTATCACCACACCAGAAATAAATCTCTCTTTGATATCCCCAGGGTCAAACTTAATCTGTGTAAACACTCTATGCAAATTAAGGGACCTAGTCTATGGAACTCACTCCCTAGAGAATTGAGAAGCTGTGAAACTTTTACCTCATTTAAAAACAAAACCCAAAAGTACCTACTTTTATCTTTGTAGCTTCCTACACTGAGCTTTAAATTTGCTCTGTATCTAGTGTTACCCAATCTTTATGTACTTAATCCAAACGACTATCATTGTGTTCATTGCTGTCTTCTTTTATGTGCTAGCCATAGACTGTATTGTGCCTACTAATTTTTGTTAAACTACCATTCAACCTTTCATTGCAATCAATCTGAGCTACCTATGTGCTTTAATATACCTACAATTTTCTCTCATCTTTTATTCTTTTTCTTGCTATGTAACTTATCTTTTTATAAATTTTGCAAGTATTTACCTACTTAAAATTTTCTTAGATTAAGGACCTGCCCGAAACGCTGCGCGTACTAGTGGCTTTACAAGAAAGTAATTACTATGCTGTGTATCCTCACAATCCCAATGTACCTTCTTGTATATATATAAATAAAATAAATAAATAAATAAAAATTATTGTCTATATAAACAATCTACCAGATGGAATACAGAATTACAGTATATGAACATGTTTGCTGATGATGCTAAGATAATAGGAAGGATAAGTAACTTAGATGATTATAATGCCCTTCAAGAAGACCTGGACAAAATAAGTATATGAAGCACCACTTGGCAAATGGAATTTAATGTAAATAAATGCCATGTTATGGAATGTGAAATAGGAGAACGTAGACCCCACACAACCTATAAATTATGTGGAAAATCTTTAAAAAATTCTGATAAAGAAAGAGGTCTAGGGGAGGTTCTAGACAGAAAACTATCACCCGAAGACCACATAAAAAGAACGTTGTGCGAGGAGCCTATGCCACACTTTCTAACTTCAGAATTGCTTTTAAATACATGAATGGCGAAATACTAAATTATTTTTCACGACATTAGTTAGGCCAAAAATAGAATATGCAGCAGTTGTGTGGTGCCCATATCTTAAGAAGCACATCAACAACTGAAAAAGGTGCAAAGACGTGCTAATAAGTGACTCCCAGAACTGAAGGGCAAGAGCTATGAGGAGATGTTAGAGGCATTAAATATGCCAAACCTAGAAGATTGAAGAAAAAGAGGAGATATGATCACTACATACAAAATAGTAACAGGAATTGATAAAAATTGATAAGGATGATTTCCCGAGACCTGGAACTTCAAGAACAAGAGGTCATAGATTTAAATTATCTAAACAAAGATGCCAAAGAAATATAAGAAAATTCACTTTTGCAAACAGAGTGGTAGACAGCTGGAACAAATTAGGTGAGAAGGTGGTGGAGGTCAAAACTGTCATTAGTTTCAAAACGTTATATGACAGAGTGCTGGGAAGACACGACACGACGAGCGTAGCTCTCCTCCTGTAATTACACTTAAGTAATCACACATAGGTAATTACACATACACACTTGATTGACTAAAATTAACGTATTTTATAAGTAAAATACTCGTCTTTTTATAAATAGTTACAGTGTCACCTTTCTAAGACCAAATAAAAATGTTGAAAAACGTTGTGTGTTTGCTGGGATACTGTCGCTGAGAAGATGATCACAGATAGGACATCATCAACCCAGCCACCTCATCATCATACACATAGCAATAAAGATGCATAAACTCGAGAGGCATAGCTCGGAAGAGGTGGCTGAACCAGCGAGGTACAGTATATCACCTGCCCACCCGTCTGATAGAAGAGGAGCCGTGGAATAATACCCAGGATCGGGTAATCGAGTAATCATTCATCGATTATGATTAATCGGCGAGTAATCATCGCCTGAAACCAAGTCTGGGCCGGCCACCAAGGAGCCAGAAGAATCACTCTCCCTCTGCAAAACTCCAGTCGTCCAACATCCAGAGCAGCAACTGGACCAGGGTAAAGAGGTAAATGAACCCTTATCTCGACCAGTCCAGCCAAAAGGTGTTTACTGTGCGGGTCTCGCAATCAGAAAATGGCGCCATGTGAGGAGTCAGATACCAAGACAATGCCGACATGAAAAGGTCAATATCTGCTCACCCAAATATCCAGCAAAACCAGAGGAAAGAATCAGCATCTACGGTCTATTCTGTGGAAAGAGGACGGAAGCGGAACAGACCATCGGCCATGATGTTAGACTCTCCCTGTGCGTGAATGACACAAAGTTACAAACCCCCGAGAACTCAGGAGAAGAGCTAACCTGACAGTATGTCTAGCAGACATTCTGTCTTAGCCTGACATTCTGTCTTAGCCTGACATTCTGTCTTAGCCTGACATTCTGTCTTAGCCTGACATTCTGTCTTAGCCTGACATTCTGTCTTAGCCTGACATTCTGTCTTAGCCTGACATTCTGTCTTAGCCTGACATTCTGTCTTAGCCTGACATTCTGTCTAGCTTAATGAAGTACCTCAGATGCTGAAGCATTTGTACCACACTCCACTTGATCTCGCAATTTTATTCGGACTGCTCACCTCGCCACACCAGTTTATCACACATTTAAAATTCAGACAAACCCAAAACAAATAACAGGCATATCCGAATAAGAGGCATGTAGAAAGTATGTGATCATCCGTATATAAATACAAAACATAATAAGCATGTCATGAAAAGTCTTAATTGTAACACCAACTTATATAACCCAACCCACACAAACTTAAATATATTGCTTAGATTTATATCATATTTCAGAAATAAATGTAAAAATTACATGCACCATATAAAAGCTCACTTCTATGAAGAATGTTAATCATAGCTTATTACAATAACTAAATAGCAAAACATTCATAGCCTGTAAAGGATATAAAGCATAAACTATAAGTAGAACAATTTTCTTACAACAAGCAAAACTAGTCTTACATAAATGCTACAAAATCTATGTCCTGAAACACCACAAGCAAGTGTTGCACATGTTCAAGTATCATGCAAAAGTGTGATAACTCTCCTTGAAACACACAAGCCTTGTAATTGTTGAATGAAAGTTATGGGTATTTCCGATATCAAAGTTTATTTTATTCGTAAAGGATTCCTTAACCTACTGTGATGCGCTTCGTTTATTGGGACATTCCCCGAGCCGAAAATCAAGTGTTCGCAAATTTGTTTTTTTCTTTGTAAAATGATAAATCCTCTTCCTTGAACACGTACATGTAAAAAATTTTTTAATAATTCCACTTACTTTGGCTGTGGGGAAGTAGAGAAGAGGGCGCGTAACGTCATCATTGGCTCTCAAGCTCCCAGAGATGATGACAGGAGCCAGTCAAGCACCGCGAGTTGCCACAAATATATTTTCAATTATTTGTTCAATGTATTTCCAATGCGTTTTTATTTGCTTTTTCGAACATATATGGTGGACATTTGTATCTTTTACAATATTTGTACAGTAGAACATTCATTATATTCCACAGAACTGTGATACATGTGTCAATTGTGTGTCCAAAATAAATATTTATTGTCACAATATTACTTGTTCAAAATTCACTAAAATTACAATATGTACAGTTTTATACACTATACAGTCACACACTGTATTGCACACTCAGTACTTTGGAAGTGTGTAATAATCAAGGAAGGAGTCCATGGTACAGTGCTACTCCACTCTCATTTCAACAGGTACAAACAGATTTTCACATTCTGTTTCTTCGTTCTGTGTGCTTGCAAATAACGCACTCACATACACCCTTGGCTGCAGTACCGGTAGATGGTGTGTAGCCTAGTTTGTGAAGAGTAAGGTAGTCTTGAAAAGATTATAGGAAAAGATCAATTTGTAAGGTAGTCTTAAAAATATTGCTTTGTAAGGTATTCTGGAAGTGACTTAGCCATTCTGGAATAAATTCAGCCATTCTTAGGAGAGATTCGGGTATTTTTTTTAAAAGCTCTATGGAAAACACCACCATGGAAGCTGCTAACATCTATGCATCTATGCTACTTGTATCAGCTACATCATCATTGAACCCAAAAAACGATTCTTCTATGCATCACTTAGAAAAATTGAAGATAACATGGGTGAGTATGAGTGGGGCTCAGTTACTAATGGATAAGCTTGCTATATCATCCTCATCGGTGCTATATCACTAGCATCTGACCCTTGTGTTAGGTCTTTATTGTGCCTCCCTTCACTAATATCCTTATTTTCATCAAACAATAAGGTCTGAATTTCACCAACAATCTTTCAACACCGCATTGGACAGGTGTTTGGGAGCCAGAGGCACGTGCGCCACCCATGGTTGCTCACTCGGAACTGAGCAAGCCAGCAGCCCTAGGACATTCTGAGAATTTTTTCCAAGATGACTGCCTCTCACGGGAGGTTCCAAGAGTTCATTTCGTACACAACCTACCGCGAGTGCGTTTTGAATGGGTATGAAATGTTAAAAAGGTGTTTTCTCGGTTGGCCCAGCACAGTGGTTAAGTACTGTGAAAAGAATATTTTGAAGATGTAGTTTGTAATAACCAAACCATGTACAATATCAAGATACCAGAAAAACTTATGCTTTCATATTATAATTATCTTTTATAACCCTATTGATCAATAATCACTACTGATCAATAACCAAGCCATTACTGATTAACATTGCAGTTGCACATCATTATGCTTGAACATAATACATATTTTTCATTTATTAACAGATTATGCCACAGCAACGAAGGACAGAATGACCGAGAAAATACTCTGGAAAAGATGAAATCACTTCATGATCTTACAAGTACTTTGTGATTATTTGATAAGGATAAACTTATGAAAAATAATCGACAGCTTTCATTTAATAAATATACTTCAAATATTTAATCAATATGGCATCAACAGATGAAGGAGGTCTATAATGCAAACCAGTCACTTTCCAGTTAAATACACTCATAATGGCCTACAGCTGATTAAAGTTTGTTGAAATTTGGTTTTAAAGGCTGTAGCGTTAGGCTTTGAGAGGGATTCACTAAACAATCAAGAGGGGGTAAAGCTGGGCCACTGAAAGGGGCTAAATGTGTGAGGAAGAGAACTGAGAAGGACACTTCTAGATGACTCACAGCCCAGGAGCATGACAATGATCGTGAAGATCTTCTCACAATCTGTGTTGGGGGACACGTTACCAAAGCCCACGCTTGTAATGGTGCTGAAAGTGAAGTACAATGCTGTGATGTACTTCTCCTGCAGCAGATAAGAGTTTCGGCAGAAGGAGAAGAGGCAGAAACGACACCGCAGCAGTGATGGTCGCAGGTGCACATGGGAAAAGGAGGTGCATGGAATGTTAGATAGGTAACAAAAAATTATCATTGTAAGGGAAAAATACAAAATGTGAAATCAATGTAAATAAAAAGCCATGCATCATTAAAAAGTCAGATGAAATTAAAAAAGCTTGAATTGAGCGAGAGACTCGATGGCTGGTAAGCTATTTCGAGTATCTATGTTTCTGTGTCATAAAGATATGCTTGCATAAATATTTTAAAGAATGAATATAAAATATTAATATACAGTATAGACTAATTTTAAATACAGTTGTTTTAATATATCTTTTACTAACTAGCACATTTCCAATACTGTATATGTCACCTAAGGATATGTAATGCTTTTGGCAGTTCTTGAGATTACTAATGGAGACTTATCTCCATGTATCTTGAAATTAACAAAAATTTGCCATTATGCAAGTTTTTGTAAACCATCCTAAAATCCATTTTATATTTTATGCCAAAAAGCTGCTCTTATTAGTTACATAGTGTAATTGAATTTAGGGTCAAGACTAAATGTTGGGGTGGGTAAGCTTAAAAAGCTCTAGCTTAAGAAGGAATGCTTCCGTAAGTTGTTGAACGGAGGACCACATGTGAGAAAATTAAGTATTTTCCCATGCAACTGAAGAATCAACAAAATAACCCATTACCTAACCTAAGAACTGGAAAATAATGAGAACTGCAGGAGGTTCATCAATCCAAGTTCCTATTTATACCCAACAAGACTCCTTCATATACATGTCTTAAGGAGTTTTTAGGTATAGGGAATGATTAAAAATTCCTTCGGGTACACAGAGCTCACATCCTGTGCCCCAGGACACCAGTATACAGACGTAACCTTACACAAAAAAAAAAAAAAAAAAGTATTCTGCATCCCTCCTGGCTGTGAGAGCCTCACTACTAAGAAAATGACCAAAGCTGGTGCATGCTGCAAGAGCTCGCAGAACTGTTTTGCAGCTTGGGGCCACACCACCACTTGCCCAAAATGCTCTGTGTGGCTGTACAAGAATGTAGGAACTTTTGTATATCTATATATATAAATAAATAAAGAATAAATAAAATAATAAAAAGATAGGTAACTGCAATTATTTTGCAATGATAGTGTCATATTGATCATGACTGTGATAAAGACTAAATTCAATGTTCAGATATCGGTGAACTCATTGCTAGTTACGATGTTCACAGTGAGACAATTCATATTCAGGATTTAGTAACAGAAATGTGATGATGATAGCAGTTCCTTGGCTAGTCTTAGCGATGCGCATAGTATATGCTGTGGTTTGATTTTATCACCAGAACTGCTTATTTGTTTGTTATGGTTCATAAATTTGTTTATAGATATATACGAAGTGTGTATATAGTAACAGGAGATGTTTTTTCACCCACAGGGTTATTAACACATGGAACCGCCTACCAGTCAAAGCCGTAACTGCCAACTTTGTGTTGAGTTTTAAAATATACCTGGAAAAGATCAAGGCAAATGGGTGGAACCTTTGACAAGCTGCCGGCATCCTGTCCTTACCAAGGCCACTGGGTTAGTGGCTCTCAGGTAAGTAGTGTAAACACTTAATATTCTATTGTTCAAAAAACATAATATTTAAACTCATGTTAGTATGTGACACAAATACTGTATGTCTGTGAGAACCAATATTCTACATGTTCTGTGATACACCACAGAAAATTCTGCAAATTTGCAGATTCTATACATTCTGCAAATTATATTTGCCACAGACTCCCATGGCGCAATTGTAAAACACTCACCAGGCGCTTTGCGAGCGCTTTCACCTGGGTTCGTATCCTGGCCGAGGAAGATTGATTGGGTGCCAATCCTTAACTGTTTACCCAGCAGCCTCTGTTCACCCAACAGTGAATGGGTGCTTGGTTGTTAAACGATTTGATGGGTTATATTCCGGGGAAAATTAGGATTAAGGACCTGCCTGAAACCAAATGCATGCTAGTAGCTCTACAAGCATGTAAGAACTTAAATAAATAAAAAAAAACAGTGTTGAATGTAATGAATCGCCATTTTCTGGGTGAATTCCGAAGGCTCCCTGGAGCTATATGGGCTAATATGTATGTATTAGACTGTGGCATCAGTCGATTTGATTGGAGTTCTAGTCTACCGGGGACCACAAGTCAGAACCTGGTCCTCTCAGAGAGGCACAAGGAGCAATGTCCTATAGAGCTATAGAAACCCCCATGTGGTTGGTTATGTCTAGCATCTACTGGGTTAGGCACCCAGAAAGGTACGCGTTTCAAAACAAACTCCACCTGGTTAAAAATTGCTACTGAAAACCAAACTATCAAGCAGAACGCCACAATCTGAAAACAAGCATGACGTCAAAACCACCGCCGAGACACTATCTGTGCAGCTCCCCCACACTCCCTCCAAGGGAAAAGGGAGAACCCCAGACTCCTTGTGCCGGCTATCCAATCCTAGTTCAGAGGCTGAATATCAAAACACAAAAACTGCCAACCGGAGGGAGGGAGGGTTGCTGGGGAGCCACCGGGACTCACCCAGAAAATAGCATTTCATTACAATCAATGCTGGTTTTCTGTGGAGAGCCCCCTCTGGCTCCTCGGAGCCACCTAACCACAAAAAAGGAAAAGAGGGACTTACCTAGGAGCATGCAAAGCGAACAATGCACCGACCAGACAAATTCGGATCAGAGGCAGACTCCGGCTCAGAAACTGGTACCAAAGGCCCACCTCGATCCTGGGCCCACCTCCGGCATCTGCCGCCCCCCAGCAGATGCCGGAGCCCTGGTACGACCTTTCCGGGATGCATACGAACGTGCACCCCAGACAACCAACATAACCAAAAGAGGACAGGAACTAGCAGAAGTCGCCAGGAGAAAGCGAGACAAATAACAGCAGACAAAACAGAGACGAGAATCGAAGAACCAGGGCCCAAGCAGAATCCACAGAGAGAGCGAGGACAATATGCCGACACACGAGAAGAGAGGTATAAAATAAGGACACTGCCACCCAGAGGACAGGCACAAACAGCTTGAGCAACGCCACCAACGCCCTGGCCACCTTTACCACTCTGCTGCTCGCCTTCCAAATACAGCACCCCCTCTGTGAGCAGGAAATAAATGCTTGGGAAAAAATTCTTTTTGTTTCTGAAAATGTTAAATACCCTTCCCTGATCACAGATATGTAAAAAATGCAGGGCAATTTTTATACGTTTAAAAATAAAAAAAACAGCGTTGAAAGTAATGAAACGCCATTTTCTGGGTGAGCCCCGGATGCTCCCTGGAGTTTATCAGGCTAATTTATGTTAGACTGGGACATTAGCTATGGAGTTCAGACCTACCAGGGACCAGCGCCAGAACCTGACCCCTTCAGAGAGGTTTCAGGGAGCGATGGCCCTGGAAAACCCCAATTATGGTTGGGGGTTTTCCTTATCTGCCATCGACCGGGGTCAGGCACCCAGAGAGGTAAGCATAACAAAACAAACCCCACATGGTAAAAAACTACAACAAAAAAACGAACAGAGAGGTAGAAACTCCCTACAATCCCAAGGAAACAATCAAACAATCAATTAACTGCCGCGCCGGTCGTCTGCACAGCCCTCCCCTCCCCGGGAGGGGGAGGGGGGGCCCCCGGACTTCATCGCGCCGGCTGCCTTCAGTTTGGAAACTAGGCTTCAACCAACGCGAAAAAACCCCGCTGACCGGATGGGAGGGAGGGTAGCCAGGGAGCCTCCAGGGCTCACCCAGAAAATGGCGTTTCATTACATTCAACGCTGGTTTTCTGTGGGGAGCCCCTATGGCTCCCTGGAGCTACATACCCAAAGAGAAGGAATTAGGGACTTACCCGGGAGGTGGCAGCCAAAAACTCCTCAACGCGAAGTCGAGACAACTGGCTACAACCTGCGACCCAAAGCAACACAAGAACGTCGAGGAGCAGGGACGTTTACCAAATAACGGGCGGCCAGAACCCTGTTCAACTTCCAAAATCCACACGCCCGAATATGAGCCCAAGATATGTTACCAAACACGGCAGACAAAGCTGCAAACTTCCGAACGTCATGGGCGCGAGGATAGACTGCAAGCTGGCTAGACTTAATAGCCCTGCGGACAACCTGGGAGACCCGAGCCCTGGAACAGGGAACGAGGGAAACTGGATCAACCCAAAGCGCACCCCCCAGCCACCCCAGCTGAAGCGCGCAGGTAACGGCGAAGTGCTGCAACCTGAAACAACACATGATGCACCCCCGGCCGAACCAACCAAGCATCAATGACCCACGGACCCCTCCGGAAAGCAGCCGTCTCGATCTTCGCCAGAAAAGATGGAGAAGGCTGCAAATGGACAAACCTACCCCCAGGACCAAAAGAGCAGAAACCCCTGCGCCGGAGGAGAGCATGAAGCTCCCCTACCCGGCCCCCAGAGGCCAATGCCAACAAAAAGAAAGCCTTGGAAAAACAATCCAGAACCGAAGGGGCCACCACAAACCGAGGAGAGGAAAGATATGAGAGCACCCTGTCCAAGGACCCGGACGGCTCAGGAGGCGCATGAGCAGGCCAGAGGTGAAACATAGCACGGGAAAGCTTACGAAACGGGGCGGATGTGACGTCCACCCCGAACGCTAGCTTGAGCGGCTTCGCCAGCGCCGCACAATACAAGGCGACAGTATTAGGCATTAAATGACGGTCCTAAAAAACCAAGAAAGAACGGACAAGACAACCCGATCCGAAAGAAAAGACAACCTATGAAGAGACAGCAAATGGCGAAAAGAACGCCAGGAAACTTAATGCTGTCGTCGAGACGAAGCTCTCAGGTGGGACACCATCAACGAAGCCACCTGATCACCATAGAATTCCATAGAATTTTGTAGTTCTATGGTGAACATTTTGAACATGTGGGGTTTGTTTTGTCATGCCTACCTTTCTGGGTGCCTGATCCTGGTCGATGGCAGATAAGGAAAACTCCAACCACAAGAGGGTTTTCCAGTGCCATTGCCATTGCTCCCTGAAACCTCTCTGAAGGGGCCAGGTTCTGGCACTGGTCCCTGGTAGGTCTGAACTCCTTAGCTAATGTCCCAGTCTAATATAACATACATTAGCCCGATAAGCTCCAGGGAGCCTCCGGGGCTCACCCAGAATATGGCGTTTCATTACATTCAACGCTGTTTTTTTTTTTTCAAAAAAGGCAAAGAGCTCAGCAGAAAACTACCATCCAATCAGCTTGACATGACACATCTGGAAGCTCATGGAGAGATTCCTAAGGGAAGGAATCATACAACATTCACTGAGAACAATCTTGTAAATTAAATGCAACATGGGTTTGTTAAAAATTTATCCTGCCTTACTAACCTGCTCACTTTTCTGGAAACGGTAACCAGCTATTCAGACAAAGGACTTCTGATAGATGTAGCTTACGTGGACTTTGTTAAAGCTTTAGACAAGATACTGCATGAAAAACTGGCTAGGAAATTACAGGCACATGGAATAAATGGGAGAATACCAGAATAGATAAAACAATGGTTAAAACATAGAAAACAAAGGGTCGTGCTGAATGGGAATGAATCTGACTGAGAAAATGAGCTAGATGGGGTGCCACAGGGGTCCATTTTGGGGCCATCCCTTTTTGTCGTGTACATCAATGAAAGATGAGAAGATTACAAATCATTTCATCAGATTTGCAGATGACACTAAGATCTATAGTAAAGTGGGAAGTGAAGGTGATATTGAGACCTTACAAAGAGAGCTACATGAACTCCACAAATGGTCAGATGACTGGCAAATACTTTTTATTGTCGATAAATGCAAGACCTTACATGTGGCGCATAGCAACCCGTGCCACAACTACCAAATTGATAGCACTACCTTACAACAGATAGATGAAGAAAAGGACCTTGGAGTCAGAATCCATCATTCACTAAAAGTTGCACAACAAATGCAAGCGGCAGTAAAAAAAAAAGCGAACCAAACCCTAGGAATAATCAAGCATACCTTTACCTACAAGGTAAAGAAAGGAAGTCATTCAATTGTATCAGTCTCTGGTGCACCCCCACCTGGATTATTGCATTTAGGCATGGAGACCTCATCTTCAAAATGACATAGCAGCTCTGAAAAAGGTGCAACACCGGGCAACAAAAATCATACCAGAGCTTAGTCATCTCACTTATCAGGAACGGTTGAGGGCCACTGAGCTAACAACACTGCAAACCAGGCATGACAGGGTGGATCTCATCGAAACCTTTAAAATACTGAACAATATGGAAGGATATCAATCTGGACAATTTCTTCAAAAGGTCAGATGTAACACGAACAAGGCCATTCCTTGCCTGGTGCATTATACCAGGAAAAGACGGAAGGCCTCCTAAGCAAAGTGCAATCCTCTGGTACCAAGCCTTGCGTACAGTGATCTACCAGATCAAGGTGCAATTCAGAGGGAACCAGTTCTTTACCCGGTCACGAGATCTTTGACTTGATCTCTACAAAAGCTAATGTTGCACCACTGGATGTCGTCGATGACAGAGGACCCCAACTGCTGTTCAGCAGTGCCGCAGCATTACAGGTTCTGTTCGACCCCACCACCCTCACTGCTCTTGAGGAGGCACACCTCATCCTCACCCCCACCACATCACTACCACACAGCCAGGATGATGTTTGTTTGGAAAGTGAGCTGCCTACTCTGTGAAAAAGCTGCCACCGACATCATCACCAGGATTAATGAGCAGAACCTTTCCATAACCACTATCACTGTTAAGTTCATTCCCGTAAATGACAGCCACCTCTCCACCATGAAGGTCACCTTCACATCGACTGAGGAAGCCACCTTTACTGCTAACAATGGCTTCCAGTGCTTTGGTATCACCTGTACACCTCGCCAGATCACCAAGGAGCACTACTGTACTATAGACTTCATCAGTGCTTCAAGTACTACAGCTATGAGCATTTCACAAAAAAGTGAGCTTCCCAGGACCAACAGTGCAGCAAGTGCACCGGGAATCACCACTTTAAGGAATGCGTCAACGACTGTCTTCACTGCCTTCTCTGTGAAGGTGAACATACTGCCGTCTCCGTTCAGTGACCCCGAAGACTTGAAGAATTAAGGAGATTTCCGACGCCACGCAGGCCTTCACAACTCGCCATGCACCAACGAGTTTCAACGTTCAAGTCGCCAACTTCCCGGAAGTTCCGGGAGGTAATTACCCAAGTAATTACCTAAGTGTAGTTACAGGATGAGAGCTACGCTCGTGGTGTCCCGTCTTCCCAGCACTTTTTGTCATATAACGCTTTGAAACTACTGACGGTCTTGGCCTCCACCACCTTCTCACTTAACCTGTTCCAACCGTCTACCACTCTATTTGCGAAGGTGAATTTTCTTATATTTCTTCGGCATCTGTGTTTAGCTAGTTTAAATCTATGACCTCTTGTTCTTGAAGTTCCAGGTCTCAGGAAGTCTTCCCTGTCGATTTTATCAATTCCTGTTACTATTTTGTACGTAGTGATCATATCACCTCTTTTTCTTCTGTCTTCTAGTTTTGGCATATTTAATGCTTCTAACCTCTCCTCGTAGCTCTTGCCCTTCAGTTCTGGGAGCCACTTAGTAGCATGTCTTTGCACCTTTTCCAGTTTGTTGATGTGCTTCTTAAGATATGGGCACCACACAACAGCTGCATATTCTAGCTTTGGCCTAACAAAAGTCATGAACAATTTCTTTAGTATATCTCGCCATCCATGTATTTAAATGCAATTCTGAAGTTAGAAAGCATTGCATAGGCTCCTTGCACAATATTCTTTATGTGGTCCTCAGGTGATAGTTTTCTATCTAGAACCACTCCTAGATCTCTTTCTTTATCAGAATTCTTTAAAGATTTCTCACATAATATATAGGTTGTGTGGGGTCTATGTTCTCCTATTCCACATTCCATAACATGACATTTATTAACATTAAATTCCATTTGCCAAGTGGTGCTCCATATACTTATTTTGTCCAGGTCTTCTTGAAGGGCATGACAGTCATTTAAATTTCTTATCCTTCCTATTATCTTAGCATCATCAGCAAACATGTTCATATAATTCTGTATACCAACTGGTAGATCATTTATGTAGACAATAAACATCACTGGTGCAAGAACTGAACCCTGTGGTACTCCACTTGTGACATTTCTCCATTCCGATACATTGCCTCTGATTACTGCCCTCATTTTTCTATCAGTCAGAAAATTTATCATCCATGTTAGAAGCTTACCTGTCACCCCTCCAATATTTTCCAGTTTCCAGAACAACCTCTTATGTGGAACTCTGTCGAAAGCCTTTTTTAGGTCCAGATAGATGCAGTCAACCCAACCATCCCTTTCCTGTAATATCTCTGTGGCTCGATCATAGAAACTGAGTAAATTCGATACACAGGATCTTCCAGATCGAAAACCATATTGTCTGTCTGATATTATATCATTTCTCTCCAGGTGTTCTACCCATTTACTTTTGATTAGTTTTTCCAATACTTTCACTATTACACTTGTCAATGATACAGGTCTATAATTGAGGGGGTCTTCCCTGCTGCCATTTTTGTAGATTGGAACTATGTTAGCCTGTTTCCACACGTCTGCTACGATTCCTGTACACAGGGATGCCTGAAATTACCTAAGTGTAATTACCGAAGTGTAGTTACAGGATGAGAGCTACGTTCATGGTGTTCCATCTACCCAGCACTCTTTGCCATATAACGCTGTCAAACTACTGACAGTTTTGACCTCCACCACCTTCTCACCTAACTTGTTCCAACTGTCTACCACTCTGTTTGCAAAAGTGAATTTTCTTATATTCCTCCGGCAGCTTTGTTTCCTTAGTTTAAATCTATGACCTCTTGTTCTTAAAGTTGTGGGTCTCAGGAGTTCTTCACTATCGATTTTATCGATTCCTGATATTATTTTGTACATGGTGATCATATCACCTCTTTCTTCTATCTTCTAGTTTTTGCATATTTAATGCCTCTAACCTCTCCTCATAGCTCTTGTCCTTCATTTCTGGGAGCCACTTAGTGGCATGTCATTACACCTTTTCCACTTTGTTGTGCTTCTTAAGATATGGGCACCATACAACCGCTGCATATTCCAGCTTTAGTCTAACAAAAGTTGTGAACAATTTCTTTAGTATTTCTCCATCCATGTACTTATAAAAGCAATTCTGAAGTTACATAGTGTAACATAGGCTCCTCACACAATGTTCTTAATGTGGTCCTCAGGTGACAGTTTTCTATCTAGAACCCCCCCTAGATTCCTTTCTTTGTCAGAATTCTTTAAAGATTTCTCACATAATTCCAGTTGTGTGGTTGTCTATGTTCTCCAATTCCACATTCCATAACATGGCATTTATTCACATTAAATTCCATTTGCCAAGTGTTGCTCCATATACTTACTTTGTCAAGGTCTTCTTGCAGGGCATGGCAATCATCTAGGTATCTTATCTTCCTTATTATCTTAGCATCATCAGCAAACATGTTCATATACTGTACTGTAATTCTGCTTTCCAACTGGTAAATCGTTTATGTAGACAATGAACATTACCGGTGAAAGAATTGAACCCTGTGGTACTCCTCTCCTGACATTTCTCCAGTCCGATACATTGCCTCTGATTACGGCCCTCATTTTTCTGTCAGAAAATTTTTCATCTATGTTAGAAGCTTATCTGTCACCCCTCCAATACGTTCGAGTTTTCAGAACAACCTCTTATGTAGAACTGTCAAAAGCCTTTTCTCAGATTCAGATAGATGCAGTCAACCCAACCATCTCTTTCCTGTAAAATTTCTGTGGCTCTATCATAGAAACTGAGTAAATTCGATAAACAAGACCTTCCAGATCGTAAACCATACTGTCTGTCTGATATTATGTTATTTCTCTCCAGGTGTTCTACCCATTTAGTTTTTATTATTTTTTCCAATATTTTGACTATTACACTTGTCAATGATACAGGTCTATAATTGAGGGGGAGTTTTCCCTGCTGCCACTTTTGTAGATTGGAACTATGTTAGCCTGTTTCCACACATCTGCTACGACTCTTGTACACAGGGATGTCTGAAAAATTAGCTGCAGTGGTATGCTCAGCTCAACTGCACATTCTATCAGAACCCATGGTGAAACTCCATCTGGGCTAACGGCTTTGATCTTTTTTAACTCCAAGAGCATTTGTTTCACTTTGTCTCTAGAAACCTCTATGTGCTCTATGTTGTTCTCTGGAATTCTTATTGTGTTTGGTTCCCTGAAGATCTCATTTTGTACAAACACACTTTGGAACTTTTTGTTTAATGTTTCACATATTTCCTTTTCATTTTCCATGTATCTGTCCCTTATTTTCAACCTCTGAATATTATCCTTTACCTGCAGCTTGCTTTTAATGAAATTATAGAAAAGGCCTGGATTTGATTTACATTTGTCTGCTATACCGTTTTCAAAGTTCCTCTCTGCCACTCTCCTTACTGACATGTAGTTGTTTCTCGCTTCTTTGTATCGCTGGTATGTTTGGGAGTTTGGCCTCTTCCTATAATGATTCCATTCCTGTGTCTTTTGATCTCTGGCCCTCTCGCAATTTCTGTTGAACCAATCCTGTTTCCTAGGTCTGCATCTCTGTTTTGGAATGAATGTTTGTGTGCCTTCATCATATATTTTGCAAAATATGGCATACATCTCATTTACTTCCTTACCTAGCAACAAGTCTGTCCAATTATACCCATGAAAAAAATTTCTAAGTTCCCCATAGTGTCTTCTCTTGAAATTGAGTTTAACAACTGTTTTAGTGTCCTCATTCTCTACTAGATTATATCGCAAAGCGTATTTAATGTCCAAGAGGACGTGATCACTCTTTCCCAAGGTAGGGAGGTACTGGATGTCATATACCTCCTCTTCTTTCCTGGTGAATATTAGATCCAGTATTGACAGAACATCCCCTACTCTCATTCTTGTGGCCTGCTTGATGTGTTGATACATGAATGTCTCCAAGATGAGGTTTACAAATCTGCCTGTCCAAATGTCCTCTGCTCTTGCCTCGTATGCCTCCCAGTCTATTGCCTTAAAGTTGAAGTCCGCCCCAGTACCAACAATCGAGATTTATCTTTGTCAGCTCCTACCATAATCTCTCTCATGACCATTATTAGGCCCCTCTCGTTTGTCATCCAGTTCTTCCTTTGTCCGTGTGTTGCTTGCTGGTGGGCTTTAGGCATTTAAAATTATCAGCTTGTCTTGATTCCAGATCTGCAATGCCATTATGTCAATATCTCAAGGGTTTTCAAATATTAACTCTCTTACCTTCAGGTGTTATTTCACCCGCACAGCCACTCCTCCTCCCTTCCTAGTTTTCCTGTCATGTCTCCAAACTGAGTAGCCCCTTGGGAATACGACCTCATTTAAAATATTTTCTTCAAGTTTCGTCTCTGTTAATGCGACAATATCTGGGACTTTGAGCTTGATTATATCCTTCAACTCCAATATTTTCGATCTCACTCCATCTATGTTGGTGTATACTATTTTCAGGAACATGTTCCCCTTCCCTTTGTTCTTTACACCCCTTTCCTTTAATGATTGTGTTTCTTTGTCTTTATGTACCATTTCGCAAGTTTTCCAGTTCCTGACACTGTGTAGAAAAAAGAATTTCTTTCTTCTTCATTTCTATCCCCATTTAGATGTTTGATGATGTCAATGATTTGATGATGACAATGATGATGATTTAGATGTCAATGAGGTTCATTTTCAGCTTTTCTCTGTCTTCCTTTGAGAGGTCTTGTCTTATTGACCAAAGTTTGCTATCTTCATCACATTGCAATTTTTTGGCATTCCAAAGCCCTTCTGTCATATACTTCACTCCATTAAACGTCACCCTTAAAGGGCGGTTCTTGTCTTTCTCATATTTTCCTATCCTCCTAAAATCACTGACATGCTCCTTGGAATTTAGGCCTTCTCCTAATCCTACTATTTTTTCTATGATTTTCATCTCTTCTGCTGCTCAGTCCACCCTAGAGGAAATTTCCTTCTCTAAACATCCAAAAACTGTTATGGACTTACTTCTATCTGCAGTGTTTTGTACCAGTTTACTGTTGGGAACCAGTTCTTTCCTTATTGCTTGCCGAAGATCCACTTCTTGTTTGTCATTTCTGGTTTTTACTTCCAAATACACTTCCTTGATCGTCTCTCTCTCTTTTACAACTTGCGCATATGTCTCTTATTTTTTCTTTATACTTTTCTAGTTCTTTATTAGCCTCTTCTATTTAAGTTGCCAATGATGTTTCTCGTTGCATCTCCTTGCCTAACTCCATGTTAGCCCTCAGGCTCCCTTGGAGTTGTTCACCATATGAGTCTATTTTCTTGTTTATTTCTTCAAATTCTCTACTCTTCACTTTCCATGCCTCATTATCCTTTACCAGTTCCCTAATGTGTGCCTCCTGTATCCTTACCTTATCAGTCAATATGTTAATTTCCTTACCTTGCTGGAAAATACTTCCTTTTAAATTACAAAACTCAATCTTGAGACCTTCATTTTCTTGTTCTAATTTAATAACCTTTTCTTCATATTTCTTTAGCATGTCCTCAATAATCACTAACCTGCCAAGAAAACCACCTTTCATTGCATCTTGTTGACAGAAACTTGCCAAGTATTCCTTTGATGGGGTACTGTAATCCCCTGTGGTGGTGGCCATCTTTGTTGACATTCTGCTGTTTTGAAAGATCAACTTTTTTACCACAGATTTTTCATTCACTAACTTATTTCTTATCTCTTAGTTTCTTTTCAAATTCACTACACCTTCATGTATTCTAGGACACCACTTGCAGCCCTCACCCTACTCTCAACACTTAGATAATTTGAATTCTCAGGTGTCGGGACCCTTCCATGCCTATGTTCTGCAGGTGAGTTTGTGCAGTTTGACGTCTCCTTCGTCCAGGCACCGTTTCTTTTTTTGGGGGAACGAATATGGGAGTACATACGTACATGAGAACATAGAACATACAAACATGGGTGTCTGAAGAGGGGCTGTTGGCCCTTACATGGCGGCTCTTGTTTCTAACCACCCGATTCAATCGTCAGATCACAGATGACTGCAAGAGACCTCTTGGCCCATGCGAGGCGGCTCCTGCTTATACTCATCCAGCCCCTCTCCTATGCATGTCCAACCATGCTTGAGTTTTGGGGCCCCACCTCCACCTTGTTCCAAGGTACAAAGGTGGTGGTGCCTGACAAGTGGTACATGTTTCTGTGTCGAGGGTGTTATGTACTCGCCTCATTGTTCTTGTGGGGGTCGAGCTTTGGCTCTTTGGTCCCGCCTGTCAACTGTCAGTCAACTGATGTACAGATTCCTGAGCCTGTTGGGCTCTATCATATCTACAATTGAAACTGTGTATGGAGTCAGCCTCTACCACATCACTGCTTAATGCATTCCATCTGTTGACTACTCTGACACTGTACAAGTTCTTTCTGACGTCCCGGTGACTCATTTGGGTACTCAGTTTCCACCTGTGTCCCCTTGTTCGTGTACCACCCATGTTACACTATTTGTCTTTATCTACCCTGTCAATTCCTTTGAGAATGTGGTGACGTTTTGCTGTGGTTTTGATACTGAGGCTGCGTGTTGTAGTATGGTTGTGGCGTTTTGCTCGGCCCTTCCGTGCTTCTTCCTGGGGCATTCCTTGTTTGGGTTCTTTGTTACCATGAATTTTCTGGGTCCCTCATTCCTTGCCGGTCTTGCTGTACCGGACTTAGCTTTTCCATGTTCATTGGCTTCTCTGTACTCCCTCGTTGTCCTCACCTAGTTGTGCTTCCTGGGGATAAGCTTTGGCTCCTCGTATCGCCCCTCGCCTGTCATTCAATTTCAGTACAG
This sequence comes from Procambarus clarkii, assembly GCF_040958095.1. NCBI lineage: Eukaryota > Metazoa > Arthropoda > Malacostraca > Decapoda > Cambaridae > Procambarus > Procambarus clarkii. The sequence continues at coordinate 11,100,150 of NC_091217.1, read as the reverse complement.
GATCCGGGGCCTACTGGGCTCTCTTGTCTGCACTTGACGTTGAGTATTGGGGTTGGCCTCTGCCACATCCCTTCCTCATGCATTCCTATCGTCTCCTACTTTGACACTGGAATGCTGCTTCTACCTTTTATACGGCTCCTTTGGGCTTTCAGTTCCCCATGTTTCCCCCGTTACATGTGCCCCACGAGTTCCATGGCTTGTATTTCTCTACCCTGCCGATTCCTCTGAGGATTTTGCTTGTGGTGGTCATGTCCCCTCTGGATCTTCGGTCTCCCAGAGTCGTGTGGGACATGTCCAGTGGCTTTTGGTGTTAATACTGTCCATTCATTCCCGTTTGCTGCCTGCCTTCTTCGTTCCTCAGCTTCCTTTTGTCCTCCACTGTGTGTTTTGTTAGTGCCTATTGGCTCCTGTTGCCTGGTTTAGATTCTGGTTCCTGGCTTTCCCAGCCTGTTGGCATTTTCAGAGTTTCATGGTGTCATTTTTCTGGAGTCTGTCGGCGTCTTGGTCTCCACACTCCTGGAGGCTCGCTAGCGTTGGGATGTTTTTCGGTATGGCAGATGTTCCATCTCTTTCTTTGCTGACTCAGGTTTCTGGCTCTGCCTGCTCGGGGGTCGCACCCGAGGTCTTCCCGTGGCTCCGCCTCTTCCTCGGCTCGTTCAGCTCTTCCTCGAGTCTCTCCTGTTAGGTGGTTGGGTGGCTTCGTTGCTGGTGTCCCACCTGCGTGCTTCTTCTTGGGGGCAGTGTGGGGTATTTTGGCGGTCCTTCCTTTTGCCTTCTGTCCCTTTTTAGGTGGCCGTGTTTTGTTAGCGTGGTCTTGTCCTCTTATGTGGGTTCGGGATCACCATTTTGCCGCATACTGTCACCTCGTTTTGTGCGGCGCTGGCGGAGCCGCTTCCGCTTGGGTTCGGTGTTGATGTTACTTCTGCGCCATTCTGCACGCTGTCTTGTGCATTGGTTCACCTCCGGCCTGCTCATGCGCCATCTGAGCCATCCTGGTTGTGGGACTGGGTGCTCTCTCTTTTCTTCTCCTCGGTTCTTGTGGGCCGTTAAGTTCCGGTTAGTTTCTCGGGGGCTCTTTTTCCTGTTGGCGTTGGCCTCGGGGGGGTCGGCTTGGTGAGCTTCATGCTCTCCTCCGGCGCTGGGGTTTCTGCTCCTTTGGTCGGGTCGATCATTTTGCTCTTCTGCGGCCTACTCCTTTTCTGGCGAAGAATGTGACTGCTGCTTTCCGGAGTGGTACCTGGGTTGTTGATGCCTTGTTGGTTTGGCCGAAGTTGCATCATGTTTTGTGTCCGGTTGCGGCTCTCTGCCGTTTTTGGCGCGCCACGGCTTCTGTGTCCGTGGATGCACTTAGGGTTGATCGTTTCCCTTCTTCCCTGTTCGCAGGTGCATGTCTCCCGGGTCGTCTGCAGGGTTATTAAGGCTGTCCAGCCTGTGGTCTCTCCCCGTGCCATTCACAAGTTTGCGGCTCTTGCTGACGTTCCTTGGGTCTGTGTCTTGGGCGGACTGTCGGGCGTGGGGCTTTTGGCGGACAAACAGGGTCCTGGCTGCTCGTTGCCCTGTTCATGTCCTTAGGCCCGGTCGAGCCTGTGTTGCTTTGGGTTGGCAGTTGCAGCCGATTGTCTCGCTTCATGTTGAGGTGTGAGTGGTGGCCGCCTCCCAGATATGTCCCTTAGACATTCCTCTGTGGGTATTTAGCTCCAAGAGCCGACGGGGCTCCCCCCAGAAAACCAGCGTTGAATGTAATGAAACGCCATTTTCTGGGCGAGACCCGGAGGCTCCCCGGCAACCCTCCCTCCCTCTGGTTGGGTTTTTTTTTGCGTGTTTTGACATCCAGCCTCAGAACTGATGGGTGGATAGCCGGCGTGAGAGGTCTGGGGCTCCCCTTCCCCTTCCTGGGGAGGGGGGAGCTGCGCAGACAGCGGCGCAGTGACGTGTGATGTCATACTAATTTGCTCGTTTTCTGTTTGGGAGTTCTATCCACTAGTTCGTCTTTTGGTAGCAATTTTAACCGGAATAGGCGTTTGTTTTGGGATGCTTACCTTTCTGGATGCTTGACCCGATCGATGGCAGACATAGAATGCTTCCAACCATACGGGGGTTTCTATAGGCCATTGCTCCCTTTGCCTATCTGAGGGGGCCAGGTTCTGGCCATGGTCCCCAGTAGGCCCTAAGAACTCCATACACATGACTGATGCCAAAGTCTGACATTAACATATCAGCCTGAGATAGCTCCGGAGAGCCTCCGGGTCTCGCCCAGAAAATGGCGTTTCATTACATTCAACTTTTTTTTTTTTAAATACTGTATTACATATGCACACCACGGGACTGTCAAATTAAATTAACCCTTCGACAGCGGCTATGGAAAAATGGGCAAACCTGCCAATGCACAGAAAATAAAAACATTGTAACAAATAATTTTTATTATAGAATTATTAATTTATATGCAGAATGTATACAAATTATGAATGAGTGGTAAAACACTCGCCTGGCATTCTGCGAGAGCTTTGTCATGGGTTCGTATCCTGGCCAGGGAGGATTTACTGGGCGCAAATCCTTAACTGTAGCCTCTGTTTAACTCAACAGTAAAATGAGTACTTGGTTGTAAAAACTATTCTTCGCGGCGGGGATCGTATTCCAGGGACTTGCCCGAAATGCTACGCATACTAGTAGCTCTACAAGAATGTAACAACTCTTGTATATATCTCAAAAAAAATTAAGAAAATTAGCAGTCTCCGTGGTGTAGTGGTAAGACACTCGCCTGGCGTTCCGCGAGCGCTATGTCATGGGTTCGTATCCTGGCTGGGGAGGATTTACTGGGCGCAAATCCTTAACTGTAGCCTCTGTTTAACGCAACAGTAAAATGTGTACTTGGATGAAAAAACGATTCTTCGCGGCAGGGGATCGTATTCCAGGGACCATAGGATTAAGGACTTGCCCGAAACGCTACGCGTACTAGTGGCTGTACAAGAATGTAACAACTCTTGTATATATCTCAAAAAGAAAAAAAAAAATTAAGAAAAACATGAAAACAAGTGAATATTTATAATGTCACTGAGTAAGGCGCTCTGCAAAACTGCGTTTGGCACATATCAATGCCTGGTGATCGAGTATGCTGATGCTTCCTGTTTTATTTGTTGCCGTTTCATTGATTGTTTTCCCACTTGTTTTTCTTTATTTACATCCACAGAGAGCTTTTATATCTATTGTAAGAGAGACCCTTGTGTAGGGAGAAATAGCAGTGCTATTGAGAGACCCTTGTGTACGGAGAAATAGCAGTGTTAAATGTTGAAAAAACAGTCTGGAACTCTGACCCCTTTCAGATGCACAGAGTATCATCTCAACAGGAAAATGTAATCTCCTAAAAAAAAAAATGTAAACAAAAGGGATAAAATGGTTAAGAAAAAGCAGATTCAATGCAAGAAATAATAAAATGCAAGGTAAGGTACATATATACAAGAGATTTTACAAAAATTGATAGATTTATAGATAGAGCTAGTACATACAATGCCTAAAGCCACTATTACGCAAAGCGTTTTGGGCATGAAAAACATTAAAGACTAAAACTTAATACTAATTGAGTTTAAAGTATAAAATGTGTTGAGAAGTAAAAATAAAAATAAAAAAGGAGGGAACATGGCTGAAAAAGCAGCACAAATACAATTAGATGGACAAACAGCATTGTTTAAAAAAACAGACATGGGTTGACAATATAGGGGTAAGGTAGGTTACAGGGAATATATTAGGTAGTGCTTCGTTTTTATCTTAAACTGGTTGAGAGAGGTACAGTCTTTAACATGATTGGGAAGGTCATTCCACATTCTGGGTCCCTTGATTTGCAGAGCATTTCTAGTTTGATTAAGTTGTACTCTTGGAATATCAAAACTATTTGTTTCTGGTGTGGTGCTCATGGGTTCTGTTACAACCTTCAATGAAACTTTTGAGGTCAGGATTGGCATTACAGTTCAGCATTTTATATATGTATAATACACATGAGAGAATGTGCAGTGACTTAATGTCTAACATATTCAGAGATTTGAGTAGGGGTACCGAGTGATGTCTGGGGCCAGAGTTGGATATTGTCCTAATAGCAGCTGCTATTGAGAGACCCTTATGTACGAAGAAATAGCCAGACCTGTGTTGTGGATGGTCTGGGGCCAGAGCTGGATATTGTCCTTATAGCAGCTGCTATTGTGTACGGAGAAATAACCAGACCTGTGTTGTGGATAGTCTCCAACAAATACGATAAGTGCAGTATTATAGATGTTTATAGCAGTGCTTCCCCTTTTCTTTATGAGTTAGGGATAGGAATTTGTGGAAATAAGTATTTTGGAAATAAGGATTTTTGAAACCCTGTGTGTAGGGAGAGTGGTATGTTGTTAATTCAGGTGTATGTGCTCAGCGGTGTGTCACATTGGAAGATTATCCACATTTATTTTGTATATTCATTTGTAAACCCAGGCCCTTTGTAGTGACCTATAAGGAGTGGAATAGAGTAATGACCTTAAGTCCCAGGTTGTAGAGGGAGAAGGCCCCCCACCCCCCCCTCTGTTCTAAGAAGTGTGAGGAAATCTGGTATTTGTTAATTAAAATCCTTTTGTAACATTGTACCCCAAGGTGTATTTCTTGTCCCATGTAATTGGAACTAGTGACTATTACTATATAGACCCATGCACTTCCATTAATTATAAGAAAGTAAGAGCGGGTGTTGTTAGCAATACTTTAGGGTATAGCTTTCAATCTCGTACCTTACAACATTTTATTATATAAATCTATCACACTACACACTATTGAATATTATTACTGCAGAAAACAAAGAAAAAATCAGGAGACATTGAAATAATTAGGTAATAATATCTTTGTGGCAACTTCCACTTGACAGCTTGGGTGACACTGACCCCCTGCGATGACTGATCTGTCAACGCCCACATTTTACCAGACTTCCTCTGCCTATTGCGCCCAAAATATGTCACCTACGATTTTTTTTCCCCCCGTGCTCAGGGAACACAAATTAACATTTTTAGAAGACGAAAAAAACTTTAGATTTTTTTTTTTCTTTTACACAGGGGTGTAAATCTCCTCAGGACCCCTTAGCAGCTTAAGGGTTAAATCTTCATATGATGATAACCACACTACCCTGTGAATCAACAATTGATGATATCTTCTAAGAGTTAATGAATACAGCATGGGTTAAAACAATCCAGCAATCCCATGGCTGGGCACATTTCCTATCACCTAATGAACCTGTTCACCTAGATACCCAGGAGTTAGTCAACTTTTGTGGGCTTGCATCCTAGGAAGGGTTAGTAATTTGACCTTCAGTGGGACCTCGATAAAAGCTTAAAGTATGTATACATATATACTTGCTTCCTGTCCCTGACATAATTACCCAGCATCCAGTTACAATTACACCACCCAGCAAAAATCTGATATCAAAACTATAACAAACTCTGTCTTCAGACAACGCACAGCCTCCCTCTGTTTTAATTCCTAAACATGATAAACATACACTCACTCCACTCATTCTCTTGTGCTGTTTACATGTACAAAACCCTGTTCCTAAATACTATTCCTGATCTGAAACTGAGCACTACACCAGAAGTAAATATATCTTTGATATCCCCAGAGTCAAACTAAATCTGTGCAAACAATCCATGACAATAAAAGGACCCAGTTTGTGGAACTCACTCCCTAATGAATTAAAAAATTGTCTAACTTATGCCTCATTCAAAAGTAAAACCAAAAAGTACCTAATTACATTCTCATAGTCTTCTACCGTGTACTTCAAACTCTCACTGTATCTTGTGCTATCCACTCCCTCATTATTAGTACTGTACTTAAGACATGCAACTTCACCAGTGTATTAATTTTCATCAATTTATGTGTAGTTATTATGAGAAACTAAAAATTGCTGCAATGTACATGTTAACCCCTACAGAGCACACTTGTTTTTGGCAAAAACTTCACAGTGCAATTGTCAAGGACATATTTTTGTTGTTTTTATAAATGTTCAGGTAAAGTTATTGTCAAAATGTTTTCAAACTCGACCATTTTCATTTCAAAAGACAAAGAATGATGAAAACATTAAAAAACATTAAAATAAAGCCTAATTAAAAAAAATAGTACAACTCTCAGAACGAGATTTCTCGGTTGGCACAGCTCAGTAGTTAATAAACTTATGTTAGATTATCCCTTAACCGGTTAACTGCGCCAGCCGAGTATTCTCGGTCGGCGGGAAACTGCGCCAACCGAGAAAACTCTCATTTTTCCGTACCCATTCTAAATGTGTGCGAGATTGGTTGTGTACGAAATGGACTTTTAGGACCTCCAGTGAGAGGCAGCCATCTTGGAAAAAATTCCCAGAATGCCCTAGGGCTGCTGGCTGGGTTAGTACTGAATGAGCAACCATGGGAGCGCACGCACCTCGAGCTCCCAAACACCTGTCCGACACGGTGTTGAAAGATAACGCTCTGTCGGTGAAAATCAAATCTTACTGTTTGAAGAACATAAGGATCATAATATTGGTGAAGTTAGGCGCAATAAGGACCTAACACAAACATGGAAGCCCAGACAGAGAGCATCCTCCGCGGCCTCGCAGTCCAGAGTTCCACCCAGTAACACGAGTCTTCTTTCTTTACCGGGCCTATTCTACAAATTCATAAACAACAAATTGCAGGTAAAGGATAATATCCAGAGGTTGAACATGGGAAACAGATTCACGGAAAATGAAAAGGAAATGTGTGAAACATTAAATGAAAAGATCCAAAGTGTGTTTGTACAAAATTAAATCTTCAGAGAACCAGACACGATAAGAATTCCAGAGAACAACATGAGAGCGGATAGAGGTGTCTAGAGATGAAGTGGAAAATATGCTAAAGGAGCTCAGTAAGAACAAAGCAACTGGCCCAGATGGCGTTTCACCATGGGTTCCGAGAGAATGTGAATCTGAGCTCAGCATACCACTTCGGCTGATTTTTCAGACATCCCTGAGTAATGGAGTCGTAGCAGATGTGTGGAAACAGGGTAACATCGTTCCAATCTACAAAAGTGGCAGCAGGGAAGACCCCCTCAATTAAAGACCTGTATCATTGACAAGTGTAATAGTGAAAGTATTGGAAAAACTAATCAAAACTAAATGGGTAGAACACCTGGAGAGAAATGATATACAGTAATATCAGACAGACAGTATGCTTTTTGATCTGGAAGATCCTGTGTATCGAATTTACTCAGTTTCTATGATTGAGCCACAGAGATATTACAGGAAAGAGATGGTTGGGTTGACTGCATCTATCTGGACCTAAAAAAGGCTTTTGACAGACTTCCACATAAGAAGTTGTTCTAGAAACTGGAAAATATTGGAGGGGTGACAGGTAAGCTTCTAACATGGATGAAAAATTTTCTGACTGATAGAAAAATGAGGGGAGTAATCAGAGGCAATGTATCGGAATGGAGAAATGTCACAAGTGGAGTACCACAGGGTTCAGTTCTTGCACCAGTGACTTTTATTGTCTACATAAATGATCTACCAGTTGGTATACAGAACTATATGAACATGTTTGCTGATGATACTAAGATAATAGGAAGGATAAGAAATTTAGACGATTGTCATGGCCTTCAAGAAGACCTGGACAAAATAAGTATATGGAGCACCACTTGGCATATGGAATTTAATGTTAATAAATGTCATGTTATGGAATGTGGAATAGAACATAGACCCCACACAACCTATATATTATGTGAGAAATCTTTAAAGAATTCTGATAAAGAAAGATCTAGGGGTGGTTCTAGATAGAAAACTATCACCTGAGGACCACATAAAAAATATTGTGCAAGGAGCCTATGCAATGCCTTCTAACTTCAGAATTGCTTTTAAATACATGGATGGCGATATACTAAAGAAATTGTTCATGACTTTTGTTAGGCCAAAGCTAGAATATGCAGCTGTTGTGTGGTGCCCATATCTTAAGAAGCACATCAACAAACTAGAAAAGGTGCAAAGACATACTACAAAGTAGCTCCCAGAACTGAAGGGCAAGAGCTACGAGGAGAGGTTAGAAGCATTAAATATGCCAAAACTAGAAGACAAAAGAAAAAGAGGCGATATGATCACTACGTACAAAATAGTAACAGGAATTGATAAAATCGACAGGGAAGATTTCCTGAGACCTGGAGCTTCAAGAACAAGAGGTCATAGATTTAAACTAGCTAAACACAGATGTCGAAGAAATATAAGAAAATTCACTTTCGCAAACAGAGTGGTAGACAGTTGGAACAAGTTAAGTGAGAAGGTGGTGGAGGCCAAGACTGTCAGTAGTTTCAAAGTGTTATATGACAAAGAGTGTTGGGAAGACGGGACACCACAAGCGTAGCTCTCATCCTGTAACTACACTAAGGTAATTACACTTGGGTAATTACACACGGTGGTACCTCGGAATACGAGTGTCCCTGAATACGAGTTTTTCGGAATACGAGCAGGATTTCCTCAGAAAATATGCCTCGGAAGGCGAGAGTTACCTCGGAATCCGAGTTTATTGATACGTGTACAGGCCAAACTAACACTTGGTGGTACAGCGATCATCGCCCCTCACCCCTCAGTTTACCAGTGCCTGGTGCCCAGTGACTATCCCATGTCAATTCTTCACCCGGATTTTAAAGCGTTTTGTTGGATTTTTGGTCATTTGACCATAAAAGTTGCTGTTATATATCTCACCATGGGTCCCAAGAAAGCCAGTGGTAAGGATCAAGGCAAGAAAGCACATGTGAGGATGACAATAGAGGAAAAACAAGAGATCATTCGGAAGCATGAAAATGGTACACGTGTTTTTGAACTTTGTAGGCAGTACAACAAAGCCAATTCAAAGATATATACTATACTTAACAAGAAAAAGGACATTATGAGTGCTAAAGTGGCAAAAGGCGTAAGAACGATCACGAAACAAAGACCACAAATACTTGAAGTGGAAAAGTTATTAATTTGGATACACAACAAGGAGTTAGCAGGTGATAGTGTTTCAGAGACCATCATTTGTGAGAAAGCCAGGGTATTGTACGAAGACCTTGTAAAGAAAACCCCTGGAACGAGTGCAGATACGATAGACTTTAAGGCAAGCAGGGGATGGTTTGAAAAATTTAGAAAATGAAGTGGTATCCATAGTGTCATCCATATCCACCACACTTCTCCTCCCCCCTCCTCACCATCTTCAATACGCCTACAGCATTCATCAGCAAGGGTAAGTAATAACTTGAACATAGTTTTGTAGGTTTATTTAGATGAATTGGGTATAAAATTTAGTTTGAAGTGAGGTTTTTGGGGTAGTCAGGAACGGATTAATTCATTTCCCATTATTTCTTATGGGGAAATTAGCTTCGGATTACGAGTTTTCGGAATACGAGCTGTCTCCAGGAACAGATTAAACTCTTAAACCGAGGTACCACTGTATATATATATATATATGATTTAGTGTCATGGTGCCCAGTGTTATTGGGTGTCATTTACTGTGGTGATTGCAACGTGTGGACCAGTGTGCCAAGTGATAATTAGAGCACTGGGTTCATTTGCAACAATAAGTGTTGGGCAGTGTACTAATATAGTTTGATTTAGTGCACATTGCCGTATGGGTTATTGCAAAGGGGTTGTCATTGTTGGTAATTGTTGCTAGTGTTGATCAATCACCAGGGTGTTTTGCAGTTCAGTAAATCATTGTGGGGCCGTGTTCTTGAGGGTTCATGCTCCGAGGGTTATTTACTGGGTTTCTGCAGTATTGTCATTGCAACCGGATTGTAACATAAATCACTGTGATTTGTTAGATTGATTTATCAGTGTCGTGGGTGAACTTGGCTGAAGACGAGTACCTGGGTTTTATATTCTCCTGTTTATCTGGTAGGACATCGATGTTCAGTATTCAAGCATTAATATAATGTAACCAAGGGAACACCCATTGCTTTAAGAGAATTTGTTCTTTGACAATTTGAGTAACGTATAATACGTTTGGGTTATTTATTTTTCCTGAAAGCAACTACGGTAGTCTCAGGGTAGCCTAGCCAACAGCCAGATAAGAATTTAGTATTGCCTGTCGTAATTAACGGTCAGTGGGCCTGATAATTGACGTGTTTCAGGAAGTCAAAGTAACTTCGATCTGTGTTTGATCGACTCACACGAAGACTCCATTGTTCCATTAACGTAACGCGTTATTTATCTGTCCGGAAGTACCGGCACTTGATTGACAAGTGGGAAGAGTAACGTCACTTTAGAATAACAAACATGGTGATTAGCATCCTTAATCACCTGAATTGGTCCGAGTATGGAAGGCTCTGACGGAATTCATACCTTAAATGTAAATTGCTGAGCCAGTGTGAAAGGTTGCGTATTTAATTCCTAATAATTTAGTACATCACCACAAATGTGGTGATCCCACTGATGTTAACTTCAGACCTATATCAATTCTGCCAAACTTGTCTAAAATATTTGAAAAACTTATCTACAAGCAGCTTTACTCTTATCTAGCAAAACACAATATACTTAGCTCATCAATATGGCTTCAGACCCCAAAAAAGCACTAACGATGCATTTATTTGTATGATTAACTTGATACATGCAGCTCTTGATAAAAATGAGTTCCCTATTGGGTTATTTGTGGACCTGCGTAAGGCTTTTGACACTGTTAACCACCAAAACCTTCTTCTTAAATTACAACGTTATGGAGTCAGAGGTCACTCCCTGCAGTACCTAAAGTCTTACCTTATTGACAGGCTCCAATATATTTCTGTGAATAATTCAATTTTTCCCACCCTACCCATCAACATTGGTGTTCCCCAGGGCAGCATACTTGGCCCTCTCCTCTTTCTCATCTACATTAATGACCTCCCAAATGCCTCCCAACATCTCAAACCAATTCTATTTGCTGACGACACGACCTTCATTTACTCCAGTCCTGACCCCCTTGCTCTAAATGTCACAGTGAATACTGAGCTAAATAAAATCCATCACTGGCTAACTGCCAACAAACTCACCCTCAATATTGACAAAACTTTCTATATTTTGTTTGGCAATAAATCCTCAAATTAAATAAATCTCAGGATTAACAATACCCAAATTTGTAACAAAGTAGATGGCAAATTCCTTGGCTCTCTCATTGACCACAAGCTGAATTTCCAGGGACACATTCTAAATATATCAAAAAAGTTTCAAAAACTGTTGGCATTCTTTCTAAGATTAGATATTATGTACCTCGCCCTGCCCTGGTACACACTATTATTCTCTCATCTATTCTTATCTCAACTATGGTATTTGTACTTGGGGTTCTACTACCCAAAATCATTTACGTCCTCTAATTACTCAACACAAAGCTGCTATTAGGACAATATCTAACTCTGGCCCCAGACATCACTCGGTACCCTTACTCAAATCTCTGAGTATGTTAGACATTAAGTCACTGCACATCCTCTCATGTGTACTTTATATATACATAAAATGCTGAACTGTAATGTCAATCCTGACCTTAAAAGCTTCCTAGAAGGTTGTAACAGATCCCATGAGCACCACACCAGAAACAAATACCTATTTGATATTCCAAGAGTACGACTTAGTCAAACTAGAAATGTTTTACAAATCAAGGGACCTCGAATGTGGAATGACCTTCCCAAGTATGTTAAAGACTATACCTCTCCCAACCAGTTTAAGATAAAAATGAAGTACCACCAAATTAACTACCTCACCCCTAAATGTCAACCCATGTCTACGATTTTAAACAATGCTGTTTGTTGACCAAATTGTATTTTTGCTTTTTTCTGCCTGTCCTTCCTCAGGCGACCAAAGTGAATATCATGACAGGAATAAAGGTTAAAAGAATTCAAGAATTTTTTTTAGAAATTTTCATTACCATTCCCTCATTACCATTCCACATTCCATTTTCAAACTCACACTGTTTTTGCATTTATTCACTTTATACAGATGGTATATATAAGTATCTACATGTTTTGTTCACCATAACTGTACAACTAAGCTGGTATTGCGAGTTCAGGCAATAAGAGAGGTTGCAACACACACAATCAGCTGACTGCTGCCTCCCTCACTGGTTCAAGGCCAGACACTAAATTTTTTTTTTTTTTTTTTTCTTTCTTAGATATATACAAGAGTTGTTACATTCTTGTACAGCCACTAGCACGCGTAGCGTTTCGGGCAAGTCCTTAATCCTATGGTCCCTGGAATATGATCCCCTGCCGCGAAGAATCGTTTTTTCATCCAAGTACACATTTTACTGTTGCATTAAACAGAGGCTACAGTTAAGGAATTGCACCCAGTAAATCCTCCCCGGCCAGGATACGAACCCATGACATAGCGCTAGCGGAACGCCAGGCGAGTGTCTTACCACTACACCACAGAGACTGCAAAGAGAGACTTCTCCCCCCAACAATACTGTTTGTGGTGTTATTACACTATATACACACATTATATATAAGTATCTACATGTTTTATTCACCATAACTGTACAATTAAGCTGGTATAGTGCCGAAAGAGCATAGTGGCCACCCTCTACACAGCTAGACTACACAGGCCACTGTCACCCAAATGGCTCCTCCCAACATAATCCTTTTGCTGTTAATACACTAAAACACACATTATATTTAAGTATCTGCATTTGTGATCACCATAGAGAACCACTGAGCTGGTAAGGTGAATGAAGACAGTAACAGGTAGCCGGTGGGTCACCCGCTGGGGTCACAACAGTCCTCAGGTCGACCCCAAAAACAGAAACTCCCTTGAAAAAAGGCGACACCCCTAGTGTCAACACCTGTATCTGAGGAGCTCCAGCATATTTCAACAATCCTAAGTATTGTAGTACAGGTTGATGATAGTGAGTGGTGTTCAAGGGAAAACACAGGTATAGTGATTTTGAAAAATAGGCGAGATAACAGGAATGTGCTAAAGGAAGTGAAAAAATTAGATGAGAAAAAGTTGCCCTAGTGTTTCCAGCACAGACAAGAACATTCAAGATGGCAGCTGGCAAGAGGAAAAACAAAATAGAGCTTGATTTTTGGGGATTCAATGAAGAAAGCATTGATATAAGCAGTCTACACAACAAGTTGGCAAAATTAGATACTATAGTAAACTCTCATGTAGAAATAATCAGTAAATTAAAAGAATGTAATGACCATTTGTGAAGCAAAATGTTACATCTTGAGGGTTTAGTGAAAGACTTGTACAAGGAAAAGAATTGATTGGAAACACATTCCAAAGCCATGGAAGAGGAAAATTAACTCTTAAAAATAGCTTTAAAAGAAGATAAAGCAAATTTAAACATAAATGACTACAATAGGTCAGGTAAGGAAATCCAACAGGAAAAACAGATTTTGTCAGCACAGACCCCTAAATGTCAAACCATGTCTACTATTTTAAACAATGCTGTTTGTTGACCAAATTGTATATTTGCTATTTTTCTGCCATGTTCCCCCTTTTTTATTTTTATATTTTCTCAACACAATTTATACTTTAATCTCAATTAGTATTAAGTTTTAGTCTTTAGTGCTTTTCCTGCCCGAAACGCTTTGCGTAATAGTGACTTTAGGCATTGTATGTACTAGCTCTATCTATAAATCCATCAATGTTTGTATCACACCTTGTATGCATGTACTTTATCTGAATAAACATTTGAATTTTGAATGGAGGAAGTTACACAGGGAATAGAACAGTGCATGAAGGATATGCAACTCACCTATGCACAAGTGGCCAAGAAGAAGGAAAAAGTTGAAGAAGCAGTAAAGGAAGCCAAACACTGCAGCAACCAAGATAAAACAAACATTGGGCTGGAAGTGAGAAAGGAATTGGCATCTAACCCGAAGTTGGTGCATAACACAGTTGATAGGAGTAAGTCTCTGATAATTTTTGGTTGCAAAGAAAAGGAGATAACATCTAGGTCAGAAAGAGCTGTAGAAGAAGCGGAAGTAGTAGATAAAATTGTTGGCCTCATGGAAGGTCTTGCTACCATAGAGAATGTCTGCGAGTACAGGAGGATTGGAAAATACGTAATAGGGCAAGATCGACCTTTGAGGATCACCCTAAACGATGCCAAACAGATGGAAGAAGTACTAAGGAATGTTAGAAAATTACCAAGTGATGAGGATGGGAAAGTGTGGTCATTAAGATCAGATCTTTCAAGAGAAGACAGAGAAGCTGAAACTAAACCTCGTAGACGCAAAACGTCTAAATGAAGGCAGAAACAAAGAAATCAATTCTTTTTTCTACAAAGTCATAGGAGTAGGCAGGCCAGTAAAATGGTACAAAAAAGGCAATCCAACAAAAATTGCTACAGAGGGAAGTGAAGAATAAGGAGAGGGGGAACATGTCCCTGAAAATTGAATACACCAATGTAGATGCAGTGAGATCAATGATACTGGAGTTAAGTAATGTAATACAGCTGCAGACACCAGATATTGTTGCACTCACGGAGACAAATCTTGATGTTATTTTAAATGAGATCAAATTCCCAAGGGGCTACTCAATTTGGAGACGGGACAGAAAAATTAGGAAAGGCAGTGGCGTTGCTGTGCTAGTGAAAGACCACTTAAAGGTGAACGAAATAATGATTGCCAATCCACAAGAAGTTGACATAATAGCACTAGAGATCTGCCATGAGGATGATAAACTAATGATCATAAATGCATATAGTCCACCGCCAAGCAACATATGGACAAAGGAGCAGCTAGGTAGTAAATGAGAGGGTCTTATAACAATAATGAGAGATATTACAGTAGAGCAAGAGTGAATAAAGATAGATCAAGACTGTTGATAGTCGGCAACTTCAACTTGAAATCCATAGACTGGGAAACATATGAAATTAGAACAGAGGATTTTTGGACCTGCAGATTTGTAGACCTCATCCTGGAAACATTCTTGTATCAACATGTTAAACAAGCTACGAGGATGAGGGAAGGTGAGGACGTTCCCTCCATGCTAGATTTGATATTTTCCAGGATGGAGGAAGAGATATTTGACATTCAGTGCCTTCCTTTATAGGGTAGAAGTGACCTTGTCTTTTTGGGAATAAAGTATGAAATGCATTATAATCTGGAAGAAAATAAGGAGGTTGAAGCAGTTGAAAAACCAGACTTCAGGAGATGACATTATGGCGACCATAGAATTTTTTTTTTGTGAATATAATGGACAGACTTGTTGCTAGACAAGGAAGTGAGCGAGATGTATGTCAAGTTTTATGAAATATATGACAAAGGCACAAAAAAATTTATACCAAAGCAGAGATGCAGAACTAGGAAGCAGGATTGGTTCAACAGAAATTGCAAGAGGGATAGAGACCAAAAGACACAAAAATGGAATCAATATAGAAAGAGGCCAAACCCCCAAACATACCAGCAATACAAAGATGCGAGAAACAACTACACGGCAGTGAGGAGAGAGGCAGAAAGAAATTTTGAAAAAGGGATAGCGGATAATTGAAAAACAGAATCGGGTCTATTCTGTATATTCATACACAAGAAATTACAAGTAAAGGATAATATTCAGAGGTTGAAAATGGGACATAGATTCACGGAAAATGAAAAGGAAATATGTGAAACATTAAACGAAAAGTTCCAAAGTGTGTTTGTACAAAATAAGATCTTCAGGGAACCAGACACAATAAGAATTCTAGAACAACAACATAAAGCACATAGAGGTGTCTAGAGACAAAGTGAAACAAATGCTCTTGGAGCTAAATAAGAACAAAGCAGTTGGCCCAGATGGAGTTTCACCATGGGTTCTGAATGAATGTGCAGTTGAGCTCAGCATACCACTTCGGCTGATTTTTCAGACATCCCTGAGTAATGGAGTCGTAGCAGATGTGTGGAAACAGGGTAACATCGTTCCAATCTACAAAAGTGGCAGCAGGGAAGACCCCCTCAATTATAGATCTATATCATTGACAAGTGTAATAGTCAAAATATTGGAAAAAATAGTAAAAACTAAATGGGTAGAACACCTGGAGAGAAATAATATATCAGGCAGACAGTATGGTTTTCGATCTGGAAGATCCTGTTTATCGAATTTACTCAGTTTCTATGATAGAGCCACAGAGATTTTACAGGAAAGAGATGGTTAGGTTGACTGCATCTATCTGGACCTAGAAAAGGCTTTCGACAGAGTTCCACATAAGAGGTTGTTCTGGAAACTGGAAAATATTGGAGGAGTGACAGGTAAGCTTCTAACATGGAAAAAAAACTAGCGTTGAATGTAATGATACGCCATTTTCTGGGCGAGTCCCAGAGGCTCCCCGGAGCTTACTAGGCTGATATGCTAATGTCAGACTTTGGCATCAATCATGTGTTTGGAGTTCTATGGGCCTATCGAGGACCACGAGCCAGAACCTGGCCCCTTCAGAAGAGGCAAGGGGAGTAATACACAGGATATAAACTCATTAACTAACCTCTTTCTCTCCAAAACTCTAAGCCTCTACAACACTCACTGTTCCCTCCTTACCAAACAAGTAACTGATAAAAGAAAAAATAACCCGTGGCTCACAAGTGGCATAATCAAATCAATTAACAAAAAACACGAATATGAAAAGAAATTTAGGTTTGGCCTAGTTACAAAGCAAGTAGTTAAGAGGTACTCATCAGTGCTTACCAGTATCATAAGAAAAGCTAAACTTTCATATTATGAGACTAGATTCAAAGAAGCAAAAGGCAACATGAAAAGCACATGGAAAACCATCTCTAATATCCTAGGAACTAAACAACACTCCCACAACCAGATAACACTAAGGATGGTCTTACACCGTCATCTGATTTAGAAATGGCGAATGAATTTAATAGCTTCTTTTCATCGGTTGGTGCTAACCTTGCCAGTAAAATCCCACAGACTCAGACACATATCAACACACATCTCTCATGCAGCTATCCAAACTTTCTTCTCTCACCAGTCAGCCCGACAGATGTTGTGTCCATCATACACTCACTAAAAACCAAAGCTGGGAACATCAGTGAAATACCATCCATTATATACAAGAGCGCCTCCCACGCCCTTGCCCCACCTATAGCTCTGCTGTTCAACAAATCCCTTGAGTGTCATACCTTCCCTGATATCCTTAAAAGAGCAGGAGTAACACCAGTTCATAAAGGAGGTAATCCGGCAGACATAAACAATTATAGACCAATATCAAACCTACCCATACTATCAAAAATATTTGAAAAAATTATCTACAAACAGCTTTACTCCTACCTCGTAAAATTTGACATTCCTAGCCCCTGTCAGTTTGGCTTCCACTCCCAAAAGAGTACCAACGATGCAATTATTAGTCTCCTTGATATAATTTACTCAGCCCTTGACAAAAATGAGTTTCCGATTGGACTCTTCATTGACCTGAGAAAGGCCTTTGATACTGTTAATCACAATTACCTCTTACGTAAACTCCATTATGGAATTCGAGGTCATACACTGGACTATATCCAATCCTATCTTAGTGATAGACACCAATGTGTAGCCATCAATAATATAACCTCTCCCACTCTACCAATAACCGTTGGAGTGCTACAGGGCAGCATTTTGGGACCTCTCTTATTTCTTATTTACATCAATGATCTGCCTAACGTCTCTAACATTCTGAAACCTATTTTGTTTGCTGATGATACTACCCTCATCTACTCTAACCCCAACCCACATACACTAAATAATGTTGTTAATAATGAACTAAAAAAAGTCCACTTATGGATGTCAACCAACAAACTAACACTTAACATAGAAAAGACCTACTACATCTTATTTGGAAGCAAATCTACAAATGCAATTCAGCTTCAGATAGACAATGTAAACATTAGCAATAAAAATGATGGAAAGTTTCTTGGCCTATTCCTAGGCAAGAGACTCAACTTCAACACCCATATACAACACATAACTAAGAAAGTCTCTAAAACAGTTGGTATACTCTCCAAAATCAGATATTATGTACCTAACTCTGCTCTCATCTCTCTATATTATGCACTAATCTATCCCTATCTTAATTATGGTATCTGTGCCTGGGGTTCAACCACTGCAAACCACAAGTCCATTACCCAGCAAAAATCTGCTATCAGAATAATAACAAATTCTGCTTTCAGACAACACTCAGCCCCCTTGTTTAACTCCCTAAACATGCTAAACATAATCTCACTCCACAAATTCTCTTGTGTCAACTACATTTACAAAACCCTGTTCTTAAATGCAAATCCTGCTCTGAAACTCTCCCTGGACAGATGTAATAGGACCCATTATCACCACACCAGAAATAAATACCTCTTTGATATCCCCCAGAGTCAAACTTAATTTGTGTAAACACTATGCAAATAAAGGGACCCAGTCTATGGAACTCACTCCCTATTGAATTGAAAAGCTGTCCAACTTTTGCATCATTCAAAAACAATACTAAAAAGTACCTAATTTCATCTTCATAGTTTTTTACCTTTTGCTTTAAAACTGCAATGTATCTATTGCTACCCAATCTCCCAATCTTTATGTACCCAATCTGAACATCTTTATCATTGCGATCATTGCTGTCTTCTTATATGTACTGTCAATCTGCTGTATGGTGTTTATTAATCTTGTTTAAACTACCAATCAAGCTGTCAATGTAATCAATCCGAGCTTTAATATACCAATGTGCTTTAATATACTTACTAATCTCTCTCATCTCATTTTTTTTTTTTTTGCAATGTATTTGTTATTTTATTAATTGATAGAATTTACCTACTTAAAATTATCTGTTAGATTAAGGACCTGCCCGAAACGCTGCGCGTACTAGTGGCTTTACAAGAGTGCAATTACTGTACTATGCTATGCATTCTCACAAACCTAATGTACCTTCTTGTATATAAATAAATAAATAATGGCCTATAGAAACCCCCATGTGGTTGGAAGCATTCTATGTCTGCCATTAACCGGGTTAGGCACCCAGAAAGGTAAGCATCCCAAAACAAACCCCTATTCTGGTGAAAATTGCTACCACAAGCTAAACAAGTGGATAGAACTCCCCCTAAAATAAACGAGCAAACAATCATGACGTCACACGTCGCCACGCCGCTGTCTGCGCAGCTCCACCCTCCCCGGGAGGGGAAAGGTGGAGCCCCAGACCCATCGCGCCAGCTATCCACCCCCCAGTTCTGAGGCTGAATGTAAAAAACTTGAAAAAAAAAAAAAAAAAAAACACCGACCGGAAGGAGGGAGGGATGCCGTTGCGCTTCTGGCACTCTCCCAGAAAATGGTGTTTCATTACATTCAACGCCGGTTTTCTGGGGGGAGCCCCTTCGGCTCCCCGGAGCCAACTCTCCACAGAGGAAAGTAAAGGGACCTACCCGGGAGGAGGTCGCCACTCACTCCTCAACTCTAAGTCGAGACAAAGGGCTGCAACTGCCGCTCCAAAGCGACACAGGCCCGACTAGGCCCAGGAATGCGCACGAGATAACGAGCAGCCTGGAGCCTGCTCGACTGCCAAAAAACCCCACACTCGAATGACAGCCCAGGACATGTTGCCAAAAACAGCAGCAAGAGCCGCGAACATGGACACGGGGAGAGACCGCAGGCTGGCGAGCCGTAATAATCCTGCGGACGACCCAGGAACCCCGCACCAACAAAACAGGGAAGGACGGAAACCGGATCAACCCAAAGCGCGACCTAGGACACAGAAGTCGTGGCGCGCAATGAACGGTGGAAGGCCGCCACCTGACACCAAACAGGATGCACCCCCGGCCAAAACAACCAAGCATCAACAACCCAAGGACCCCTCTGGAAAGCAGCCATTTCAATCTCCACCAAAAAGAAGGAGACTGCCCCAATGAACAACCCCATCACCATGACCGAAGGAGCAGAAAACCCCTGTGCAGGAGGAGAGGAGGAAGATCACCAACGCGACTTCCAGAGGCCAAGGCCAACAGAAAAAGAGCCTGGTAGAAACAAACCAGAACCGAAGGAGCCACAACAAACTGAGGAGAAGGTAAGAGCACTTTGTCCAATGACCAGGACCGCTCAGGCGGCGCATGAGCAGGCCGGAGGTGAAACAACGCCCGAGGCAGCATGCTAAACGGAGCAGAAGTAACCTCAATACCGAAAGCAAGCTGAAGCGGCTCCGCCAGCACCGCACAATATGAGGCGACAGTATGTGGCAAATGACGGCCCTGAACCCCCAAAGAGAAGGACAAAACCACGCCAACAAAACACAGAACTGAAGAATGGACAGAAGGATAAAGGAAGTACCGCCAAAAACCCCCACACTGCCGCCAAGAAGAAGAACGCAGGTGGGACACCATCAATGAAGCCGCCAGACCAACAGAATGTGAGACCCCAAGGCGGAGGCAAACCAGCCCCGCCATGGACCAAACGAGCCGAGAAGAGGCGGAGCCGCGGGAAGATCTCGGGTATGACCACCGAGCCAGCAAAGAAGAAGGTGGAACGTCTGCTGGACAAAAAGTCCCAACACCAGCGAGCATGCCAGGAGGACTGAGACCACGCCCCGACCGAGTCCCTAGGAAAATGAACTCGCGAGACACAGAAAAAGCCAACAGGCAGGGAAAGCCAGGAACCAGAAAACCAAACCTGGCAATCGAAGCCAAAAGACACAGCAACAACTGCCAATGCAACCACGGACATCCACAAGAAAAAACTAGAAAGCCGTGTCCAAGGAGTGCCGAACCAACCGGGCTGTGGAGGGTACGCATGCCCACGGGCCGCACCAAGCAACAGCCCGGTGGACCAACTCCTACAAGCCAAGCCCGACCACGGGCCGCGCTCAGGGAGAAGAACTCCCAAAACCCCATCAAGCAGACGACGGGAAGGAAGCTGCACGACACTGGGAGACAGAAGCAGCAGAGGGGACAACACAACCACAAACAAGACCCCTCAGAGGAAGGAGAGGGTAGATAAAGATGTCCCAGGGGACACAGGAGGAACGGACGCCCAAAGAGCAGGAGAGACCACAAAGGACTAGCGTCAGGAGGAGAAAAATCGAAAGCAGGAGGAAGGGATGAGCTGGAGGCCAACCTCCCCACACAGCGTTAAGTGGAGAGACGACAGAGCCCAACAGGCTCAGGAAGCCGCACAGAAGTCGAACGACAGGCAAGAGGAGAGACCAAAAAACACAGAACGCAACTCCCGTAAACACAACGAGGCGAGCACAACAAAGTAAGAAGCCACGCATATGGCAGGCGAGCGTCAGAGGAGCAGGACAAAAGAGCGAAAAGCACAACCCCTCAAGCATAACGAGGTGAGGACAACCAGGGGAGTACAGAGAAGCCAACGAACCTGGAAGGGCTAAGCCAGGTACTGCAAGGCAGGCAAGGAATGAGCGACCCAGAGAAGACAAGCTGAACAATTAGTACAGACAAACACACAAGGCCCCAGGAGGAAAACACGCAAGGGCCAAACAAAACGCCACAACCCCCCAATACTCACCCTCGGTAACAAAACCGGATCAAAATGGCACCTCGTAACATTCAGACACATGAAAACCGTACCTCATAACAGTCACCACCATTGTACCACGTAACCCGTGAAGGTGGGGCCCAGGGACTAACACAAGCATGGGTCGGACATGCGTATGAGTGGGACTGGATGGGTACAATGAGGAGCTGTCCCGCATGGGCCAAGAGACCCCCTGCAGGTACCTGTGTCCTGCTGGTCCCACATTCGCACACCAAAAACCAAGGATCAACGCCAGATCGCATAAACTCGCCTGCAGAACAGAAGCACAAACATGTCACGACACAACGTAGCCGAAAAGATGCCGGGAGCACCGCCAGGGGAAGAAGCCCCGAGCCGCACACGCAGAAGAGGAGGGGGAAGAGGCGAAAAAGGCGCCCTGCACCCATAACACGGGGAAAACCTCAGCGTCCGCCCCATAACCGCAACCCAGAACACCCCAGTAGTTACGGAGCAAGGACTGGAGAAATGAGAAGAACGAGAGGCGAAGCACCTGAGAGAAAAGGGCGCAAAACACGAGCACTCGTGCACACCGCCCACACCAAAACAAACTCCCATGGCGCACGCGCACAACCCGCTCGGCGGGAAGGCGCCCAAAAGGACTATTGCACAAGTAGCCCAAACAGTCTGTGACGAGAGGGATGGGCGCAGGGGCAGAAACACCCCAGCGACCGGGAACAGGAGCGAAAACAGTTAGCAGCGACAAACATATCCGGTGAATGTAAAGAAGACAAGGAACGAACCAGCATCCCAACTGGGCTACAAGTAGCCCAAACAGGCACCCCGGACAAGGAGTATGTAAAGAAAATGAACAGTGCCGAGACCGAGGACGAAGAAAACATGAACAAAAGAGCGAGACAGGACCGAAAACCCAGGATAAATCCAGAAGGGGACCAACAAGCCCAGAAAAACCAAAGGGAAGCCACACCAAAAGACGCCAGACGTTCCAATAATACAGGAAGTAGCGAAACCTTCCCGAACCTTCGAGAACATCCACAAGCAAGCAGAAATCACGAAGGCACAGAAAAGCACAGTCGCACCCGAGACCAAAAGTCATGCAGAACCCCAAAAAGGAAAGGGGCACATGACAGGGAAGTCCCGTCCCAAGAAAGGGGGGAAAAAACCACAAAGAGCACCCACGAACAGGATGGAACCAACTGACTTAAGGAACAAGGAACCAAGCCCGGGGAGGGGTTGACGCCCAACAACTCATACGAAGAGGGGGAAGGAAAAACCCCACTCCTTGCAACTGCAAGCCCCACTCGAAGGGTAAAACAACCCCGGCGAGGACCAACCGGGCCCGGGGCCCCCCAGGCAGCCCCTCCCCAGCCCCCAGGAACCCACACGCCACGCCCCGTGGCCGAGCCGTCCCCCCAAAACCCCGGTCACAAGAAAAACCGAGGCAGCCAAGAAAAATACCAAGGAAGGGAGCCCACTGGCAGACTCATACAACACGGCTGGAGGAACAGGCTCGAATGCCCCCGTCACTACCCCGGAAGGGGAATTCCAGGAGACCGCCCGAGTCTCAAAACCATCGAAGCCCCGCCCCGACCCCGAACCCACAGATGGTAAGAACCTGGATGCAGGGAGGAAGGGGAGGTGGGGGGGGGGAGACAAGGGTTGTGGAAGAAAACGGAATCAACCAACACCCCGAAGCCCCATCACCAAAACGGGGCAGCCTCAGGGCTTCCGGGAGCAAACAACCTAGGGCGTTGCCAACTGAAACACGATGCGCAACGCCCGTGATATCTGCACCCACATAGTCGGCATAAGACTGGGTAAGCAAGCCACAAACAAGCAACAAAACTCGCAGAGCTCTGGGCCGAAGGTGCCACCGACCCCACAGGCAGTAGATGGAGGCAAAACACTGAGTCACCCTGAGACAAGGGGACAGAGCAACCCTCAAACTCGCACAAAGTGAAGGGGGACCCCAGGGTCACATCCATCGGACCCACGCGTCCCCGTGGGGATTCCCAGGGTCCGGAGTGTTTACTTGAAGAGGACCCACGCTCAGGTAAACCCAGGCAGGGTACTGCTAACCGGCGCCCAATACTACCAAACAACCTTCTAAGAACTGAACCCCCGGGACGTGTACACTCACAGGGACTTAGCAGGGCGAACCACCGGAAGAAGAAAGAGTACACGGGGCAAGAACCAAGGCAGACCCCCCCCCCACCATGCAGAAAACAAAAAGAAAAAGAAAACCCCGCAAGAGGACAGCATACCCAGGCGGAACAGAGCCGGCCGCTATGATAGGTGAAAACTAGCTGCACAGTACCCTGCGCCCCACCAGTGCAAACTGCCCCCTACCCCAAGGCGAACAAGGGAGACAGGACACCCGAGCATACAAGGGGCAGCCGAAAACCAAGCAGTAAACGGCCTAGCAGGGGCAGAACCCAAGGAACTTGTGGAAGGGAACTCCAAGCCCCAAGGGCTGTACTTACAGGGTACCTAAGGAAGGAAACCCTAGGTGCATGCAGCCCGAGTACTGAAGAAACACTCCCAACTCACGCACCACCTAGAAAACAGACACCACACACTAGGTACAGTGCTGAAACATCCACTGGAGCCGGAGCACATGACCTCAGCCTTTAGCATCAGCCTTAGAACTGGGGGTGGATAGCCGGCGCGATGGGTCTGGGGCTCCCCCTCCCGGGGAGGGGGGAGCTGGGCGGACAGCGGCGCGGCGACGTGTGACGTCATGATTGTTTGCTCGTTTATTTTAGGGAAAGTTCTATCCACTTGTTCGGCTTGTGGCAGCAATTTTCACCAGAACAGGGGTTTGTTTTGGGACGCTTGCCTTTCTGGGTGCCTAACCCGGTCGATGGCAGACATAGAATGCTTCCAACCACACGGGGGTTTCTATAGGCCATTGCTCCCCTTGCCTCTTCTGAGGGGGCCAGGTTCTGGCTCGTGGTCCCCGGTAGGCCCATAGAACTCCATACACATGACTGATGCCAAAGTCTGACATTAGCACATCAACCTAGTAAGCTCCGGGGAGCCGAAAGGGGCTCCCCCCCCCCCCAGAAAAATTCTGACTGATAGAAAAATGAGGGCAGTAATCAGAGGCACTGTATCGGACTTGAGAAATTTCACAAGTGGAGTACCACAGGGTTCAGTTCTTGCACTAGAGATATTCATTGTCTACATAAATGATCTACCAGTTGGAATACAGAATTATATGAACATGTTTGCTGATGATGCTAAGATAATAGGAAGGATAAGAAACTTAGATGATTGTCATGTCCTGTAAGAAGACCTGGACAAAATAAGTATATGGAGCACCACTTGGCATAGGGAATTTAATGTGAATAAATGCCATGTTATGGAATGTGGAATAGGTGAACATAGACCCCACGCAACCTACAAATTATGTGAGAATTCTTAAAAGAATTCTGATAAAGAAAGAGATCTAGGAGTGGTTCTAGATAGAAAACTATCTCCTGATGACCACATAAAGAACATTGTGCGAGAAGCCTATGCCATGCTTTCTAACTTCAGAATTGCTTTTAAATACATGGATGGCGAAATATTAAAGAAATTGTTCATGACTTTTGTTAGGCCAAAGCTAGAATATGCATCTGTTGTGTGTTGCCCATATCTTAAGAAGCACATCAACAAACTGGAAAAGGTGCAAAGGCATGCTACTAAGTGGCTCCCAGAACTGAAGGGCAAGAGCTACTAGGAGAGGATAGAGGCATTAAATATGCCAAAACTAGAAGACAGAAGAAAAAGATGTGATATGATCACTACGTACAAAATAGTAACAGGAATTGATAAAATCGACAGGGAAGACTTCCTGAGACCTGGAACTTCAAGAACAAGAGGTCATAGATTTAAACTAATTAAACAAAGATGCTGAAGAAATATAAGAAAATTCACTTTCGCAAACAGATTGGTAGACGGTTAGAACAAGTCAAGTGAGGTGGTGGTGGAGGCCAAAACCGTCAGTAGTTTCAAAGTGTTATATGACAATGAGTGTTGGGAAGACGGGACACCACGAGCGTAGCTCTCTTCCTGTAACTACACTTAGGTAATTACACTTAGGTAATTACACACACACACACACACATAATTACACAGAGTACAGTATACAAATCCAATTTAAAAGAATGAAAATACAAATTTTTAAGTCATGCACCACCTTAAGTCTTGCATCCACTATATGTACACATGAGCCTAGAACTCAACATTAGGTACAAGCATGCAAAATACAATTAATATAAACCGGTCTTGATCGGTTCTTTCATAGAAATAAAAAATGTTGCAGAAGACATAAGCATTCCATCAGCAAGCATGACGAATTTAGGATCGCTTAACTGCCTATGGTCACATGTAACGGCATCAGCGAAAAGGTAGGCTAAACATATGCCCATTGGTCAGTAGGTGAAAGCTTCACCAGCACACCATGCAACACGCTTGCCTTCAAAGTTGCTGCTCAAGAGCATATAGGCACATGGGCATCTTTCTTAGCATTTTGTTAGAGTCCAAGGGTGCCCTTTAGCTTTATTTCCATATCTTACCTAAATGCATTAAAAATTAACACCACTGAAAGCAAAACTACTGTACTGTAATGTGGTAAAACACAGACTGAATTTGAGATGTAGACAGCTGCTGCTCTATAAATTGGGCATGACTGTTACAGGGCATGCTTGGAATCCTTCCTAATGCTGCCACTGTAAATCCCTCATCCTCAGCGTCTAACTCATCACTGATCAGATGATGCACATGCGCCTAGATCCACAGCTTGTACTTACAGCCGATGAGCATAACCAATATGGTGAAAATCTTCTCGACATCTGTATTAGCCGCCACGTTGCCGAAGCCCACCGATGTGAGACTACTGAAGGTGAAGTACAGTGCTGTCACGTACTTCGCCTGTGGGGGGGAAGTAGTGACGCTGGGTGTTATAGAGTGAAGGCCACGTTAAAATCCAAGGCAGGACACGGGAGTTTCGGTAGAAATCAAGGAAGGTAGAGATTGCACTTTAAATAAAAATAGAAGACATCAGAGCTAACCCAAAAGATAATGAACTCACATTAAAAACCAAAGAAGACAGCAACAGTGTTGTTAGATGCTTAAACAAGCAGTGAGCTAAGAAAAAAATCTTGTGAAAGTGGGAATATACTAACCATTAAGACAACAAAGGAATATTTTATGTGACAGTTCTGAAGATTATCTGTTTTGGTGTAAGGTGTCTACTAACATGTGATAAAATTATATTTAACTAGTGAATCAGTTATACATATTTAGAGAATCGGTGTGTAAACGAATGAGAATCATATTTTTTATTATGTGAAAGAATTTCTTTTATACTACATGTCACTGGATGGAGAAAATGTAAATCCTTTCCAGGTATGTATAAGGAAAATACAAAAACTTAAATATTTTAACGAGTTGAGAAGTTTTAAACAGGGTGAGAAAACATTTTCACATTTAAAGAAAAGGTTAGAAAACTGCAGAATATTAGTTATCAATTAACAAACAAAAACAGCAGATTTTGAATTTTGGGATTAAATACTTTCAAGAACAAATGAACAAATCCACAACGACCGTGATGAGGATCCAAGAACAGATACTGGTTTAATTAGCATTGATTATGAATTCATCATGAACAATTACTATTTGGGATATAATAAATTAATTTTGCATAATATTTTTAAGAAATATAAATTTTATCAGAAAGTTATATAACATAACTTAATAAACAAGGATTGTTAATTTAGGTTAGAAAATAACAGAATATGGAGATCTGATTTAAATTATCATAACTTTATGAACAGGAATTAATTATAAATCAGATGTTTCAATCTTCAGACTTACCTATGGTAATAAGTGACAGGTTGTGCAAGTTTTGTGGGTGTCCTCCACCCACCAGCCAAATGTTTCAGTGTTAATGTGAAAATTTTTCACCTATTTTAAAACTAATTTGTGCATGTTTACACAGCCTGACCTTCATCCTGATGCCATACATGAAAATACTGTGATGCCATTATGTGCAGAACACGTAATGCTTATACAGTGGAACATAGAACATAAACGCCAGTGAACTATTTTCTACACCTTTGCTGTTTCAAGAGACTGTATACATTAGGGGGTTTAATCAATTCTTAGTTCAATATCACAATCAAACAGCTGATTATTAATATTTAATAAGATGCAGAGAATGCACATTTGCTCCAAGTCTCTCGACATACAACAAGAGATGCAGGCAATCTCTCGACCGGCCAACAAGAGATGTGGCTTATTATAGCCAGCCGGGAACCAGCCAACACTACTAGCATGTTGCCATAGTTAAACCCACTCACAGCCCATCATCATGACGAAAATCGTGAAGACCTTCTCAATCTCAGTGGTTGGCGAAACGTTGCCAAAGCCAACCGATGTGAGGGAGGAGAATGTGAAGTAGAGAGCGGTGATGTAGCGAGACTGAAGAGGTGAAATGGTTCATATAGACACATTCATAACAAGTTTTTGTCAGACTATGTTCATGGCATTAATGTTGCTAAGTTATTTTTCATGTTGAGGAATGAATGCTACCATTGTACATGCATGAAGAAGCATCACTGTTGTCAGGCTTTATTCATGCAGAGATATCACCATTTCCAGGCTAAGTTAATTTACAACCATCAACATAACTAAGCTTCCTTCATATTAAGATATCAAATTTGTATGACTATGGTTTATCGAGGAATTAACTTTGAAAGGCTAATTTTATATTGAGGCATCAACATTGCCAATGCAATTTTATGAAAATGAGGGTTCAGCAAGTATAACATACAAATACAGGTTGTTGCAGGAAACTTTGGATAGTGGTAAATATTATTTCATTGTTCAAATAACTCTAGTATTTATTTATTAATATTGTATATAAAATACATAGTTCTTTACAAGTGGATTAATCTAAGATTAATAAAATTAAAAACATTTACAAGGCTACATAATTCTTTAACCACAGCACTGCACAACGTGCCTATGGGCGCTAGACAGGTGGTGCGCAACGCGCCTCAGGGATCTAATAGGTATAGCGTATGATTCATAACTCCAGCGGCTACATGGGGCTCACATCAGCTTCCTTAGGCCTCTTGTAAATAAACGCCATTTAAAAAAAAATCGTGAGCAACATTCCCAGGTATGAGAGCCTCAGTACTGAGTGAGCAACCAAGGCTGGTGCACACAGCATAAGCTCACAGCACTGCTGTTCAGCTTGTGACCACAGCATTGCCTAATAATGACAAAATATATATATGTAACTGGTATTATCTATCCATGATAGTATTACAGAAGAGCCTGAGTGTGATAATGACTGTGTACAATGTTCAAATATCGGCAAATCAATACTGTTTGAGATGTTCACAGCACTAGCCAAAGCACCGCAGCATTATTTCGACCATCTAAGAATCTTCAAATGACTTCCTATCTTCCTTTACAAAATAAACTTGTGGTCAATTATTCATTTACAGGATTTAGTGACCAGGATTGTGATAATAGCAGGATTGTGACGATAATTAGCACTGTGCGTAGTATTGTGGGAGGAGGAATTTTGGTGAGGGAGGGAAGGAATCGAGGTAGGGTCACTGTGTGGCAACCACTCTTGTTTTGCTCACCATACTAGCTTAGTGGTTCGCTATGGTAAACACACATGTACATGGGAATATACAATATATGTATATAGTGTAATAACAGCAACAGGAGCATGTTGGGAGGCGCCATTTTGGCGAGGGAGGTGGCATCGTACTCGTAGCGTTGTCATCTACTGTGTGACTTGTCACGCAGTGTATGGTGGCCACTGTGCTGTTTGGACACAATACCAGCCAAGTTGTATAGTTATGGTGAAAAAACCGTGTAGATACTTATAATGTGTGTAAATAGTGTAATAAAATCAATAACAGTATGGTGGGAAGAGGAATGTGGGCGAGTAAGGTGTTGGAGGAGTGAGGGAGGGCTGGCTGGGTGTGGCAGCTCACACTCGGGGAGTTCTAAGTGTGTTGATGGTGAATGTATATAGTGTGTGATAGTGTATAGTGTGTAAATATGTTATAAATATACATAAATGACATGACACATTGGAAATATGAGCAATATATGTGGAGACATTTGTGACACATGTACCACCACAGTGTTTTGGGACAATATGGATGCTCTACTGCGATAATATTGTGTGCGTGTTCATTATACATGGGATAGCCAAGAAAAAACAAACAAATGTATTTGGAAATGTATGCAAAAAATGAACAAAAAATTATTTGTGACAACTCGCACATGTTGAAGTTGGCGCATGACTGGCTCCGGGAGTCTACGACATGGGCGACCACCAAATCGTGATGCCACATGCCATTTTCCGGACCCTATTGAGGCCAAAGAACGTACTATTTCGAATATTTTTTTAAATATCTGTGATCAGGGAAGGATATTTAACATTTTTAAAAACAAAAAAAAATTTTGCCAAGAATTTATTTCCTGTGCACAAATAGGGTGTCATATTTGGAGCCCGAGCAGCACAGTGGTTAAGGGCCACAATTTTTTTTTTTAGTATACTGAAAGTATCACGAACCGTTCTTGAATATATTATGATGAGGCAAAAGACTAACAGTATAATGGCAATTAACCACTGTGATGCGCAGAGTTTATTGTGACATTTCCTCTGTGCGCATAAAATAAAGCTTTCGCAAATTTTTTTTTTTATCTTTGTAAAATGATAAATTCCCTTCACGTACATGTAAAAAACCAGCGTTGAATATAATAAAACGCCATTTTCTGGGCGAGACCCGGAGGCTCCCCAGAGCTATCCAGGCTGATATGCTAATGTCAGATTTTGGCATCAGTCATGTGTATGGAGTTTTTTGGGCCTACCGGGGACCACAGCCCGAACCTGAGCCAATCAGAGAGACAAGGGGAGCAATGGCCTATAGAAACGCTCTGTGTAGTTGTAAGTATTCTATGTCTGCCATCGACCGGGTCAGGCACCAAGAAAGGTAAGCGTCCCAAAACAAACCCCTATTCTGGTGAAAATTGCTACCAAAAGCAAAACAAGTGGATAGAACTCCCCAAAAATGCCGGGGAGCCTCCGGGTCTCACCCAGAAAATGGCGTTTCATTACATTCAACGCTGGTTTTCTGGGAGGAGGAGGAGGAGGGGGGGGGGAGGAAGAAGTCCCATCGGCGCTCTCCGAAGCTAACTACCCACAGAGGCAAGTAGAGGGACTTACCCGGGAGGTGGTCACTGCTCACTCCTCAACCCGAAGTCGAGACAACTGAAAGCAACTGCCGACCCAAAGCAATACAGGCCCAACTAGGCCCAGGAACATTCACGAGATAACGAGCAGCCAGGACCCTGTTCGATTGCCAAAATCCCCGCGCCCAAATGTCAGTCCAAGACATGTTGAGAAAGATGGCAGCAAGAGCAGCGAACTTGCGAACGTCATGGGCACAAGGATAGACCACAGGCCGGCTAGCCTTAATAATCCTGCGGATGACCTGGGAGACCCGCACCCGCGAACAGGGAAGAAGGGAAACCGGAACAACCCAGAGCACATCCATAGACACAGAAGCCTGAAAGAAGAGAGAAAGCACAAATAATGGCAGAGGGCCGCAACCGGACACAAAACATGATGCACCCCCGGCCTAATCAAACAAGCATCAACAACCCATACCCCTCCAGAAAGCAGCAGTCTCATTCTTTGCGAGAATAGAAGGAAACGGCTGCAGACAAACAAGCCTATTGCCACGACCGAAGGAGAAGAAACCCCTGCGCCGGAGGAGGGAATGAAGCCCACCGACACGACCCCCAGAGGCTAATGCCAACAGGAAAAAGGCCTTCGAGAAACAATTCTGAACCTAAGGAGACACAACAAACCGAGGAGAAGAAAGAAAAGTGAGCACTCTGTCCAAATACCAGGACGGCTCCGGCGGTGCATAAGCAGACCGAAGGTGAAACAATGCACAAGACAACTTGTGAAACAGCGCAGATGTAACATCAATACCGAAAGCAAGCTGAAGCGGCTCCGCCAGCGCAGCACGATACAAGGCGACAGTGTTAGGCACAAGATGACAGTCCTGGAACAACCAAGAGAGAAAGGACAACACCATCCTAACAGAAAGCGAAGTACAACGACGAAAATGCAAAAACAACCAGAAGGACCACCAGGAACTTCATACTGCCACCAAGACAAAGCCCGCAGGTAGGACACTAACAAGGAAGCCACCTGATCACCATAGAGATGATGATAAACTCGAGTCAAAAAAAACCATACGCGAAGACTCGAGGAGAAGATCGAACAAGTCACGTGACGAACTGGTCCGATCTGCTGAAAGAGGCGGAGCCGCTGGAAAACCTCTGGGTTCGGACACAGAGCAAGCAGCGCCTGAAACCACAGCTGGGTCGGCCACCATGGAGCCAAGAAGACAACTCTCCTCTGGTAAGTCTCCAAGTGAGTCAGGACCTGGAGCAACAGCTGAACCGGAATAAAAAGGTACAGGAACCCCCACTTCAACCAGTAATGCCAAAAGGCATCGATCCTGATGGCCTCACAGTCGGGTAAAGGACGACACATACAGGAGAAGGCGCCATGAAGAGGTCCACCTCGGGCGTCCGAACATCTGGCAAAGCCTACGGAAGGAGTCGGCATCAACCGTCCATTCCGTAGACAGGGAAATGAAATGAGACAGGCTATCCGCCAAGACATTGGACACTCCCCGCACGTGAACAGCCAGTAGAGGCAAACCCCGAGAACTCGGCAGACGAGTCACCCGAAGCGACCAGCGCCAAAGAGCCAAGTACCGCATCAAACCCCCTTGGTCCAGGCAATGAACCACCAGGGAACAGTCCGAATGGCGACGTGTGACATCATACTCGTTTGCTAGTTTCTTTTTGGGGAGTTCCATCTACTTGTTCGGATTTTGGTAGCAATTTTAACCAGAATAGGGGTTTGATTTGGGACGCTTACCTTTCTGGGTGCCTGACCCGGTTGATGGCAGACATAGAATGCTTCCAACCACACAGGGGTTTCAATAGGCCATTGCTCCCCATGCCTCTCTGAGGGGGCCAGGTTCTGGCACGTGGTCCCCACTAGGCCCATAGAACACCACACACATGACTGATGCCAAAGTCTGACATTAGCATATCGGCCTGGATAAACTCCAGGGAGCCAAAGGGGCTCCCCCCAGAAAATGAGGGCAGAAATCAGAGGTAATGTATCAGACTGGACAAATCTCATGAGTAGAGTGCTATAGGGCTCAGTTCTTGCACCATAAATGTTCATTATTACATAAATGACCTATCAGATAGAATACAGAATTATATGAACATGTTTGCTGATGATGCAAACATATAAGGTAAGATAAGAAACTTAGACGATTGTCATGCTCCTCAAGAAGACCTAGATAAAATGAGTGTATGGAGCACTACTTGGCAAATAGAATTTAATGTGAATAAATGCCATGTTATGGAATGTGGAATAGGAGAACACAGACCACACACAATCTACAAATTATTTCACAAATCTTTAAAAAATACTCATAAAGAAAGATTTAGAGGTGGTTCTTGATAGAAAACTATCACCTGAGGACCACATAAAGAACATCATGCAATGAGCCTATGCTACACTTGCCAATTTCAGAATTGCTTTTAATTAACACTTCCACTCGGTAATAACTCAGCATTGCGTCATTCGTTTACTAGAGGGTAGTCCGGTAACGACGCACCACTGCATCGTTAACAGTGGCAAATTGGCAGCGGCTTCGGGAGGAGTGCGCCACGGTTTTGGACATTATATGCATATACACCTGTAGGGAATTTCATTGGGAATACATTGATACCAAAATGAAAGACCTAGGAACAAAATTGAGGTAACAAAGTTGAAAAGAGCATACCCATTTTATTGCTCTTTATTAGCGCTCACTGTGGTAACGCACCGTCACGTTCTCTGTTTGCTGTGGGTGGGACACCGGGCTTTTGGACTTTATATTTGCATATATTCCTGTAGGGAATTCTTTTGTGAACACAATGATACCAAAATGAAAGACCTAGGACGAGAGTTGACATGTCCAAAGTGAAGAGAGCGTACACATTTTATTGCTCTTGTACGCCTCCGGGTAACACGCTCTCACGTTCTCACTTTCTCGCCTGGCCTTTGAGCTTTATATTCATTTAGTCATGTAGAGATCATTTAGTCCTGTAGAGAATTCTATTGTGAACACATTGATACCAAATTGAAAAACCTAGGACGATAATTGAGATGACAAAGTTGAAAAAAGTATACACATTTCGATATGACCGCGCTTTCTATTGTAATGAGAGGCGCCTTGGGGTGGCGCAGCGCTCTCTTTCTGGTAAATTTCCTCTTGTCGGCGGGTGGAACGCGCCCCTGTTTTTGACATTATATGCATATACTCTTGTTGGGAATTCTATTGCGAACACATTGATGCCAAAATGAAAGACCCAGGACGAGAAATGAGGTGACCAAAGTGAAAAGAGTGTACACATTTTATCGCTCTTGCGCGCTCCCGGGTAATACGCTCTCACTTTGTTTGTTGGGGATGGTACGCCGAGCTTTTGGACTTTATATGCCTTTAGTCCTGTAGAGAATGCTATTGCAAACACAATGATATGAAATTGAAAAACCTAGGACGAGAATTGAGGTGACAAAGTTTAAAAGATTACACACTTTTCAAAATTACCGCACGCTCCCGCGGAGTGCCCAAACCCACCCAGAGTAGTGCGGTGCACGCGTGCCCAAAGCATCAAAGTGTTAAATACATGTATGGTGAAATATTAAATAAATTGTTCACGACCTTTGTTAGACCAAAGCCTGAATATGCAGCAGTTGTATGGTGCCCATATCTTAAGAAGCACATCAACAAACTGGAAAAGGTGCACAAGACATGCAACTAAATGGCTCCTAGAACTAAAGGCCAAGAGCTACAAGGAGAGGTTAGAGGCATTAAATATGCCAAAACTAAAAGAAGAAAAAAAAGGCAATATGATCACTACATACAAAATAGTAACAGGAATCGATAAAATTGATAGGGAAGAATTCCTGAGACCCGGAACTTCAAGAACAAGAAATCATAGATTTAAACCAACTACTTAAACTAACTACACAGAGCTGCCAAAGAAATAAGAAAATTTGTTTTCGCAAGCAGAGTGGCAGACGGTTGGAACAAATTAGGTGAGAAGGTGGTGGTCAAAACCGTTAGTAATTTCAAAGCGTTATATGACAAGGAGTGCTGGGAAGACGGGAACCACAAGCATAGCTCTCATCCTGTAACTACACTTAGGGAATTGCCCAGATACTTACACAAATGCATAAAACACACACAAACACACTTACCCTTAGTGTGGGTCCTCCCGTGCTGTTGCTATAATAGTACTGGCGAGTAGCATTCGCTAAGTGGTCCAGCCAGC
Source organism: Procambarus clarkii (assembly GCF_040958095.1). Taxonomy (NCBI): domain Eukaryota; kingdom Metazoa; phylum Arthropoda; class Malacostraca; order Decapoda; family Cambaridae; genus Procambarus; species Procambarus clarkii. The sequence continues at coordinate 11,065,316 of NC_091217.1, read as the reverse complement.
CAATCTTGTGCGGTAAACCTGGCCGTTCAGCATTCCCAATGGCATACCTGTCATGCAGAAAAGTCAATTTAATAGTAATATGACTAATAATTAATGCTTAAATAAATCATGTAGTGTTAGGTCAACTTAGAAGCTGTTCAAATTTGATCAGCTATGTAAAAGAAAAGTAGTGAAAATAAATTTAAAATAAAATTAAACTTGTTAAAATGCAGTGCAAGTTTATACTTTAAAAAATTCAGTGGCAAAATTAATGAATTCTGTAGGCCTATTGTCCTTGTAAAACATCTTGGAACTAACAAATATCAGAATTACAGTACTCCTTAACATCTCTCAATGTCCAGAATGGAAGTAATTTCTGACAATGTCAGAAAATATTAATTCTTATATTTCTTTGTTAATGTTTTCAATTATTTCCTTATTTGAACTAATGTTGAAAAAGTAATAATGTTCTGTATTCATGTTCATATGTATACTTTTAATACAATAACTGCTAAAAGTCACCCAGTTTATTTAAGATTGTACAAATTAAGTATTGATTATAATTAAATGTCCTTTCCTGTTGAGCCCTCAGTAGGGCCATATTTTTTTTTTTTAGTTTTAGAAGAGCCCTGGTGGCTCCTTCAAGTTATCTCACAGATTTCTCTATACAAATGGGTCACATCAAACAAATTAGTTCTGTGTGGCCTACCAAGAACCAGATCCAAAAATTGGTCCTCTCAGAGAGGTATAGAGAACAAGTGACAATTCACCAGTGGAATCCCAGGTTGCATTGCTTGTCGTGGTGCAGTGGTCTAGGGCATTTGCATGGGAGTACCATGTGTATGGGTTCAGATCCTACTCACGGCTCTTACCGGTTTTCTCATTGATACATCACATTAATGTGATTTCTTTGTGGATTGTCTTCACAGATATCTGAATGTTGTACATCGTCTTCTTTTTGCAAAATAATCTATTACTCATTTTATTCATCATTATAATGTGGTGCTGTGAGCTCCTGCTGCATGCATCAGCCTAGGTAATGAGGCTCTCACAGCCAGGAGAGATGCAGAGGATTTTTTTTTTTTCAAGATATCCATTTACTGGAACCCTCAAGTCTTTGAACATTTTCTAAACACTCAAAAATTATTATGGACTTAGTTCTATCTGAGGTGTTTTGTATTAATTTACTGTTGGTTACAATTTTTCTTAATTGCTTGCCTAACTTCTGCTTCGTGTTGGTAATTTCTGATTTTGACTTCCAAACAAACTTTCTTGATCATCTCTTTCTCTTTTACAACTTGCACATACATTTCTTTGATTTTCTCTTTGCACTTTCCTAGTTCTTCATTAACCACCTTTATTTGAGTTGTCATGAAAGTTTCTTAGCATATCCTTGCCTGATCCTATGTTAGTCTGTAAGGTTCCTTTGAGTTTACCCGATTTATCTAATTTACCCGAAGGCCACTAACCCTAGTGGCCTCGATGAGGAGTTTTTCGCCATATGAGTATTTTCTTGTTAATTTCTTCAAAGTCCCCACTCTTCACTTTCCATACCTTTCCAATCTTTCACTAGTTCCTTGATTTGTTCCTCTTGTCTCTCTGACTAGTCAGTTAACCACTGGGCTGCGCCAACCAAGAAAACTCGGTTGGTGAGAAACTAGTGCCAACCGAGAAAATTTTCATTTTTTCATACCCATTCAAAATGTGTGCGCGGTAGGTTGTGTACGATATGGACTCTTGGGACCTTCAGTGAGAGGCAGCCATCTTGGAAAATATTCCCTGAATGCCCTAGGGATGCTAGCTGGGTTAGTCCTGAGTGAGCAACCATGGGTGGCGCACACGCCTCTGGCTCCCCAACACCTGGACGATGCGGTGTTGAAAGATTGCGCTCTGTTGGTGAAATTCAGACCTTATTGTTTGAAGAACATTAGAGTCACGATATTGGTGAAGCAGGGCACAAAAAAGGACCTAACACAAAGGTCAGATGCAAGTGATACAGCACCTATGAGGATGATACAGTGAACGTATCCAGTTGTAGCTCTGAGCACCACCCTTGCCCACCTATGCCATCTGGAATAAATATAGATGATACATAGATGAATCATTTTCTGCATTCAGTGATGATACATCTGATATAAGTGAAATAGATGAACAGTGTTAGCGGCTTCCATGGTGGTATTTTCCATTGATATTTTCAAGAATAGCTGAATCTCTTCCAGAATGCCTGAATCTCTTCCAGATAAACTGACACTCTTCGAGGTTAGCGAAATCTCTTCCACTGTGGGACCTTACAAAGCGATCTTTTCAAGACTAACTTACAAATTTATCTTTTCCTATAATCTTTTCAATACTACCTTATGATTTACAAGCTTGGCTACATACCACCTACAAGTACTAAAGCCAAGGGTGTACGTGAGTGAGTTATTTGCAAGCACACAGAACGAAGAAACAAAGCGAAACCTGTACCTAGATCTGTACCTCGTGCAATGAGAGCGAAGTCGCGCTGTGCACCATGAACTACTTCGTTGATTATTACTCACTTCAGAAGTACTGAGTAATTACCTAAGTGTAGTTAGAGGATGAGAGCTATGCTCGTGGTGTCCCGTCTTACCAACACTCTTTGTCATATAATGCTTTGAAACTACTGACGGCTCCACCACCACCTCACCTAACTTGTTCCAACCGTCTACCACTCTGTGAAAGTGAATTTTCTTATATTTCTTTGGCATCTGTGTTTAGCTAGTTTATACCTATGACCTCTTGTTCTTGAGGTTCCAGGTCTCAGGAAATCTTCCCTATCGATTTTATGAATTCCCGTTACTATTTTGTACGTAATGATCATATCACCTCTTTCTTCTGTCTTCTAGTTTTAGCATATTTAATGCCTCTAACCTCTCCTCGTAGCTCTTGCCCTTCAGTTCTGGGAGCCACTTAGTAGCATGTCTTTGCACCTTTTCCAGTTTGTTGATGTGCTTCTTAAGATATGGGCACCACACAACCGCTGCATATTCTAGCTTTGGTCTAACAAAAGTTGTGAACAATTTCTTTAGTATATCGCCATCCATGTATTTAAAAGCAATTCTGAAATTAGAAAGCGTGGCATAGGCTCCTTGCACAACGTTCTTTATGTGGTCCTCAGGTGATTGTTTTCTATCTAGAACTACCCCTAGATCTCTTTCTTTATCAGAATTCTTTAAAGATTTCTCGCATAATATATAGGTTGCGTGGTGTCTATGTTCTCCTATTTCACATTCCATAACATGGCATTTATTAACTGTATGGTGCCTGGCTATTTAGCATGTATCACCCACAGACGCATACCAAAAAAAAAAAAAAAAAAATTCTTCTGTTAATTTGTGTTCACTGATCACGGGAAAAATAATAATAAAATCCTAAGTGGCATATATTACTCGCTATAGAGTGGGGATGTCTGGCAAAAACCAGCGTTTAATGTAATGAAATAAAATTTTCTGGGCTGAGCCCCGCAGGCTCCCTGGAGCTTATCGGGCTAATGTATGTTATGATTGACCGGGACATTAGCTATGGAGTTCAGACCTACCAGGCACCAGTGCCAGAACCTGGCCCCTTCATTGAGGTTTCAGGGAGCAATGGCCCTGGAAAATCCCATTATGGTTGGGGGTTTTCCTTATCTGCCATCGACCGGGGTTAAGCATCCAGAAAGGTAGGCGTAACAAAAACTCCACATGGTAAGAAACAACAAAAATCGAACAGAGAGGTAGAAAACTCCCTACAATCCCAAGGAAACAATCAAACAATCAATTTACTGCCACGCCGGTCGTCCGTGCAGCCCTCCCTTCCCCGGGAGGGGGAAGGGGGGGCCCCAGACCTCACCACGCCGGCTGCCTTCAGCTCGGAAACTAGGCTTCAACCAATGCAAAAAATCCTGCCGACCGGATGGGAGGGAGGGTAGCCAGGGAGCCTCCGGTGCTCACCCAGAAAATGGCGTTTCATTACATTCAACGCTGGTTTTCTGCCGGGAACCCCTACGGCTCCCTGGAGCTACATACCCAAAGAGAAGGAAAATAGGGACTTACCCGGGAGGCGGCGGCCACAAACTCCTTAACCCGAAGTCGAGACAACTGGCTGCAACCTGCGACCCAAAGCAACACAAGAACGCTGAGGAGTAGGGATGTTCACCAAATAACGGGCGGCCAGGACCCTGTTCGACTTCCAAAATCCATGAGGCTGAATATGTGCCCAAGACATATTACCAAACACGGCAGCCAAAGCTGCAAACTTCCGAACGTCATGGGTGCGAGGATAGACCGCAGGCGGGTTAGACTTAATAACCCTACAGACAACCTGGGAGACCCGAGCCCTGGAACAGGGAACGAGGGAAACCGGATCAACCCAAAGTGCATCCCCAGCCACCCCAGCTGAAGCGTGCAGGTAACGGCGAAGTGCTGCAACCTGAAACAACACATGATGCACCCCCGGCCGAACCAACCAAGCATCAATGACCCACGGACCCTTCGGGAAAGCAGCCGTCTCGTTCTTCGCCAGAAAAGATGGAGAAGGCTGCAAACGGACAAACCTACCCCCAGGACCAAAAGAGCAGAAACCCCTGCGCCGGAGGAGAGCATGAAGCTCCCCTACCCGGCCCCCAGAGGCCAATGCCAACAAAAACAAAGCCTTGGAAAAACAATCCGGAACCGAAGGGGCCACCACAAACCGAGGAGAGGAAAGATAGGAGAGCACCCTGTCCAAAGACCAGGACGGCTCAGGAGGCGCATGAGCAGGCCGGAGGTGAAACATAGCACGGGAAAGCTTACGAAACGAGGCGGATGTGACGTCCACCCCGAAAGCTAGCTTGCGCGGCTCCGCCAGCGCCGCACGATATGAGGCGACAGTATTAGACATCATATGACGGTCCTGAAAAAGCCAAGAAAGGACAAGACAACCCTATCCGAAAGAAAGGACAACCTACGAAGAGCCAGAAAATGGCAAAAAGAACACCAGGCAACTTCATACTGTCGCCGAGACGAAGCTCTCAGGTGGGACACCATCAACGAAGCCACCTGATCACCATAGAATTGGTGATACACCCGCGTCAAAAAGACCAGACGCGAAGAGCAGAGGGGAAGGTCGAACCAGCCCCGTACCGGATCGGACTGACCTGCTGAAAGAGGCAGAACCGCGGGAAACGTCCCGGGTTTGGGCACCGAGCCAATAGCACCGGAAACCAAGGCTGGGCCGGCCACCAAGTGGCCACAAGGTCTACTCTCCCTGGGAATGTCTCCAACCGAACCAGAACCTGAAGCAACAGCTGGACCGGGGGAAAGAGGCACAGGTAACCCCACCTCGAACAGTCCTGCCAAAAGGCATCCACCGCGAACACTCCGCAGTCGGGGAAGGGCGTCACATATATTGGGAGACGCCGAGACCACGCCGACGCGAAGAGGTCTACATCTGGGAGACCGTACGTCTGGCAGATCCAACAAAACAAGTCGTCGTCAACCGTCCACTCCGTGGACAGGGGATGGAAGCGAGACAATTCGCCCACCAGAACGTTGGACACTCCCTGGACATGAACCGCACGGAGAGCTAAACCCCGAGAATCCAGCAGATGAACCACTCGAAGGGACCAACCCCAAAGAGCCAAGGACCGAAGAGAACCCCCGCGGTTTAGGCAATGAACCACTGGAGAACAGTCCGAATGGAGGCGAATGGTCAATCCCCGAGCAACACGAATCCTCTGAAGCGCGAACCAGACTGCTACAAACTCCCGAACCGTGCTGTGAACCCGACGGAAGGACGGACCCCACCGTCCCTGGCCTGCCTGGTGAGCACTGGTCACAAAGCCCCAGCCGAGAGACGACACGTCCGTGAACACATCGAGCTAGGGCTCGGGAAGGCACCAAGGCACCGAACCCCGAAAACCCCGAAGAGGAAGCGGGTGATGCAGCAACCGACACAAGACCCCCGGAGGACAAACCCAACGATCGCGAGAGAGGCGGAAAGGATTTCCCCTTAGAAACCAAAACAGACGCCGAAGGCAAACCCGGCCCAGCGGGTAGACTAGCATGACGAAGTTCAGACTCCCGCACAACCGCTCAAGCAACCGCCGAGTGACCCGGAACCCCCCTCAGAAACGGCCGACGGCGGTCCTGCATCCGCCGCAACGTCTCTGGACGGAGAGACAAGGAAGTGGTCCGAGAATCCCAAACAAAACCTAGCCAGGTCCGAACCTGAGACGGAACCAAGTGAGACTTCCTCCAGTTCACCAGGAACCCGAACCTGGTGAGCTGGGAAAGAACCATATCTCTGGCGAGCAGACAAGCTGACCGACTGGGAGCCCACACCAGCCAGTCGTCGAGGTAGGCCAAAACCCGAATCCCTAGAAGACGCAGACAGGTCACCACAACCCGGGTCAGATGCGTAAAAACGCAAGGTGCCAGATTCAAGCCAAAAGGTAGGCATCAAAAACGTAAGCGTGATGCCCCACCACGAAACCTAACCAGTCCCTGAACCCTGATGAATAGGAACGTGCCAAAAGGCGTCCTTGAGGTGCAGGGACACCAACCAGGCACCCGGCTCCAACAGAAGCCGGACCTGAGACAGTAGTCATCCAAAAGGAGGGGCAAGGAATCCAGGGGGTTCAGACGGGACAAGTCCAGAATGAACCTCAGATTCGCACAGTCTCGTTTCGGCACTGGCAACAGACAGGAAACCCACCTGAGGGACGTAGTCGTTTCAACCACATCCAAGCGCACCCACTCCAAGATGACTTGACGAAGCGCAGGAGAAGAAATCTGCCCGGTTACCCTGAACCCTCCAAAAGAGGACGAATCGCCCAACGCCACCGCAGGCCAGATGACACGACTGAAAAGGTCCACAAATCAGTGGGACCACGTTTGAGCAAACAGAGCAAGCCTCCCCCACATCGCCCCGTCAACGGGGCAAACCGCAAAAAGGGGCTGGCCCCGAAGGGAACAAAGGCTCAGAAACTGGCACTAATGGCCCACCTCGACCAACGGAACCCGGAACCCTGGCACGACCCCTCCGAAACTGCCGAGAACAACCGCTTCGGAGAATCAACAAGTTCGCCATAGGACGACAACTAGATGAAGCCGCATTCAGAAACAGAGACCGCAGTCTCTTCAAACAGCAACAGACAAAACGGAGACGAAAACCTAAGAGCCAGGGCCCAAGTGGATTCCAAAGAGATGGTGAGCACAGCCTGGCGGCACGCGAGGCGAGAAGCAAAAAACAGACACCACTTCCTTCAGGATGGGCGCAAAGAGCTTCAACAGTGCAGCCGACGCCCTAGCTGCAGAAGTCAGCGCCCCAGACGAAGGCCCTTCACTCAACGCTCCTACATCCTCCTGCAGCCAAGCAGAAGACAGTTCGAAAAGGGAAAAGAAACGTAAGACCGAAGCCAAATGCCCACGGGCGCGCGATTTCTCCGCAACCAACGAAACAAAGCTGAGGAACCTGCACGTGAAGCTAGAAAAGGCCAACATCCCAAGAAAGCACAGGAGCGAACAAGCACGCATTAAGGTGCTCAAACTCGCCCCCCAGGTAAACCTGCATAAAAGTAGAAGTTTCCCGCCAATCAAGCGTGCGGGTCCGACAGAACCCATGCCACGCCCCCAACGAAAAGAAAGGGCAGTCTGCCAGCCAGGAAGACTCCGGAACCTCCAAACGCACCCAAAAATGGGAAGAAGAACCAAACTCAAAGAGGACGGATCCATTGCAGAAGCATAACCCGGGTCTCGCAAGAGGTATGCAGCAAGAGCTTCCCGAGCCACCTTCGCAGAGATACGGGAAGTAGAAAACCTCTGGAAAGACGGATCTGAGATACCCAAAGGCGCCCGGAACCGAACCCGGGGAGGAGCCGAACCCAAATCATACAGGGAAGAGGGGTAAGAAAATCCCTCCCCCTGCAACAATAAGCCCCACGAGGAAGGCAAAAGCACCCAAGCGGGGTCAAAGGGGGCCTAAGGCCCCCAGGTTGACTCCTCCCCAGCCCCAGGATCCCCCATGTCGGGACCCGGGCAGAGCCGTCCTCCAAACCCTCTACCCCTGAAGAAAAGGCACAAGTCCAAGGGAAAGGCAGACAAGAATGTGGTCTGCTGGTGGGACCCAGAAGCCTCGGCAGGAGGAACCAGCTCAAATGCCTCCATCCCCGGCCCGGATGGGGCAGCCCTCGAGGCAGCCCGAGTCTCATTACCAACTAAACCCTGTGCCGAGACCAAAACCCTCAAACGTTTTGGAGCCGGACACGGGGGGGGAGGTGCAGGAAGAACCACAGGGGAAGGACCAGGGGGCACGGCAGGAGCCAAACCCAGAGCGACTAACACCCCCAGGTCAGGGTCCCTAAAACCAAAACGGGGCAGCCTCGGGGCATCCGGGTGGGAGCACAAAAACCCAGATGTGGGTTTGTGTGTGGTGTGGGAACACCACACAAAAACAGCAGAGAACACCCCACGAGGCAAACACCGCCCAGGAATTTGAAGCCAGAGAAGAATCTATCCCGGTTGACACTAGCCTGCGAACTGAAGGCAGCCGGCGTGGTTAGGTCCAGGGCCCCCCCTACCCCTCCCGGGGAATGGAGGGCTGCGCGGACAACCGGTGAGGCAGTAAATTGATTGATTGTTTCCGTGGGATTGTAGGGAGTTTTCTACCTCTCTGTTCGTTTTTTGTTGTAGTTTCTTACCATGTGGGGTTTATTTTGTTACGCCTACCTTTCTGGGGGCCTAACCCCAGTCGATAGCAGATAAGGAAAACCCCCAACCATATGGGGTTTTCCAGGGCAATTGCTCCCTGAAACCTCTCTGAAGGGGCCAGGTTCTGGCGCTGGTCCCTGGTAGGTCTGAACTCCATAGCTAATGTCCCGGTCTAACAAAACATACATTAGCCCGATAAGCTCCAGGGGCTCCCCACAGAAATGAAGACTAACAGGGCATGTAGTCAGTAAATAGCCAGTGATTGAGGGTGGCTACCTAATGGCAGTTGGCTGACAGTAGGAAGGGAACTGGTTGCCATATGGATTGCCTGTTTTCTGCATTGGTTTCTTTTTACAGTACAGTACAATTTCATTTTTGGTTAATTTTTTCCCGATTTGTTTTCTTGTATTTATTATTTATATTTTACCTTGCTATTGTCTGTTTTGATTCACCATATCTTTCTGGTTGCTATTTCCCTCAGTTAATGTGATCCTGTCCCCTCTTAAGTGCAAGGAGCAGACGAGACAACACTTATCTCCGGTAAATATTTAAAGACTCGCAGCGGCCTGGTATGATTCAAATTGGGTGGAGCTAACAAAGATGTAGTAACAGGGAGCCACTGATGGCTCCATTAATGGCTCCCTGAAGTGCATCAAGACTTGTCATACATTAGGAGCCCAATAATTAACAAGCTTCATAACTCACTACAGTATATACTAGTGAAAAAATGAGTACCAAGCTCATTCCAGTTATTAGACTTCCAATACTCTAAAAAATAAATTTGTGATAAATGCCATAATTTATGAATCAATGAGCCAAATAGCATCAAGAAGTATCAATCATATAATGGCAAGTAAATGAGCTGCAACTACCAAATCTTACTCTACAAATGAGAGCCAGTGAGTACCACATCTTACCATATACAAGCGAGCCAATGAGCAATGAGGGCAAAGGTGGCCATTAGCAGGAGAAGGACGGCTGCACCATACTCTGAATACCTATCAATTTTTCTGGCAACCCTCACCAGCCGCAGGAGCCTGGCGGTCTTCAGAAGGCCGATGAGGGTCGTTGTCTGGAGTTTGGAAACAGAAGAATTTTAAAATTTGTTTATGACAAGACAGAAAACAACGGACAATACTCAATAACCGAGGCTTCTTTTATTGTGACGCATACTAGTACCAATGTACTAATAGTGTTGTCTTAGCCTAGTTTTTTTTTTTTTGCTACATTTATGAAAATTTTATATAACTTAGTGTACATAAATTTATCTAGCAAAACGACAGATGTCCTTAAGTTTTATCAATTACTACAAACTAAGCTATTTGAATAGGAATTTTAACTTTTACATTTTAACCGGAGTAACCTGTTTATTTCTTTACTGGAGCTTGAATTATAATGGCTGCACACCAATGCTACTGATGGATAGATGACTGATACTATTATGTATTATCATTCTGTATTATATAAGTAATGTGTATTATCATTGAAGTTGTGCCACCCAGATTTCTATTTTCTTTATTACTAGGCTTGCCTAACAAGATTCTAGCCACTGCAGCAAGCCTTATGGTGGCTTACTTAAGAATAATTAACCCTTTGTTAACACTGACATATGCCTGCCCATCCTCCTGTTTTGGTAGTATTTACAGCAACGACGAGGTCCATAGTATATATACCAATGGACAACAAAATCAGAAAGCTGAAATCGGCACTATAGAGTTGGACAAACCGGAAAACTATTTTCTACTTATGTTGTAACGACAAACAAAACTAACCTAACCTAACCTTCCTAGGCATAATACACGATATCTAAGGCCTAATATAGGACATGTGTGTGCTATACTAGGCTTAGGAATATTTAAGTTTATAATTAGCTTTATTTGTTTCGACTATAAAGTGAATAGTACTAAGTTCTACTATCTAATTGCTAGAACAGCAATTTTTGTATTATGGTGCACATAGTTACGAAACTACTATCTAAACAGGAGAATAGGTTGCATATGCCTCTAAACCATAATCAAAGGATTAATAGCATAAAACAGATCTGAAAAATAAGCAAAGAAACTAAACAATTAAGAAAATCCTCCCAATGAGGTGGTTGCCCCAGTGATATTTTACCTCTTCAATGGAATGAGGTGAAGACATGCATATCTAACGTGTGAAAGTCCTTTCTACAGTCACAGTGAACACACTACACATTTTTTTCAAAATTGTTGTGTGTTCATCCTGATAAAGAAGTGAATGCTTCATGCATAGCATCTTGGCTTTGAATAAATAATTATTTTTTAAGATTAAAGTTTACAAAATTTTTAGTTCTCAAAGAAACAAAAGAAATGCTGGACCAGTTGCACTAATGTGACTGTGGCTGACTGCGACTGTCAAAGATACAAATGATGAGATGGTAGTCAGATCATTAAAAAGTAATTCTAATGATAAGTCATCCTAGAAGATGTGCTAAAATCTTCAATCATTTCAAAATGCACTCATGAATTTTTAAAGCTGATTTGTTTAAAGACAGATAGAAATAATAGTTCACAAAAATTAATATAATACAAGCATTATAATAGAGGTACAGTAATTATAAAAAAGGATATACAAAGATAGAAGAGTAAGTTAAATAACAAAATATAAAAATATTGTAAAATAAATAAACATCCACCATACATTCCCAGGATGACTTATCATTTGATTCAGTTTGACATGCCAGGGCTAGAATTATGTCAAAAAGCTTGCAACACAAAATCTGTTTTCATATGGAGATTTTTATTAAAGCTGTTCTTCGGTGTCTTCATCAACACCTCAACTGGCTGTAAATACTTCTAAAAAATTACTTCTAGGTAACATGAACTATCATTCTTTGCAAATTAATTTAAATTAATATTGTACTATAAATCTTCAGTGAGTCTGTAGTGGAATCTATATGTGCGAGATAAAATATGAAAACAGATTCACAATAGAGTTAAAAATTAACAAAGGGAAAAATTAAGTATATGATTAGATAGGTATGGCCATACCTCATTGTGTTTCCCTTTTGGTGAATGGATTGGTACACGAGAGGTCTTTATAATTAACCTATGGGTTTAAGGGACAAGGAGGAAAGGAAAGGGGGTGTGGTTTATAATAATCCTTTAATAATTTAATCAATGTGTCATTCAGGAGCATATTATTCTACACATTCCTAATCTGAAGAGCTTTTTAAGAAAAATTTAATAGTAAGCAGACCATTGAGAAAGTCAATGTAAAGGAACTACACAAGAACTTACAAGAAACAACTTTCCCAGGGGGCTCTGATAACTGCAGGATAGGAATTATGCCACGTGCATTCAGCACGTTGCCATACATAAAATACTTATCTTATTGACCTGTTCTCTACTAGGGATACTTATAAGTGCACTATTACTTGTTTTGCAAATTAATTATCGAATATTACATATTCGTCTCGACACGAGTCTAACCCCACAGGCATTTCAGCCCTAGTACTGGACCCTGTTTGATGGGCTTTCACTCGTGGTCAGGACGTATACACTTTTATTTCATCTCCAAGAATATCGAGAAAACCCAATTAAAACCGAGGACTATGTAGATAAAGAGACTCAAGATATTGGGCACATTTTGCCTACAAACCATGTCAAATGAAAAATTGGAGCATCATGCATTGTCTCATTGTTCTGCAATGGCTGAAACAGACTCAGCATTCATGCTAATTTTGTAAGGAGAATGAATTTCAAGAAATAGACCCCAAAGATTGTATAGATGGGAAACTATGTATTAAAGATCACAGTTGTAAACACAGAAATTTAAAATTAAAACAACATTGACAACACAGCAATAAAGACTATCGAATAATATTTATTTATACGGATTATCTACAAAATGATCAAACTTGAAGAAGACGATGAGTCACGATAAAGTGACTGACGATATGAAGACAAGAACACACACCAGAAGATGAGAAGACGACGACGATGTTTCGGTCCATCCTGGACCATTATCATCAAGTCAATTGTGACTCTCCTAGACCACTATCACAATCTACATAATAATGGTCTAGGTCGGACTGAAATGTAGTCGTCTCCTCATCTTCTGGTGTGTGGTTTTGTCTTCATCAAAAGTGAAAATAAGACGTACATACAGAAAGATCCTATACTTATGTACAGCAGAAAGGTCCTATCCTATAGAGGAGATTATAACAAAGGAATAGGTTAAGTATGAACTCTATTCAACACAAAAAAGCAGTATCTCACAAAAAGGCAATAGTCATAAATATGCAGACGATGAGTCACAATAACATGGCAAAAGATATGAAGACTAAATTACACACCAGAAGATGAGGATACGACGAAGTTTTGGTTTGTCCTGGACCATTATCAAGTCAATTGTCTCGATAACAATAGACTTGATAATGGTCCAGCATGGACTGAAATGTCGTCGTCATCTCCTCATCTTCTGGTGTGTGTAGTTTAGTCATATTAGTCATAAATGATGCATGAGAACAACTTTAAAAAAGTTTTGTCATTGCTTTAAAGTTTAGCTATATGGTTGAATGGTGGGCACTTGTGTCTAGTCCGAGCACTATTGTGTTATGCAGAAACCAGAAAATCACAGTTATGCACTATGGAAGAACATTTGTACTTATAAGCAGATACATTATGTCATACAGAAGGGCAATAATATTTACTTGCGGTTGAACCTACTAGCAAAAAAATTCCTAAATATAAATAACAATGTCTTGAATATAACATACAAAATGCTACAAACAAATGAAATTCCTTGGAAAATAACATTCTACACATTAAAAAATTCTGCAGAGTAGGAATGCCCTGGGAAGGAAAGTCTTAAATTACAGCTGAACATAAGCTTGAAAACTTAATTAACATAAGCCTGAAAACTGATTAAGCCTCTTAATCAACACCAAATACTTCACAGCAAAAAAGCAAAATCTTTCTATTCAAAGAACAGTATTTAAAAAAAGTAAAGCTTAATTTCACTACTTGCCATCTGTAGGTCCTAAATGAATTAGCATACCACTACAGGCATATGTTAGCCTGAGGTAATAAACGGCAAAGGCATACCTAAGCAGCATACCAGAAGGCATAAATCAGTCTGTAGTAAAACATTACAGCAGGCTTCCTAATCATGTAGTAGCATACCATACGAGGCATGCCTCAGCCTGCAACAGCTTAAGAAAGCATACTTTGCCTTAGAGCAACACACCATTTAATGGTTGCATGCTGAAGGAGGTATGCACCCTCTTAGTGGCATACTACAGGTGCCATATTTTAACAGTGGCATATTACAAATAAAATACCACTGTAACCATATACCATTGAAGCAAACATCAAAGATTACAGTAGCATACTACTGAAGGCAGAATTTAATCTGCTAGGGTACATCACTACAGGCATACCACTTTAACACTAGACTACTGAAGGCATACCTCAATCATAAGTGATACATCATTTTGAGGGGCATCACTAATGGCAGACCCCAGCCTTTGAACTTTATGATTAGAAACTTACTTAGCTGTGTTAACAGACATCACCTAAGGCATACCACCAGAGGTAAACCATTTGTCCAGTAAATCTAAGCTTGTGGTCAAGACACCAACAATATCAGTCACTGTCCTTCAAGTGGTGGTAGATTCGCTAGAGAACCATCACCAGCACCTATGTCTGGAATTGTTAAGTTCTTGATCCCTACAAACATGCTAAATGGACATAACACCTTGCACCTTCAGAATGATTAACTCGTGTGGTGCCTTAGTCAGACAAAAGATATGGCAGGAATTGGCCAAAAAATCCAATATTCTGGATTTTGTTTTTAAATATTGATGGCACTCATTCACAAATATTACATAATCGTGAACACAAGGGTAAAATTAAGCAGAATTGACAGTGTATGGCGATTTCAAACATCTCCAGCCATAGACATCACGGGTCCTCATTTTTGGGATGTGTTCATAAAGGATACCAGTAGCTAGCCACTTGAGGGACACAACTAGGATTTACACAGTCCTGTGCATGAGAGTACATACAAGACAGTTGCACAACTGGCTCATTTCTGTATCTACAGTATTATAGTGAAGTGAGGACCATCCCTTCATCACCTAATAAAGGTTTATTGTAAACTGTACAGCAAGAGAATAATACACTACAGGTAATTACAACTTAATTACATGTACAAATTTGTACATTTTATAAAAAATTGCATATATTCATAAAAACTTCACTGCAATCTGATAAGACTCAGGTAGTCCAGAAGTTTAGGAGAATAAATAGACGCACCCCTAGCTCAGGCTGAAGGAAGGGCATTGAAGGTGTGATGGAGGTGGCTGCGTTCCATGATGACTAGGGCTCACTTTAAGGGGATGTAGCTGTGGTGGCGCTTAACTGTCGGGGTGGTGGCAGTGGCAAGCAACCAGTCCCTCACCACTACCACCACCAGTTGCCCATATGACACGTCCAACTGTGCTGCAGCATTAGGACCACTGCCATTCTAAGTTTTAGTGGATACATGACATTCTTGGATTGTAGCCTCAAAATGCATGCTGTTGGATTTAGGGGCTCCGCAATGTCTGGCGGTTGTATTATCATGAGTCTTGGGCAATTAGTGGGTGGGTGACGAGAGAGAGAGAAAGAGAGAGAGAGAGAGGTGGAAAAAACCCTACGAGTGCTGCCCACTGTCTACTGAGCGGGTGGAAAGTCGCACAACACTGACAACTGAACACCGGGCAGACAATACCAGGCATGTAGAATAATATGGCTTCCCGAATTACCTTCTCATTTTCCTGGATAATGCATGGAAAAGGTAAGAAAACAATTAGTGTTTTCAAGAGTGACAGGAGGCAGGGGTCGGGCCAAGACGATAGAGCAGACCAATCATTCAAGGTCAATGATTAACATTGGCCTAGCATAGAACCATGCACTGCCATTAGAAGCTAGCGCTTCCCTGCAGTTGGGGAGGCGATACATGCGCACTTAACCTCCTGCTATGAGCTGCTCGCCCCACTCCATGGACATTTTGTAATCTGAATTCAAATTTTGCTGCAGTTTATTGCATTCAAGTAGTCCACCATTAATAGGAGGTTGTTCATGTGCAATTCACTAGCCCTTAGCAAAGCTAAACATGACAATTAGCCCCCCCCCCAAAATTAACAAAGCTTATAAACTTTTCCCTCGCATGGAATCACTAAATACATTTCTTAAAGCTATGAGGAGTGATGTGGGGAGCAGAAAGCATAGCAGGGGTCTTAGTAGTAGGAGGAGGAACTAAGGAAATGGTTTATCTTATCATGATAACAGGTACTCTACAAATGCTGAATATCAGTGCCACTGGTTGTGCATACTCAAATTCAAATTCAAGAGAAATTTTCCCAGTGCATGATAATAAGCCTCGGTGGGTCAAATTCATTGCCTGTGCTTGACAACAAATTCAATTGGCCAAGGCTCCAGCAACAGCACCAGCATGTAGCGTACCAGCATGCATGTTGTTGGGGTGTAAAAATTAGATTTTTTTGTTTTAATACAGGTGAATTTTGCCAAACAGTTTAGATGTGATTTCATTGAGCAAAATTAGTATACAAAAATAAAGTGTTGCAGGCTGCACATAATTGGTGTCATAAGGCACATGTGCTATAATCACTTTACAGCTTGGGATATTTTACCTTTTCATCATCTGCCTCCTGCTGAAAAATGTCAGAAATACAATTAGAAAAATGAGATACTGGTAAGTTTCTGAGCATACAGCAGGCGATCGGGCAGTCACGCCGGCACAGGCAAAATGAAACCCATGGAAATATATTACATCTGTACATACTTTAATCCCAAGTAAATTTATAGAACATCATAACTGTAAGTACTGAACTAAATCTCAGAAGTATACAGAAAATCAGACATACATACAGTGAACAATTAAAAACTAAATGCAGTAAAAAGCTACAAAAATATAAAGAATAAAGTCCTAGTACTGTATATAGATACATGTTCCTGTAAACCCATCAGAATATACACAATAACCTTAGGTTTCTCAGTTAAGAAAAGACCAGCATTAAATGTAATGAAACACCATTTTCTGGGCAAGACCCAGAGGCTCCCTGGAGATATACCGGCTAATGTGTATATATTAGAATGTGGCAACAGTCAGTGTATGGAATTCTAGAACTACCGGGGACTACGAGCCAGAACCTGACCCCCCTCAGAGAGGCACAAAGAGCAATGGCCTATAGACACCCTCATGTAGTTGGAAGCAGTCTATGTCTGCCATTGACCAGATCAGGCACCCATAAAGATAGGAATCCCAAAACAAACTAAAGCTGGTTAAACATTGCAAACTGAAAGCCGAACGAGCAAACAGATCTCAAAAATCAGAAAACAAGCAAACAAGCATGACGTCACAACAGCGGCTATGCTGCTATCTGTGCAACTCCCCTCTCCCCGGGAGAGGGAAGGGGGGGTCCCAGACCTCCCACACTGGCTACCTAGCCCCAGTTCAGAGGCTGAATATAAAAAAACACGATAAAATGTCGACCGGAGAGAGGGAGGGTTGCAGTGGAGCCTCCAGGTCTCACCTAAAAAATGGCTTTTCATTACATTCAATGCCGGTTTTCTGTGGAGAGCCCCCTCAGGTTTCCCTTAGGCTACACATATGGGAGAAGGGCCCAGAAAATTAACAAGATACCGTGCGGCCAGGACCCTGTTCGACCTCCAAAAGCTCCGTGCCTGAATGTCAGTCCAGGACATATTACCAAAAACAGCAGCCAAAGCCACGAACTTACAAGAGTCGTGGGGAAATGGATACACTGCAGGCTGGCTGGACCAAATAAGCCTCCAGACAACCTGGGAGACCCGCACCCTAGAACAGGGAAGAAGAGAAACCAGGGTCAACCCAAAGTGCTTCCCCTGCCACAGACCCTGTGGTGCGCAAGTAACGGCAAAGAGCTACAACTGGACACAAAACATGATGCACCCCCGGACAAACCAACCAAGCATCAACCACCCAAGGACCCATATGGAAAGCAGCAATCTCATTATTTGCCAGAAAAGAAAGACAGCTGCAAAATGACCACCAGGACCGAAAGAGCCAAAACCCGTGCCAGAAGAGAGCTCCAAAACCAGCTGAACCTAGGACAGAGTGGTTAACCGAAAGGAGGGGCAAAAGACCCAGGGGTTTAGATGTGACAAGTCTAGAATGAACCTTAGGTTCGCACAGTCCCGTTTCAGAACTGGAAACAAGCAGACACCGTCATTTCAACCACGCCAGAGCGTACCCACCCAAGGATGACCCAACAGAATGCAGGGAAAGAGGCCTGCCCCACCAGCCCCAAATCCCCTGAAGGAGGAGGAGCCACCCAACTCCATCACAGGCCGGAGGAAATGACCCGAAACGCTCACAAATCGTGGGACCAGGCGCGAGTAAACACCACGAGCCTCCCTCCCACCGCTCCATCAATGGGGCGAACTGCAAAAGGACTGTCGATTCTTGTGAAAGCCCGACCGATGCTCAGAGCGAGTACTGCGCCGACCAGATGTCGATGGCTCCGCAGGAGGGGCCGGTCCCAAATCTGGCATCACTGGCTTATAACGAAATTGTTCCGGGCAGGGCATGGCACGAAAACGGAAAAGAAGCACAAGATTGAAGCCAAATTCCCACATGCGCGCAAATACTCGGCCACCATGGTAGCCGTGAGGGAGGGAACCTGCACGTGAAGCTACACCTGGCCGATATCGCGAGGAAGCAAAGGGGAGAACAGGCATGCTTTAAGGTGCTCCGTTTATTCCCCCTCATGTAAGATATGGGATTGAAAGTCGTACCCTAGAGTATCGCTAACAACATCCGCTCTTACTCTCTTGGGAGAACAAGCACGTATTGAGGTGCTACAACTTGACCCCTACCCCCATGTGAGGTACGGGATTGAAAGTCGTACCCTAGAGTATCGCTAACAACATTCGCTCTTACCCCTATTATAAGTAATGGGGGGGGGGAAGGGAGGAAGTAGATATGTATATAGAAGCAACACACTCAACTCTATTCTACATGGGACAAGAAACACACCTTGGGGAACAATTTCACAAAGGTTTTTTTATTTAACATAGATTATCTTACACTGACTAGATGGAAGGGGGTGGGAGGTTACATGGATTACACACAGGATTATTAAGGACAAGGGAGGGATTCCTTCAAGCAAACACAAGCCTTAGAATGAATTAACAATTGGATCCTCACAACAGGCAAAGTTTTCACAAACTGGGACTTTAGGTCATTACTATACTCCACTCCTCCTGGGTGACTGCAAAAGGTATGGGTTTTATCAATACACTGTTCTGACCACAATACACAAAAGGGGCGGGGGTAGACAAAGTAAATGGGGATAAGAACATGCACAGAGATCTGAATAAATGAATTAATAACACCAAAACATCACCTACACACAGGGTTCCATGAATAACTAATTCTTAAGACTTCCTATTCTTAACTCATACAAAGAGGGAGCACCACTCTATACCCTGGAAACAAACTGAAACTGTCTATTTTCCGCTTGTTACAACTTGTTATAAAGTTGTTACATCTTGGCTTAACGTGTTTATGACATATTAGAATGTTACAACTTGCTATATTGGTTGTTATAACTGGTTAGGAGGTGTTAAAACTTGTTCAAACGTTGTACCAACGTCATAGTTTCGGTGTGTGTTTGGTGGGTACCGATATAATGCATTTATTGTTATTGTAGGAGACCATCACAAGTCACAAACGTGACGATTGTCCTTTCCCTGACTGCTCCACACCAAGTGAACAAGCGAGCTTGCACATATCTCTAACTGCTTGGTTCCAATAATGTTTCATCCACACACACGTGTCATACACATTTCCCAGTAGTTCATTTATATGTCTTATAACATTCCAGGCTGTTTTTCTACATTTAACACTGTTGTTTCTCTATATTTTCTTACACTGAATATACTTTTTAAACATTTTATTTACTTTTGTTTACACTGTTTTTGGGGGGATGGCATTTTCCTGTTAAGACAATGCTCTGCGCATGTGCAGAACTGCCTATTGTGCTAGCAGGGGATTTCATCTGTAAGAGTTCCAGACTGTTTTTCAACATTTAACACTGCTATTTCTCCCTTCTCAAAGGTCTCTCTCTTTTACACCCAGGTAAACCTGAACAACTGTAGTCAACTCCCACCATTCAAGCGTGCGAGTCCAACAGAACACTTGCCAGGCCACGCTTCCACCCAAAAGTAAGGGCTGCCTGCCAGCCAGGAAGACTCCGGCACCTCGTAACGCACCCAGTCAGGAAAAGAGGAGCCAAACTCAAAAGAAGGATCCATCATCGAGGTGTAATCTGGGTCTTGCAGGAAGTAAGCTGCAAGGGCCTCCTGCACCAACCTTGGAGAGATGTGGATAGCCGAAAACCTCCGGAAGGAGGGAACCGAGGAACCCAAGGGAACCCAGTAACCAAACCCAGGAAGGAGTCGAACCCATACCAAACTCGTACAAGGAGAGGAGATAGGAAAATCCCTCTCCTCTGTAACAACAAGCCCTGTGCCGAGGGTACCAGCACCCAAGCGGGGTCAAATGGGACCTAAGCCTCCCAGGTCATTTTCTCCCCAACCCTGGGATCCTCCACGGCAGGACCTGGGGCCTGAGCTGTCCTCCAAACCCTCTGCCTCTGGAGAAAAGACAAGAGTCCACTGGAAAAGCAGGGAAGAAGGGGGCCCGCTGGCACGACCTGAAAGCCCCGGCAGGAGAAACTGGCTCAAATGCCTCCGCCGCTGATCCAGAAGTGGCAGTCCCGAGGCTGCCCGAGTCCTACCACCACGAAAGCCCTAGCCCTTGACTGCGAAACCCTCAGACGTTTGGGAGCCGGGAGCAGGGTTTTGGGATCAGGATGAACCACAAGAAGGAAAGGACAAGAGGGCACAGGAAGAAACCAAAGTCGAGGCGACTAACACCCCCAAGTCCGGGGTCCCTATAACCAAAGTATAGCAGCTGAGGGGCATCCGGAAAGGCAACCAACCTAGCACATTGCAGCAACCTAAAGCGTGCATGCAACGCTGAAGCTGCCTGCACCCAAATACCATTATCAGTGGACTGGGTGAATTGAAGTACAAGCAAGGAACACCACTCACAGGACTCCAGATCAAAGGTGTCATTGATCCAACAGGCAGCATGGTGGAGGCAAAGACGGTAAGTGTCACCCTGAGATAAGTAGACAGAGCAACCTTCAAACTCACACAAAGTGATGCGAGGCTTGGAGGACGCAACCATTGGACCAATGAGCCCCAATGGGGATTTCCAGGGGCCCCTTAGGCTGACTGCTAAGGAAGGCCCAGGCAAGGTACTGCTAACTGGTTATTCCAAAACTACCAAACAAACAAAATGCTGAACCCCTGCGTACGTGTGCAATTACGAGGACCTAGCAGAGGGCCACCAAAATCATTCAAGTGGTCCTACAGCCAGACCAGGCAGACCCCTACCAGGCAAAACAAAATAAGAAAATAAATACCCCGCAAAAGCAGTGTCTCCAGGAGGAACAGAACCGGCCGCTATGCGTATTATAAGACAGCAGCACAGTACCTTGCTCCCCTGCTAGCGATGATGTTACCTCCTACCCAAGGCCAAACAGGGGGTAGGAAAAACCCCAGCTGACCCTGTGGGCAGGTAATCACCAAGCAGCAAATGAATCCTGCGGAGGTAACCCCCAAACAGTTTGTGGAAGGTAACCCCAAACTGTAAGAGCAGTACTTACAGGGTACCTAGGGAAGGAAAACCTAGGCGTATGCAGCCCCAGTACTTCTGGAATAACACCTGGCTTGCACACCACCACACTGCAGCACAACACCACAAGTCACAGCATTGCTCGAAGATTGGAGCCAGTGTCGATCGACAACCACCCAACACAACAGCCTCAGAACTGAGGTTGGGTATCCGATGCAGAAAGTCTTGGACCCCCCTTCCCCCTCCCATGGATGGGGGAGGGGGGTCCATCAATCCCAGGCCCATGCAAGACATATATAAGCCTACTGGACCAAATGCCAAACACTGGCCTCCTCTAAACAGGTGCAATAAGCAAACAGGAACAAGATTTTAGATCACCCAAACCTAGAAAAAGTCATCAGAAAAGAGGACAAGTCAAAACAGATTACAACATGGTAAACAAACCATAGAAAACCAGGACATCAAAACCCAGAAGTTCACAAACCATGAGGTGGTGGTGATGCAGTTTTAATTTTAGTTACACCAACCTTAAACACTGTCATACACCTACAAAAATGGAAACCATACCCTCAGAATGGGGAAGGAAGGGTCCCAAGGTGCCACAAAGTACCCATCAGAAAGAGGCATTTCATGACTTTCAACGTTTTTCTGGGGGGTAGGGGGCTCCTAATGGTGGTTCTTTCGTTCCATGTCACCACAGAGAAAACCAAAAAGCAGCTTTTAATGTAATAAAACACCATTTTCTGAGTAAAACCCAGAGGCTTCCTAGAGCTATCCAGGCTGATATGAATGTATTAGACAGTGGCATCAGTCAAAGCGAATGGAGTTCTGCCTACCAGGGACATTGTGCCAGAACCTACCCCCCCCCCCCCCCCGTTAGGCTGCGAGCAGCCGCGTCCAACAGCCTGGTTGACCAGTCCAGCAACGAGGAGGCGTGGTCGACGACTGGGCCGCGGGGTCGCTGAGCCCCGGAATCACCTCAAGGTAAGGTAAGGTAACCCCCCCCCCCCTCAGAGAGGCTCATGGCTTATAGAAGCCCCTGTGTGGTTGGAAGCATTTTATGTCCCCATGGTGTAGTTGGCAAGACACTCACCTGGTGGTTCGCAAGCGATTTGTCCTGGGTTCTTATCCTAACCGGGGAGAATTTACTGGGCGTCAATCCTTAACTGTAGCCTCTGTTTACCCAACAGTAAAATGGATACCCGGTTGTTAACCACTGTGATGCACCGTGTATATTGGGATATTTCCCCCGTGTGCCAAAAATCAAGTGTTCCCCCAAAAAACTTTCATCTTTGTAAAATGATTAATTCCCTTCCCTGAACATGTAAAAAAAAAATAAAATCCCTTACTTTGTCTGTGCAGATGTGGAGAAGGGGCCATGTTTGCTGTGCAACCCATACGTAAAGTTCCCAGAGGCGGTCGCGCGGGACATTCAAGCATTGCAAGTTGCCACAAATATATTTTCAGTAATTTGTTATATGTATTTCCAAGGCAGTTTTATTAGTTTTGTTTTTTATCGTATATGAAGCATATTTGTGCCCTTTACAATACGTATGCATTAGAATGTACAAACCAAGACTGACCAAGACAAATGACTGGCTGGCAAGACTGGGCCAGCCACCAGTAAATTACAATATGTACAGTTTCACACAGTTTACACAGAAACACACTGTATTACACACTCAGTACTTCGGAAGTTAGTGATAATCAATGAAACAGTTTATAGAACACAGTGTGACTTCGCTCTCGATGCACCAGGTAAAAACAGATTTTCACTTCCTGTTTCTTTGTTCTGTGTGCTTACAAATAATGTACTCACATACACCCTTGGCTTTAGTACCTGTAGGTGGTATGTAACCAAGCTTGTGAAGTGTAAGGTACAGTAGTCTTGAAAAATCGCTTTGTACGGTATTCTGGAAGTGATTCAGGTGTTTAGGAAGAGGGTCAGTCATCATGGAAGAGATTCAGCCATTCTGAAAGAGATTCAGCTATTCTTGACAAGATCGATGGAAAACACCTCCATAGAAGCTGCTAACACTGTTCATCTATGCTACTTGTATCAGATGCATCATCACTGAACCCAGAAAATAATTCATCTATGTATCATCTATAAAAAAAAATTGGAAATAACACAAGTGAACAAGGGTGGGGCTCAGCTACAACTGGATACGCTCACTGTACCGTCCTTATCGGTGCTGTATCACTTGCATCCGACCCTTATGTTAGGTCCTTATTGTGCCTAGCTTCCACAATATTATGACCCTTATGTTCTTTAAACAATAAGGTCTGAATTTCACTGACTGAGCGATCATTCAACACCATCTCCAACAGGTGTTTGGGAGCCAGAGGCGCATACACCACCCTTTGTTGCTTGTCCAGAACTGATCCTGCCAGCAGCCCTAGGGAGATCTGGGAATTTTTTTAAAGATGGCTGCCTCTCACTGAAGGTACCAGGAGTTCATTTCGTACCCAACCTACTACGCTTGCATTTCGACTGTGTACGAATAAATAAAAAATACTTTTGTTGGGTGGCGTAGTAATGGGCAAACAGCATTTGTTATTTGGACCCAAGCAGTGGTTAAACGATTTGGTGGGGTTGTATTCCGGGAACATAGGATTAAGGACTTGCCCGAAATGCTGTGTGCGTGTAATTACCTAAGTGTAATTACCTAAGTGTAGTTACAGGATGAGAGCTACGCTCGTGGTGTCCCGTCTTCCCAGCACTCTGTCATATAACACTTTGAAACTACTGACGGTCTTGGCCTCCACCACCTTCTCACTTAACTTGTTCCAACCGTCTACCACTCTATTTGCGAAGGTGAATTTTCTTATATTTCTTCGGCATCTGTGTTTAGCTAGTTTAAATCTATGACCTCTTGTTCTTTAAGTGCCAGGTCTCAGGAAATCTTCCCTGTCGATTTTATCAATTCCTGTTACTATTTTGTATGTAGTGATCATATCACCTCTTTCTTCTGTCTTCTAGTTTTGGCATGTTTAATGCTTCCAACCTCTCCTCGTAGCTCTTGCCCTTCAGTTCTGGGAGCCACTTCGTAGCATGTCTTTGCACCTTTTCCAGTTTGTTGATGTGCGACTGTACAAGAATGTAAGACCTTTTGTAAATAGAAAATAAATATATAAATGCCTGTCATCGACCGAGTCAGGCATCCAGAAAGGTAGGCACCCCAAAACAAACCCTATCTGGTTAAAAAAATTGCTACTGAAAGCCGAGCTGTTGGACAGAACTCCCTAAACCAAAAACGATGAAACGAGCATGATATCACAACCATTACCACGCCGCTGTCTGCACAGCTCTCCCCCCCCCCTCCCCGGGAGGGGGAAGGGGGAGCTCCAGACCCCCCAAGCTGGCTATCCAGCCCCAGTTCTGAGGCTGAATGTCAAAAACTGCAAAACCACTGACTAAAGGGAGGGAGCGTTGCTGGGTTACTTGAGTTATTTGTGGGCCTGCATAAGGCTTTTGACACTGTCAACCACCAAAACCATCTTCTTAAATTACAATATTATGGAGTCAGAGGTCACTCCCTGCAGTACCTTAAGTCTTACCTTACTGACAGGCTCCAATATGTTTCTCTGAATAATTCAATTTCTCCCACCCTACCCATCAACATTAGTGTTCCCCAGGGTAGCATACTTGGCCCTCTCTTCTTTCTCATCTACATTAATAATGACCTCCCAAATGCCTCCCAACATCTCAAACCAATTCTATTTGCTGACGACACGACCTTCATTTACTCCAGTCCTGACCCCCTTGCTCTAAATGTCACAGTGAATACTTAGCTAAATAAAGTCCATCACTGGCTCACTGCCAACAAACTCACCCTCAATATTGACAAAACTTTCTATATTTTGTTTGGCAATAAATCCTCAAATCAAATAAATCTCAGGATTAACAATACCCAAATTTGTAACAAAGTAGATGGCAAATTCCTTGACGTTCTCATTGATTGCAAGCTGAATTTCCAGGGACACATTCTAAATACATCAAAAAAAGTTTAAAAACTGTTGGCATTCTTTCTAAGATCAGATATTATGTACCTCGCCCTGCCCTGGTGACACTATTACTCTCTCATCTATCCTTATCTTAACTATGGTATTTGTGTTTGGGGTTCTACTACCCAAAATTATTTACGTCCTCTAATTACCCAACACAAAGCTACTATTAGGACAATCTCTAACTCTGGCCCCAGACATCACTCGGTACCCTTACTCAAATCTCTGAATATGTTAGATATTAAGTCACTGCACATCCTCTCATGTGTATTTTATATATATAAAACGCTGAACTGTAATGTCAATCCTGACCTTAAAAGCTTCCTAGAAGGTTGTAACAGATCCCATGAGCACCACACCAGAAACAAATACCTATTTGATATTCCAAGAGTACGACTTAGTCAAACTAGAAATGCTTTACAAATCAAGGGACCTCGAATGTGGAATGACCTTCCCAATTATGTTAAAGACTGTACCTCTCCCAACCAGTTTAAGATAAAAACTAAGTACCACCTAATTAACTCAATGTAACCTACCTCACCCCTAAATGTCAACCCATGTCTACGATTTTTAACAATGCTGTTTGTTGACCAAATTGTATTTTTGCTTTTTTCTGCCATGTTTCCCCCTCTTTTTTTTCATTTTTATCTGATTTTTTCACAACACAATTTATACTTTAATCTAAGTTAGTATTAAGTTTTAGTCTTAGTGTTTTTCCTGCCGGAAAGAACAGCAGAACAGAACTACATGATCATCGACTCGTACATGCATCAACAAATTCGAGCACCGAGGCAAACAAGTACCGAGTTAGATTTTTTGAAGAATTTGAGCTCGAGAACCGAAAAATTAAAAAACAGAGGCATTCGAAAACAGAGTTTCCACTGTATTATTATTATTTCCGTTAACACAACACAATTCTTCATAGTTATATGTTACTCACTAGTTGAATAGTTTTGCTAGTTGCAAATTTTAAAAATACAGTGACATCTCGGCTTATGAATGCTATTTACGAAGTTTTCGAGTTACAAGCCCAATTTCTTCAGAAAATTTGAAGTTTTGGCTCGGGAAACAAGTTTGTTGATATACGTATGGCCGACCCAGCATGTGGTGGCAAGACGATCGTGCCTCAGTTTTCCAGTGGCTCCCACATAGTGACAATCGCGCCCGAATTCTTTGTAAAGAATTTCAGTGTTTTTAGGATTTTTGGGTATTTGAACAAAAAAGTAATTATTATGTATCTTGCCATGGGTCCCAAGGAAGTCAGTGGTAAGGTTCAATCTAAGAAAATAGTTGAGTAGAGGCAGTAAAGGATGTCCCTTCCTCATTAAGAAAATGTGTGAAGTATGGGAAGAACTGCAAAGTTTTGTTGAAAAAACTTTCCCAGATAAAGCTGTAGCAGGCCGTTGCATTGACCTTTTAAATTACAATGTGATGTCTCACTACAGACAAGTGTTAAAATGTAGGGAAAAACAAGTGTCTTTAGACAGATTCTTAATAAGACAAACAAGCAGTGAGCCCCAAGCAGGTCCTAGTGATATACAGGCAAAACGTGCCAGAGACTAACCCAGAGAAATCATCACTGCCTGATGCTATAATGGAAGGGGACTTCCCTTCCAAACACTAACACCTCTTCTCCTCCCTCCCCCACCCCCCTCCTCACAGTCTTTCATATGCCAACAAGAGTCATCAGTAAAGGTAAGTAATAACTTGTACATACTTTAGTATTGAAGATTTGGGTGAAATCAGGTATAAAATTTATTTTGATGTTAATTTTTTGGGAAGTCTAGAACGGATTAATTCAATTTCCATTATTTCTTATGGGGAAATTCACTTCAGTTTACAAATAATCGGCTAACGAGCCATGTCTGGGAACGGATTAAATTTGTAAGCTGAGAAACCACTATATAACTAAAAGAAACAGATTAAAACATTAATAATTAAAGACAGTAACATTATATAACATCCACACCTTTTTTGTAAGTAATACTACAGTCTGTAATATCTTATTATTTCATTTCCATGTTTTGAATGTAATAAATGTAATTTGCTAACTACTATGGAATGAGGGGAAGAAAAGATTAAGTTGTGAAAATAATTGTTTTGTTACATATTGTAACAAAGCAAATTGCAAGTGAACCTAGAAAAAAGAACTGTGCTTTTTAAAAGCAAAATGTCACTAGACAAACTTAAGATCCGTAAATTGAATTAAGAGTTAAGCAAGCAACAGTATATTCCATAAATGAAAGTGAATGCTCTATGTCTATCAAATATACAGTATGACTCATTTTAGTCTATATTAACTTCAAGTGGTAAATAAATTACAGACATAATTTCCATGGGTTTCCCTCTCCTTTGCTCCAATATAAAAATAAATTATATACATATGTTACACACATTTACAAATATACTACACATCTGGGTGCATGCAAAATTATAGTAATATACTTTCCCTTTGACACTTTACACTGAATCCTTTGGTCTGACATTCACACAAACAAGAAAATTTTACTGGCATTTGAACATTTTAATATTTTATGTTTTGCATACTCTGATGATTTCTCTCTTACTTATTAAGGGATAATATATGCAAAATTTGGTTGGTGGAGGTTCAGTGTTTGGATACTTGATACTGCTGGGTGGATAGTTTAGCCATGTGACATGGCAATTGTGTCATTAATTTTTTATAATGTTAAAAAAATTGCTACTCACAGTTATTATTATAGTATTGTAAATGAATAGATTAAGAGTTCATCTGATGTGCTATTATTTAAGTTGAAAACAAATTTTAAATGCTGATACTATTCTTTTAACTGTTGCAGTATGCATGATTTTTTATGTATCAAGATCTTGTCTTTATAGCTCCAGTAATTATATGAGCAGAGTATCACCAAAACATATTCATTGTGACTAAGCAGAATACAATCAGATATTCACATTACAAGCTTTCAAGGACAAGAAACTCAACAGTCTTTAGAAGGTGAATAATTGTTATTAGATTTACGCAATTACAAGTACTAATAAATTTTAACTCCATCAAAAAAATGTACTTAGCCATTACAATTTAACTAGTCTTTTCTTTTGCCCTGGAAAATATATATTTATTATATAATGCGTTATGTGTGGTTTCCTCTGAGGCTAAGGGTCCCCCTTCTTCCAGCCAGAGGTGGTACTCCCTTCCCTATAATATTCATTATATATATATTTACATTACTTTATGTTACATTACTTTTACTTTCTCAAAATTAATTTACTGCATGAACTGCATGAGCTAGGGTCATGAACAGTGATTTTTTATCAGATGTACTTAATGTATCAGTTATTCAGACTGCATACTACTGGAGTTTGCAAATACATAACTGCATGTTTCATGAGCCAAGATCACAAGGACGGACAAGAACACACAAAAACACACACAACATATATGGAAAATATTTGTTAAATAGCAAGTGAGCATCACAGAACTACTACAAAGGACTCTTTGCCACATTTTACAATTTTTTTTTTAAAAACCCAATGTTGAAAGTAATGAAATGCCTCTTTCCTATTAGCCCTGGTGGCTATCTGAAGCAAGAGCCAAAACCTGGCCCCCTAAAAGAGTCGTAGGGAGCAAGTGAAAATTTGCCACCACACTAGGAAAGCATCCAGAAGGTCAGTGAAGCTTTGTAGACAACTGTAGAGTTAACAAAGACTAAATCCCCAAAAGTATCAAAACACCTTTGCAACTATTCACACAACAAAAAAAATAAATAAAATAAAAATTAGCACAAAACTCATAGTACCAAATGACACTACCAGGCGGCACAGCTTTTGCATGAAGCCATCTTCCTCGACAGTTCTGGAGTTGATGAACAGCACACAGACTAACTAGCCTGATAGGAGGGAGTGAGTCAGTCAGCCACCGAGGTTCATCCATAAAGAAGCATTATTATATTGAATGCTGTGTTTCTGGGGAAGACTTTGAAGGCTCCCTGAAGCTAAGTAACTACAGAGAACAAAAAACGGACTTACCAGGAAAGAGGAGAGGCAGCATGAACTAGTGAGAAAAAAAGAAACCATGTAAAGAGATGCAGCACAAAGCAATACATGACTGACTATATGAGCTCCACAAATGGTCAGACGACTGCCATATGCTTTTTAATGTCGATAAATGCAAGACCCTGCAAATGGGGCATAGCAATTCTCATCACAACTACCAAATTAACAGCATTACCTTGCACTAGATTGATGAGGAAAAGGACCTTGAAGTCAGAATCCATCAGTAACTGAAAGTTGCACAAGTGGGAGCAGCAGTAAAAAAAAAAAGCTAACCAAACCCTAGGAATAATCAAGCATACCTTTGACTTTAAGACAAAAAAAAAGTAGTCATTCAATTGTATAACTCTCTGCTGTCCCCCCTCCGCCCCCTTAGCTGGATTATTGCATCCAAGTTGAAGATGAGGAGACCTCATCTTCAGAGATGAGGTCTCTGCTTCATTTGCTCAGCTTCCTTCGAATGAAAGCTTCATTTGAGAAAGTTCAACACCGAGCAACAAAAATAATTCCAGGACCAAGTCATCTCTCATACCAGGACAGGTTGAGGGTCACAGGGCTAACACTGCAAACCAGACATGATAGGCCTGATCTCATCGAAATGTTCAAAGTAGTGAAAAATTTGGAGGATCTTGATCCGGACAACATCTTCAAAAGTTCAGATGTAATGCAGACAAAGAGTAACAGTTTCGAGCTCAACAAGCCACAGCATGGGGCTAAAAACATGATTAGCTTTTTCACCCATAGGGCTATAAACCCATGGAAGCCATAAATGCCAAAACACTGTTGAACTTTAAAATTCATCTTGAAAAAATCATCAGGACAAATGGGGTGACCTTTGACAAGCCGCTGACTTCCTGTAATCACTGAGGCCACTAGTGTTTTTGCGATCCTCAGGTAAATTCATGAAAAATACTAGCCTTGGAACAGGAGAGCAACGAAACAGGGTCAACAAACAAGGCATCCACCGAGGCGGAATTTGTGACTTCCAGGTAGCAGTGAAGAGCAATCGCTGGACATCACAAATGATGCACCTTTGGCCATATCAAACCAAGCCTCCGTCAGTCTCCGTGGTGTAGTGGTAAGACACTCGCCTGGCGTTCCGCGAGCGCTATGTCATGGGTTCGTATCCTGGCCGGGGAGGATTTACTGGGCGCAATTCCTTAACTGTAGCCTCTGTTCAACGCAACAGTAAAATGTGTACTTGGATGAAAAAACGATTCTTCGCGGCGGGGATCGTATTCCAGGGACCTGCCTGAAACGCTACGCGTACTAGTGGCTGTACAAGAATGTAACAACTCTTGTATATATCTAAAAAAAAAAAAAAAAAGCATTAATCACCAACAGATGTCTCAAAAACCTAGACGATTCATTTTTTGCCAGAAAAGAAGAAAAAAACTGCAAACAAACAAGCCACCCACCAGAGCCAAAGGAACAAAACCCCCCTCCTCTGGAAAAAGAGTCTAAAGCTCCCTAACCGTACAGCCATAGGTGAAAGCTAACAATAGCAACAACAGGATAATAACAGGATGAGACCGTAGCTCTCATCCTGTAACTACACTTAGGTAATTACAAAAAAAAAAAAAAAAAAAAAACAGTTGAATGTACAAATCACAATGCCATTTTCTTGGTGAGACCAGGAGGCTTCCCGGAGCTATACCGAGCTGATGTGTATATTTTAGACCATGGCAACTGTCAATCGAGGGAGTTCTAGGCCTACCGGGGACCAGAGCCAGAACCTGGCCCCCCTCAAGAGAGGCATGAGGAACAATGGCTTAAAGACACCCCCGTGTAATTGGAAGCAGTCCGTCTGCTATCTACCTGCCCGAAACGCTTTGCGTAATAATGGCTTTAGGCATTGTATGTACTAGCTCTATCTATACAGCCAACAAACTTTGTAAAATCTCTTTATGTATGTACCTTACCTAAATAAAAATTATTATTATTATTATTATTATTATTACCAGGTCAAGCACCCAGAAAAGAAGGAATTCCAAAACAAACTACTGCTGATCAAATATATTGCAAACCAAAAGCCGAACTAGCAACAGAACTCCCCAATCAGAACCAAGGAAACAAGTATGACGTCACCACAAACGCTGAGCATCCGTCTGTGCCCCCCCCCTCCCCGGGAGGGGGAGGGGGAGGGGGAGGGGGTTGTTGATACAATGACTGAAGGAACCCCGAGACCTGGCACGACCCTTCCGGGCTGAACCTCCATGGCCTTCCCCGGAGAACCAACAAGTCCGACAAAGGCCGTCAACTAGACGAAGCCGCCTACAGAAAATGCAGCACCGCAGACTCTGCAAACAGCAATGGACAAAAAGGTGATGAAAATCACCTTTGTGATTTTCCAAATCACCAAATGAAAAAGGTGATGAAGAGCCAGGGCCCAAGATGATTCCAAAATTTGGACAAGCAATGCCTGTCAGCGTGCAAGGCGAGAAGCGAAGAACAGACACCGCCTCCCTCAGGAACGGCGCATATAACTTCACCAAAGCAGCCGGCGTCCAAGCTGCTGAAAGCAAGCATACTGGACCCTGGCCCGGAACCCAGCTCCTCCACACCCATCATGAGACAGTCCGAAGACAGCTCCAGCAGGGAAAAGAAGTGCAAGACCGAAGCAAGTGCCCACGGGCGCACAAATCCTGGGCCACCAGGGATGCCGAAAGGGAGGGAACCTGCACATGAAGCCGCACCTGGCCGACACCATAAGGAAGGACGGGAGCAGACAAGCACGCCTTGAGGTGCTCCAACTCACCCCCCAGGAAAACCTGAACGACCGTAGGCAACTCTCGCCATTCAAGTGCGCATTCCGACAGGACGAATGCTAAGCCCCTCAAAGAAGAAAAGGCAGTCTGCCAACCAGGAAGACTCCTGCACCTTGTAACACACCAAAAAAGAAAATGAGGAGCCAAACTCAAAAAGAAGGTTTCATTATCGAGGCGCAATCTGGATCTTGCAGGAGGTAAGCCGCAAGGGGCCTCCCACACCTTCCTCGGTGAGATGCGGGAAGCCAAAAACCTCCAGAAAGAAGGAACCGAAGAACCCAAGGGAACTCGGACCCGAACCCAGGGAGGAGTCGAACTCATAACAAAATCGTACAGGGATGGGGAAAGGAAAACCCCTACTCCTGTAACAACAAACCCTGTGCCGAGGGTACCAAACACCCAAGCAGAGACAAGTGGGGCTCAGGCCCCCCCAAAGTCAACTCCTCCCCAGCCCCGGAATCCTCCAGTTCAGGACTCGGGGCCGAGCTGTCCTACAAATTCTCTGCCTTTGGAGAAAAAGCAGAGTCCACTGGAAAAGCAGGGATGAAGGGGGCCCGCTGGCGTGGCCCAAAAGCTCCGGCAGGAGGACCAGGCTCGAATGCCTCCGCCGCCGATCCAGTAGGGGCAATCCCCGAAGCCACCCGAGTCTCACTACCAGTATAATTCAACGGGGCAGCTGCGGGGCATCCGAATTGGCAACCAACCTCACACGTTGCTACAACTTAAACTTTGCATGCAACGCTAAAGCTGCCTGCACCCAAATATCAGTCTCAGTGGACTGGGTGAATAGAGTACAAGCAAAGAACACCACTTGCAGGACTCCGGGGTCATAGGTGTCACTGACCCCAACAAGCAGCAAGGCAGAGGCAGACTGTGAGTGTCACCCCTAAACAGGGGGGACAAAGCAACCTTCAAACTCGTACAAGGCGAGGTGGGACTCGGAGGTCTCCTACATTGGACCACCGAGCCCCAATGGGGTTTGGGCCCTTAGGGTGACTGCTAAGGGAAGCCCTGACAAGGTACTGCTAAACATTTATCCCAGAGCTACCAAGCAAACAATCTAAAAGCTGAACCCCTGCGATGTGTGCAAGCATGGGGACCTAGTGGAGGGTCACCAAAAACCTACCAGTGGTCCTACTGCCACACCTGGCAGACCCCCACCAAGCAAAATAAAACAAAAACAAAAGAAAAACCCTGCAAAAGCACGTCTCCAGGAGAACAGAATCGATCGCTATGCGTATATCTGACAGCTGCACAGTACCTCGAGCCCCAACCAGCGACAAAACTACCTCCTAACCCAAGAAAAAACAGGAATAAGAACCACCCTAGCTGAACCCCCAAGGGCGGGCAATCACCGAGCAGTGACAGAACCACACGGAGGTAGCTGCTCCTGAACGGCTCGTGGACGATAACCCTGAAGCCGCAAAGGCAGTACTTACAGGGCACCTAGGGAAGGCGGCCCTAGGTGCATGCAGCCCCAATACCCTTGTATTATGTCTGGCTCACACCACCACCAAAACCAAGCAACAACACCGCACTGCAGCACTGCGCAAAGAGGAGCCAGAGCGATCAACCGTCACCAACGCAACAGCCTCTCGAACTGAGAAGAGTTGCCGGCGTGGAGGTCTGGAAGACGGATGCGCGGCGTTTGTGGTGACGTCATACTTGTTTCCTTGGTTTTGACTGGCGAGTTCTGTTGTTAGTTCGGCTTTCGGTTTGCAATTTATTTGATCAGCAGTAGTTTGTTTTGGAATTCCTACCTTTCTGGGTGCCTGACCTGGTAGATGGCGGACAAACACTGCTTCCAATTACACGGGGGTGTCTTTTTAGGCCATTGCTCCTTGTGCCTCTCTTGAGGGGGGCCTAATTCTGGCTCTGGTCCCCGGTAGGCCTAGAACTCCTTCAATTGACTGTTGCCATGGTCTAATATATACACATCAGCCCAGTCTAACTCCGGGGAGCCGAAGGGGCTCTCCACAGAAATGCCCATATTTAGATACTAAGCAAGATGTGCTTGAAACCAAGGCTGAGCTGGCCACCAAGGAGCCAGAAGGATCACTATCATGTGGTAGGATTCCAAAGAGGTCAGGAACCAGAGCTACAGTTAGACTGGGGAAAAAAGGTACAGGATTCTCTACCCCCTCAACCAGTCTAGGCAAAAGGCATCAACCATGAGGGCCTCGTGATCAGAGAATGGAAAAGTGTACAAACGAAGGCACTGATCCTGCGCCAAAGACCAGAAGGGGTCAACCAAGGGCCATAAAGGGTTGAAAGGCAGCCAGGGACACTTTCAGGCTCCCCTCTTTGCCCTAGAAGCTTGCCATGAAGGCCCTGGGATAGAGCCAAAGTCCTCATCCAACACTTGGGACAGAAAAGTGTCCTCTAAAGGAGAAAGCTCAGAGCAGAGGTAGGGGGGAGGAGAGGAAAGGACAGTTGTGAACACAGTTGTGAACACATTTGCCCTGAAACCCTGATAAGACCAAAAGGCTCAGTTGCCTCTGCTGTTGATGTGGATAGGGCTACCCCCAGAGAAGGCAGAGTTACACCCCCAAGCTAAATCTAGTCCTGCCTCCAAAACCCTCTGATGTTTCATGGCCAGGACAAGAGGGGTTTTATTTATTTATTTATTTATTTATTTAATTTATTTATTTATAAACAGAAAGGTACATTAGGTTTATGAGAGTACAGAGCATTTGAAGTTTTACATTCTTGTAAAGCTACCAGCACGCACAGCGTTTCGGGCATGGTTAGACCAGAAAGTGGGCAAACCAAACCAGCAGGGAAAGGAAGAGGGGTCACGAACTTAGTACAGGTTGAGATCACCAACACCTCCAATTCTAAATCTCAAAACACAATACGGGACAACTCTGGGGCACCCAACTAAACAATGACCATCACCTAACCTAGGAAATCTAGGTCTCAAAGTGGCACCTGCCTGAAACTGTTTGTATTGAATTAATCAATGTACAGACCCAGATGGAACAAACTGCATAGGACACAGGGGTTATAGGTGTCACCAACTCAATAGGCAACATAGTGGAGACAGAAAGAATGACTTCTTGTCATTCAAAGACATTCAAATCATCTTGTAACAAAGACACTGAGTGCCCTACAAACTCATACTTGGTGAGTGCAGGCTCAACAGGCCAAACCAACCATGCCAAAGACCATCGAGGGGATTACCAGGGCCTGAAATCAGTTAGCCATGCAGGATACCCAGGCCAGTGCCTGGGTATCCTGCATGGCCACTCACCAGACACCAAGTGCAATAAAAATAACCAGGCCATGGTTATTCACCCAGGCCCATGATCACTGGCATCTGTGGCATGTGGTACAAACAAACATGCAAGCTTCAAAACAAGCAACAGAATGGCCCCATCCAAGGGCCCAAATAGAGGAGCCAAAGACTCTTGAATAGCCTGAAGTGAGGTTCTCCACCCCAGTGGCCTTGTCTTCAGAGGCGAGCTCCTGAATACACTGGAGAAAATATCCCTGACAGTGCAGGAGCAGTGTTAGCAGGCACCCTGTGAAGAAACCCAGAGCACGTGCAAGCCGAAGCACAAAAAACCAGCGTTGAATGTAATGAAACGCCATTTTCTGGGAGAGCCCCGGAGGCTCCCTGGAGCTTATCGGGCTAATGTAT
Organism: Procambarus clarkii; assembly: GCF_040958095.1. Classification (NCBI taxonomy): domain Eukaryota; kingdom Metazoa; phylum Arthropoda; class Malacostraca; order Decapoda; family Cambaridae; genus Procambarus; species Procambarus clarkii. The sequence continues at coordinate 11,029,479 of NC_091217.1, read as the reverse complement.
GTTATATTAAACCGGGACATTAGCTAAGGAGTTCAGACCTACCAGGAACCAGCGCCAGAACCTGGCCCATTCAGAGAGGTTTCAGGGAGCAATGGCCCTGGAAAACCCCCTTGTGGTTGGGGTTTTTCTTATCTGCCATCGACCAGGGTCAGGCACCCAGAAAGATAGGCATAACAAAACAAACCCCACATGGTAAAAACCTAAAACAAAAAGCCAAACAGAAAGGTAGAAACTCCCTACAATCCCAAGGAAACAAGCAAACAACACACTTCATTGCCGCGCCGATCATCCGCGTTGCCCTCCCCACCCCGAGAGGGGGGTTGGGGGGAGCCCCGGACCTACTGTGCCGGCTGCCTAGCTTCAGTTCGGAAGCTAAGTGTCAACCAATGTGAAAAAAACGCCGACCGGTGGAAGGGAGGGTTGCCAGGGAGCCTCCGGGGCTCACCTAGAAAATGGCATTTCATTACATTCAACGCTGGTTTTCTGTGGGGAGCCCCTACGGCTCCCTGGAGCTTCATACCCAAAGAGAAGGAAAAGAAAGGGCTAATCTGGGAGGCAGCCTCCACAAACTCCGCAACGGGAAGCCGAGACAACAGGTTGCAACCTGCGACCCAAGGCAACAAGAATGCACAGGAGCAGATGCGCATAAAGAACGGGCAGCCAAGAACCTGTAAAACCCTCAAATCCCTGAGCCCGAAATGAGCCCTAGACGTCACCAACACAGCAGCAAAAGCTGCAAACGTCCGAACAGCACGGGCGCAAGGACAGACCACAGGCTGGAAGACTGAAAAACTCTGCGGATGACCTGGGAGACCCAAGCCCTGAAGACAGGGAACGAGGGGAACCGGATAAAACCAAAGCGCATCCCCAGACCCGGTACGCTGGTAACGGCAAAAAGCACAACCGGACATCACAGGATGCACCCTCGGCCAAACCAATGAAGCATCAATAACCCAAGAACCCCTCCGGAAAGCAGCCATCTCGACCGTCGCCAGGACAGAGAAAGGCTGCAAACGTACAAACCAACCACCAGTACCAAAGAGCAGAAGCTGAACCGAAGGGGCTACCACAAACTGAAGAAAAGATAAGAAGGCACCTTGATCAAGGACCAGGATGGCTCAGGCGATGCATGAGCAGGCAGGAGGTGAAACAAAACACGAGAAAGCGTACGAAACGAGGCAGATGTGACGTCCACCCCGAACGCAAGCTGGAGCGGCTCCGCCAGCGCTGCACAAAACATCAAATAACTGTAGTCGTGAAAACCCAAGAAAGAACAAGACAACCCAATGCGAAAGAGAAGACAACCTACGAACTGCAAGAAAAAGTGCATAGAAACACCAGGAACGTCATACTGTCGCCAAGACGAAGCTCGCAGGTAGGACACCATCAACAAAGCCACCTGATCACCACAGAGATTGTGATACCCGCGTCAAAATACCAGATGCGAAGAGCCGAGGAGAAGGCCAAACCAGTCATGTACAGGACCGATCCGACCTGCCAAAAAAGGAGGAGCCGTGGGAAAACACCCCGGGTTCGGATACCTATCAAGCAGCGTCTGAAAATAAAACTGGGCCGGCCACCAAGGAACAATAAGGACTGCTCTAGTGGGAATGGGCTGCAACCAAGCCAGAACTCGAAACAACAGCTGGACCGGGAGAAGAGGAACAAGTACCCCCACCTCGACCAGTCCTGCCGAAAAGCATCCACAGTGAACGCCTTGCAGGCGGGTAAGAGCTCCACATAAAATGGGCGACGCCTAGACCACACCGACTCGAAGACGTCCATGTCCAGGAGTCCATACGTCCAGCAGAGCCAACAAAACGAGTCGGCGACGACTGGCCAATCCATGAACAGAGGAATGAACCGAGACAGCTGTCTGCCAGGACGCAGGACACACCCAGGACATGAACCTCACTGTTAGCCAAACCCCAAGAATGCAGCAAACGAGCCACCGTAAGGAACCAACCCCAAAGGTCAACACCTAAGAGAAACCCTGTGGTTCCGGCAAAGAACCCCGAGAGAACAGTCCGCATGGAGCTGAATGGTAGAGCACCGAGTGACCCAAACCCTCAGAATCGCAAACCAGACAGCTACGAACTCCCGAACTGTGCTGTGAGCCCGACAGACGGACAGACCCCACCATCCCCGGCCAACCTGGTGAGCACTGGTCACAAAGCCCCAGTCGAGAGATGACCCGTCCGTGAACATATCGAGCGAAGGCTCGGGGAGGTGCCAAGGCATGGAACCCCAAAAACCCAAAGAGGAAGCTGGTGACGCAGCACCAACACAAGATCCCCGGAGGAACGAACCCAACGATTGCAAGAGAGGTGGAAGGAGAGTCTCCGAAGGAACCAAACAGACGCCGAAGCCAAACCCGACCCCGCGGGCAGACCAGCACGTCGAAGTTCAGACTCCCGCACAACTGCTCGAGCAACCGCTGAGCAACCCGGGACCCCCTCATGAACAGCCGAAGGCGGGACCACAGCCCAAGCAACACTTCTGGAGGGAAAGACATGGAGCGGACCAATAGCCCTAAACAAGGCCCAGCCAGGTCCGAACCCGGGACGAAAACAGATGGAATGGTCTCCAGATCACCAGGAAACCAAACCCGGCGATCTGGAAAGAACCACACCCCTGGCGAACAGACAAGCAGACCGACTGGGAACCCACACCAGCCAGTCGTCGAGGTAGGCCAGACACCGAATCCCAAGCAAACTCAGACAGGGCACCAAGATCTGGTAAAGATGCAAAAATACACCAAGTGCCAATTACAAAATAGGGAAGGCAACAAAAGCGGCAAGCCTGAAGCCCCACCACCAACTGTGCCAGTCCTGGAAAACTGCAGAGGAACGTGCAAAGAATTGACCTGGAGGTCCAGGGCCTTATTTTCCTTATTATAAATCCTTATTTTCTGGTGAAGATTAAGACTGCTGCTTTCCGAAAGGGTTCTTGGGTTGTTGATGCTTGGTTGGTTTGACCGGGGGTGCATTGTGTTGTGTCCAGTTGCGGCTATGCAGGGTTTGGGTCTTCCAGGTCGCCTGCAGGGTTATTCAGTCCAGCCAGCCTGCGATCTCTTCTCATGCCCATGACTTTCACAAGTTGTTGTTTTGGTTGCTGTCTTCGGTAACATATCTTGGGCTGACATTCGGGCACAGGGATTTGAGAGGTCGCACAGGGTCTTGGCCACTCGCTACTTTGTCAATGTTCCTGGCTCTATTCCAGCATGTGTCACATTGGTAGGCGATTACAGCCAGTTGTCTCGACTGAGTTGAGGAGCGAGTGGTGACCACCTCCCAGGTAAGTCCCTCTTGTTTTGTCTTTGGTTATGAAGCTCCAGGGAGCCAAAGGGGCTTCTCCCAAAAAACCAGCATTGAATGTAATGAAACGTCCTTTTCTGGGTGAGACCCGGAGGCTTCCCAGCAACCCTCCCTCCTTCCCTCAGGTCAGCATTTTTTTGTTGGTTTTTTGACATCCAGCCTCAGAATTGAGGCTGGATAGCTGGTGCAGGAATCTGGGGCTTCCCCTTCCCCTTCCAAGGGAAGGGGAAGATGCGCAGAAAGCAGCGCGATGAAGGATGTGACGTCATGCTCGTTTGCTTGTTTTTCGTTTGGGGGAGTTCTGTCCAACAGTTTGGCTTTCAGTAGCAATTTGTTTTACCAGATAGGGTTTGTTTTGGGGAGCCTACCTTTCTGGGTGCCTGACCCGGTCAATGGCAGACACTGAATGCTTCCAACCACAAGAAGGTTTCCATTGCTCCTCGTACCTCTCTGAGGGGGCTAGGTTCTGGCTCGTGGTACCCAGTAAGCCTAAGAACTCCATTCACTCTGATGCCAGGGTCTAATACATTCACATCAGCCCAGATAGCTCCAGGGGAGACTCCGTGTCTCACCCAGAAAATTATGTTTCATTACATTCGACGCTTTTTTTTTTTTAATTAAGCAATGAAGGTCCAAGTTCTGTAATGCCCATTCACTACACTGGTTGTTTCTAAAAATGTAAGTGTTAGCAAACCAACATATTTAAAGAAAATGCAATATTTATTCTCCACATATTGTGTTTCCTTTGTTTAACGATCCAATAATATACAGTAAACACAAACTTATAAAATATTTAATTCAAAATAAATACTCAGTTCTTTTATATTATATACTGTACTGTAAAATAAAGTTTTATGTTTTATTAAATATATATGGCTACATGAAAAATGTATAATATGCATAAATATTATTAATATTTCTAAGTTCTATACAGTACTGTACTATAATTCATGCATGGAGAAAGAAAAAGGTTTCATGCAGTCACAAAACACCGAAGTAAATCCCTAGTGAAGAATAAGATAATATATACTGTTGCACATGGATACAGTTTTAGCTAAACAAGAACTGTGCTAATCGATTATGCTCTCAACCATTTGTTCATAGATTTTCAGTTACTAGGTTTTTAGAAACTTACAGGAAGACAAATACAATATCTAAATATCATAATGATTACTATTGTTTCAAACTTTGCAAAAATTCACATATTAATAAATTTGAATGATGTAATGCAGTCCTTGATAAGTATTCTCTATTTCCATTCTGCATACAGACTGATGGCTGTGAACTTCTCAGTAGATCAGGGAAAAATATTTAACCTAGAAAATATAAGTAATAGATATCACCAGTATTAAAACTTTAACCTCCTGAAGGAATAAAGTAATGTGTGATACTCTGATTTGCAAGACAATAATAAAGAAAATGATAATAAGGTGTAAAAAATGAAAAGATCTAAGGAAATTAGTAAGATGTCCTATGCTCTGGTATAATATAGGATCTAGTGTAGAAAAAATTCCATGTGCCAAATTCACTGAGACAAGAACTGCATAGTGCAAACTGCAGCTGTAAGATGATATGATTTACAATTTTGTATTCAACTTTTTATACTAATTATAATTAAATTTGAATTAATCAATAACAATAATAATGAAATGAGAATTTTGATTAGGAATAACATTTTCTGTGATAAAAGTTTCTAACAAAATCATATCACCTTAAAAACAAGAAATATAAATTAACGGATATTAGAAAAAAAAAAAAGGTTAAAATTTTCAACAGCCTCATTCAACTACTATAGTAAAATCTAGCAGTTCTCACTAATGACAGCACAAAGAAAACTGCTAATCTACAGGTCAAGGTGAACTTAAACCCATCCTTAAATACTTGACTGAATATCTTCAGAAAACACAATTGTAACACACTATAGTGTACTATATTTAGATGCAGCTAGTGTTCCAAGGATGGAATTAAGCTTTTGCAGTCGAGCCGTATGAGCAGTGAGGCCTCTCATGGGCGTCGTGCAGTCAAAGGTTTTAATGTGACCATGGAATGAGTATAATGATCACAGGCATGGGTGTAGAGGCAGTGAAGCCTTGTGGATGTCGTGCAGTCAGTAGTTTGTGATTAGGGAAGTGGGGTACTCACAACGGAATCGTATTGGTAGAATAAGAACGTTCTCAGGCTATACATCTTGTGTCAGATTATATATAATATGAAGTATGAGGACAACAGATGAATTTAAATCCTTACTTCACAATCTTAATAATTTATGACTATGACATGTGTACAGGAAAATTATAATTAGCAGAGGATCTTGGCAATTATGTTCATCTGAAATGTAATTTATTTAAAGAATCAGTAATTGCTACTGCAAATATTACTCAGGATGGATATGTTATGCTGAAATCTTACAGAGCAGAGAGAAGAAAAAATTTATATATTGAAAAAATATATATACAATACTGTACTGTATAATACATAGAATAGATAAAACATTTAAAATAATATATAAGGAGATACTAAGATTCACATTCCTCAAAGTTTGAATAGTTATTTTAAGTAAAAATGGCAAACTTACTAAAATTAAACGGCACAACCAGCTCTAATTCAACTTTTGCTACTCTCTCAACAGCCTTGCTGATTCCAAACAAATTCCTCTTTCCCAATGACCCAAATGCACAGAGTCTTGAGCTCCAGATATCATTAGAATTCAACCAAATGATTTGTGGTGTTTTCCCCTTGGGAAAGATTTCTACTACAAGAAAAAATTGTCCTAAAGTGCTACTATTCATCCAGGCATGTTATTTTTTTTCCGGCTTCAATAGTGCACTCTTGCCTGATTGGCTCTGAGTATCAGGCAAGTAGATAAAGTAAAGTTGTGGCGGGTGGTGTCATATTTTTTCCTATATTTTTAGCAAGAATTATAAATTTTAATTTTCCATGTAACAAAATTTACCTCTAAATCTCTTTCTGCTGTAGTAGGAGTAGTGTGAGGCTGTGGAGAGGGTAAAAAAAAATAAGGTTGTTATTCAGGCCAAAAAACAACACCACCACAGGATCAAAGATATTGTACTAAACATACTTCAACACGAGAGTAGACGGGGATATCAAGGTAAAAACACAATTTGCACAAAGAAGAAAATGATGAGAACAAAATTAGTACTGATGATGATAATAATAATAATAATAATAATAATAATAATAATAATAATAATAACAACAATAATAATAATAATAATAATGATGATGGAGAAGATAATGAAGAAGATAATGAAGAAAGAGGTCAAATAAAATAATAATATACATTACAGAAAATGGATCTGGAGAGAGCAAGAAAATAAATTCTCAGAATAAAATCTGATATGCAAGAAAGTACAGTACTACAAAATAATAGCACAGAGGGTAGCCTTTAGAGGGTTCAAAAATTAAACAGGACAGGGTGACGGCGTCTGGAGGTTGTCAGTTTAACCACTAGAACATATGTGAATATAGTTTATTATTATTATCAAAGTCAGTGACTGTGTATCACATTCAAGGAGGGTCCAACTAAGGGGCATCTTTGTCGCATGAGTTTAGGAACAATCATAGTCAAAGTCAGTCTGGTCAGGAGAGGTCATGCGACATGGCATACAGGGGGCAACCTTATCTTACCTCTTCTCCTGCCTGCAGGAAAAAAAGAGGGATAAAAGTAAGGCGAGGCTCAAGGCCATACCCTCTACCCAAATGGACCAGGTTCGGTCTCTTTGCCAGTAGTTGACAAAGGAAATGCCAGATAGGATCTTCCCCTTGACACTTATTGAGCCAGAAGAAAGGCTGACTAACCCTTTTTCTGTCAACATCAGCTAAAGGGAAGGTCAGACTGAGTTTTCACAGAGTGATAATAAAACCAATTCCTTAGATCCACTTGAGCAAAAGGAAGACTTAGCATGAAACAATATTTCAGTCCCTTAATCCTAACACACAACTTACAAAAGATCCAGCATCACCACCCCTCTGTGACAAAAATGGTCAATCAAGTATTTGTAAAAAATCAGTGTTCCAGTCAGAAAGCACAGCATGGAGACTTTTCACTTCTATTAACACTGCTCCACTGTTTTTTATATAATATTAAAGGTGGATAAAGTTCTAAAACTTAGCAATGTTACAATTCAAGCTGCTCCAATTACTTTGGTTTGTACTTTGTAAGATAGCAATGACTATCAAGATGCTGCACATAAAAATATGTATGTCTAGTGATGAGTCGGAGATCCTGGTCCACTTGTCATTTGTATGAATAAAGTTTACTCGTGGAGCGCTGTCTCAGGAGTTCAATGGAACAATGGCCTCTCGGAAAAATACCATAAATTACCAACAGTAATTAGACCTGTACCTAGCTCAGTTTATTTATATATATTTACAGGAAAGTACAATGGGATATATAACAAAAAAATTGGCATTCAAGTACAATATTCATATTAGTACAGTGGATAGCATTTTGGGCAAGTTTTTAACCCATGTACTGTGCAACTATTCAATATAACAACTCCATGGCGAGCGTAAGAAAATTATTAAAAAAATATTTCTTCCTAATATTGTTAAAATGCATTCCCTGATCATGAGGAACTAAAAAATAATTAAATGTGACTTACTTTGGCTGTGATGGAGGGAAGTAGTTTCACAATTCATGAGCAATGAGTGAGTAGCTGCCCCAGCGAGGACCGTGGGGCGGGAGTAGTTTCACAATTCACCCTTAACATTGACAAAACCTTCTACATTTTATTTGGTAATAAATTCTCAGATCTAATTAATCTAAGAATTAACAATATCCATATTAGTAACAAAGTAGATGGTAAATTCCTTGGTGTTCTTGGTAATTAGCTGAATTTCCAGGGCCACATACAAAATTAGCTGAAAAACCGGCATTGAATGTAATGAAATTAATATGCAACATATTAGACTAGGGCAGTAGTCAATAGAGTTCTGCCTACAGTGGACCACGAGCCCGAATCTGGCCCCCCCTCAGAAAGGCACAGGGAGCAATGGCCCCTGGAACCCCCCCAGGGGTTCCAGGGTGATAAACCCTGTAAAAATGGGGATAAACCAGTGTAAAAAAAAAACAGACACGAAGAGCGGAGGAGAAGATCGAACCAGCTTTGTACTGGATCAGTCCGATCTGCTGAAAGAGGCAAAGCCACAGAAAATGCCCTGAGTTTGGACACCAAGCAAGCAGCACCTGAAACCAAGGCTGGGTTGGCTACCGAAGGGCCACTAGGATGACTCTCTCGTGGCAAGACTCCAACCGAGCCAGAACCTGAAACAACAGCTGGATTGGAGGGGGGTAAGAGGTACAGGTAACCCCCACCTCAACCCTTCCTGCCGAAAAGCCTCCACACCGAAGGCTCCGCAGGTCAGGGAAGGGCGCCAAACATATAGCTGGAAACGCCAAGACTATGCCGACGTAAAGAGGTCCACTTCCGGGAAACCATAAGTCCAGCAGAGGCGTTGACCGTCCATTACATGGGTAGGTGAATGAACCAAGACAGACTGTCCCCCCAGGACATTAGATACTCCCTGAATATGAACCGCATGGAGAGCCAAACCCTGATGTGGGTTTGATCGAAGATCGAATGATCAACGAACGATCAACGAACGAGCAATCAAACGAACGACCTGCCAGCCAAGTGACAAGCAAGTCACTCGAAGAGACCAGCCCCAAAGATGCAAGGACCGAAGAGAATCTCCAAGGTTCAGGCTATGAACCACTGGAAAACAGTCCGAATGGAGCCGGATCGTCGAACCCTGAGCAACCCAAACCCTCTGAAGCGACAGTCAAACCTCCACAAACTACCAAACTCCGCACCATGCTGTGAACCTGATGGAAGGACGGACCCCACCACCCCAACCCAGCATCGTGAGCACTGGTCACAAAACCCCAGCCAAGAGACGAAGCATCCGTGAACACATCGAGCGAGGGCTCGGGTAAGCGCCAAGGCACTGAACCCCGAAAAACCCTTAGAGGAAGCCGGCAACGCAGCAACCGACACAAGGCCCACGGAGGCCGAACCCAGTGATCGTGAGAGAGGCGAAAGGTGAGTCCCTGAAGGAACCAGAACAGATGACGAAGCCAAAACCGACCCAGCAGGTAAACCAGCATGATGAAATTCAGACTCCCACACACCTGCTCGAGCAACTGCCGAGTGATCCGGGACCCCCCTCCAGAAACAGTTGAAGGTGGGACCGCAGCTGCAGCTTTGCCTCTGGAGGGAGACATGGAAGCAGTCTGAGAGTCTCAATCAAGACCCAGCTAGGTCCAAACCTGGGATGGAACCAAATAAAACTTCCTCTAGTTCACCGGGAACCCAAACCCAAAACGGGGGGAAAAGGTACAGGTAACCCCACCTCGACCAGTCCTGCCGAAAGGCATCCACCGCAAATGCCTCGCAGTTGGGGAAGGGCGTCACATAGACTGGGTGACGCCGAGACCACGCCGACGCGAAGAGGTCTACGTCTGGGAGTCCGAACATCTGGCAGATCCAACGAAACAAGTCGCCGTTGACTGTCCATTCCGTGGAACGGGAAATAAAGCTAGACAGGCCATCCGCCAGGACGTTGGACACTCCAATGGATATGAACCGCACGGACAGCTAAACCCCAAGAATCCAGCAGACGAACCACTCGAAGGGATTAACCACAACAAGGCAAGGACCGAAGAGAACCCCTGCGGTTCAGGCAATGAACCACCAGAGAACAGTAAAAATGGAGCCGGATGGTCAATCCCCGAGTGACCCGAACCCTTCGAAGAGGGAAATAGACTGCCACGAACTCCCGAAGCGTGCTGTGAGCCCAATGGAAGGACAGACCCCACCGTCCCTGCCGGCCTGGTGAGTACTGGTTACAAAGCCCCAGCCATGAGACGATGCATCTGTGAACACATTGAGAGAAGGCTCGGGAAGGCGCCAAGGCCCCGAACCACGAAAACCCCAGAGAGGAAGCCGGTGATGCAGCAACCGACACAAGGCCCCTGGAGGAAGAACCGAACGATCGTGAGACAAGTGGAAGGGGCATCACTGAAGGAACCAAAACAGACGCCAAAGCCAAACGCGACCAGGCGGGTAGACTAGCACGGCTAAGTTCAGACTCCTGCTCCTGCGAAGTTCAGACTCAGTGTTCCCGGATCACTCGAGCAATCGAGTGATCCGGGAACACCCCTCAGAAACAGCCGATGGAGGGACCACAGCCGCAGCAACGCCTCTGGAGGGAGAGACAAGGAAGAGGTCCGAGAATCCCAAACAAGACCCAGCCAGGTTCGAACCTGGGACAGAACCAGATGGGACTTCCTCCAGTTCACCAGGAACCCAAACCTGGCAAGCTGGGAAAGAACCACATCTCTGGCAAGGAGATAACAGTCTCCGTGGTGTAGTGGTAAGACACTCGCCTGGCGTTCCGCGAGCGCTATGTCATGGGTTCGTATCCTGGCCGGGGAGGATTTACTGGGCGCAATTCCTTAACTGTAGCCTCTGTTTAACGCAACAGTAAAATGTGTACTTGGATGAAAAAACGATTCTTCGCGGCAGGGGATCGTATTCCAGGGACCATAGGATTAAGGACTTGACCGAAACGCTACGCGTACTAGTGGCTGTACAAGAATGTAACAACTCTTGTATATATCTCAAAAAAAAAAAAAAAAAAAATAATAAGCTGACCGGCTAGGAGCCCACACCAGCCAGTCATTGAGGTCGGCCAGAACCTGTACTCCTAGCAGATGTAGACGAGGTCACAACGACCCAGGCAAGATGCATAAATAAGCAATGTGCTAGATTCAAGTCAAAAGGAAGGCAACGAAAGCAGTAAGCCTGATGCCCCATTACGAATCCTAACCAGTCCCTGAACCCTGGATGAATGGGAAAGTGCCAATATGTATCTCTGAGGTCCAGGGACACCATCCAGGCACCCAGCTCCAACAGGAGCCAGACCAGAGACAGAAGCCTGCCCAGCTAGCCCCAAACCCCCCGAAGGAGGAGGAGCCACCCAATGCCACCACATGCCGAAGGAGACGACCCAAAACGCCCATGAATCGTGGGACCAAGTCCAAGCCTCCTCCCCTGTAGCCCCGTCAGTGGGGCGAACCTCAAAAGGGCTGACGCCCCTTACAAGAAGCTAACCAATGAGCAGTGAGATCATTGCGCCGACCAGATGACACCGGTTCCGAAGGAAGTGTCGGCTCAGAAGCTGGCAGCAATGGCCCACCCCGACCTGCGGAACCCCCAAACTTTGGTACGACCCTTCCGAGAAGGCCAAGAACAGCCATCCCGGAGAACCAACAAGTCCGGCATGGGACAACAACTAAACAAAGCCACTTGCAGAAAGTGCATGACAGCAGTCTCCACAAACAGCAACAGACAAAACAGAGATGAAAATCTAAGCCAGAGCCCAAGCCCAAGCAGATTCCAAAGAGTGAGCACACTCCGCCAGCACACGAGGCAGGAAGCAAATAATAGGGACACTGCCTCCTTGAGAATTGGCGCAAACAGCTTCAACAGTGCAGCCACCGCACGAGCTGCCAAGGCCAGCGCACCAGACGAAGACCTGGCATTCAATACCCCCACATCATCCTCAAGCCAGTCTAAAGACAGCTCAAGGAGGGAAAAGAAGTGCAAGATAAAGCAAAATTCCCAAGGCACACAAATTCTCAGCAACCAAAGATGCCAAAAGAGTAGTAACCTGCACGTGCAACTGTAGCAGGCCAACATACCAAGGAGCGCACAGGGGCAAACACGCATGCATTAAGGTGCCAAACTCGCCCCCAGTTAAACCTTCATAACAGTATAAGTTTCTCGACATTCAAGCATGCAGGTCCAACAAAACCCATGCCATGCCCCCCAATGAATAGAATGGGCAGTCTGCCAGCCAGGAAGACTCTGGAACCTTCAAACACACCCAATACAGGGAAGAAGAACCGAACTCAAACGAGGATGGATCCATCACAGAAGCAGAATCTGGGTCTTGCAGGAGATATGCAGCAAGCGCCTCCCAAACCTCCTTGGGGAAGATACGAGAAGCAGAAAACCTCCTGAATGAATGAGCCAAGAAACCCAAGGGAACCCAGAACCAAACCCAGAAAGAAGCCGACCCCAAATCATACTCGTACAGGGAAGGGGGTTAAGAAAACCCCTCCCCCTGCAACAACAAGCTCTGCAAAGAAGGCACCAAAACCCAAGCAGAGTTAAAGGGGGTCCAAGCCCCCTAGGTCAACTCCTCCCTAGCCCTGGGATCCCCCAAGTCGGGACCTGGGACAGAGCAGTCCTCTATACCCTCTACCCATGAAGAAAGGGCAGAGTCCAGGGGGGAAAGACAGAAAAGAAGGTGGCCTGCTGTTGGGAGCCGGTCGGCCGAGCAGACAGTACGCTGGACTTGTGATCCTGTGGTCCCGGGTTCAATCCCGGGCGCTGGCGAGAAACAATGGGCATTGTTTCTTTCACCCTATGCCAGTTACCTAGCAGTAAAATAGGCACCTGGGTGTTAGTCAGCTGTCACGGGCTGCTTCCTGGGGGTGGAGGCCTGGTCGAGGACCAAGCCGCGGGGACACTAAAGCCCTGAAATAATCTCAAGACCTCAAGATAACCCAGAAGCCTCTGTAGGAGGAACCGGCTCAAATGCATCCGTCCCCAACCCAAAAGGGGACAGCCCCTGAAGCTGCCCGAGTCTCATTACCAACTAAACATTTGCTCCGATTCTGAAACCCTTAGACGTTTGGGAGCCGGAAGCAGGGTGGGGGGGGAGGGGGTAAACAGGACGAACAACAGGGAAAGGACCAGGAAGCGTGGATGGAACCAAAGTCGAAGCAACTAACACCCCCAAGTCTGGGTCCCCTATAACCAAAATGGGGCATCTGAGTGGGCAACCAACCTAGTGCATTGCAGCAACCTACACATAGCATTCAACATGGATACCGCCTGTACCCGAATATCAAATTTATCAGTATGGGTAAATTGGAGAACATGCAGAGAACACCACTTGCAAGACTCCGGGTCAAGGGTGGCATTGACAACAGGCACATGAACCTGTCGATTTTTCCCCCTAGATTTTTGCACACATCTTTTTTATATTTTTTCCTCCATTTCTTGTATACGAACTTACATGTTAACCGACGGGTCTCGTCCCCAAGGGCTTCGGAAACCAAGTGGTGCTCTGTATAATCTTAGAATAATAAAACACCCGTTTTTTATGTTATTACACTGCACATAAAATACAAACATTTTCATGCACAGTTATGAAACACTAAGAGTTTCTGGCAAGTGTAATAATCTTATACAGTAACTTGTTATCAGTGTTCACTCTCATCACTCATTGTTTGCATTAAGTTGTAACAGCACGCATTGAAAATGTACATAGAATTTTCTTTGTATTTTAATATTTTTATAATTTTTTTATGTGTAATGATACTTTGGTCTATCAATATTTTTATTTGTATCACAGAACATGAAGAAAATTGGTACACACACACATTCATGTCACTAATATGCATTCAAATATTATATTATTTGAACAATAAAAACAAAATTTTTGCTATTATTACACTACACACGTGTGTCTTATATTCTTATATGCATGTTTGTTTATACAGTTTGGAGCCATTAAACTGATCTGGTGATAGTTATAATTTCATAACCATGAACCAAGATCAGCCTAGCACCCCACACACTTCCTGCACTAAGTTATGAGTACACTCATTAAATGTATTTTATTTTCTTCGTATTTTTACTGATAATACCTTGCTTTTTTCAAATGCAATGAGGCATTGTACTGTCAATAGTATTTATATCACAGAAGATGCAGATCACAAGCATGCATAAATTTGTTAGTGTTTATAATATGCACAAATATTACATTCTTTGAACAAATATAAAATTTGTACTGATAGTGCACTATATCCACACATCATATACATCTATCAACATTTTTATGCACCATAATAAACCATTAAGCAATTTTGGTTGGTGTGATAATGAAATCCAAGCCCAGCATAGAGCTACAAGCTATGAGCCGATGACACCAGCCATTGACATCCTCTGTTGTAACAAAATGCCTCCAATATACTGTACACATTGCTAAGACTAGCCACAGCACTGCTATCATTATCACATTCCTTTCACTAACTCCTGAATATGAATAAAGTTCTACAAAGTCATATTGTAAAGGAGCACGAGGTCATTTCATGAAGCATATATGCACAAAACAATGGCTGAATGCTGTGGCTATCTGCCTTACACTGGGAACATTATAACTAGCATTGTGTTCACTGATACCTAAACCTTGTACTTGGTCTTTATCACTATCAGGTTCAACTATGACACTGTCATCACAAAATAATCTGTTACTTATTTTATTCATCATTATTAAATGGTGCTGTGGCCCCAAGCTGCACAGCGGTGCTCTGAGCTTTTGCTGCATGCAGGAGCCTTGGTCGCTCTTTCAGTACTGAGGCTCTCACAGCCAGGGGAGATGTAGACAATTTTTTTTCAATATGGCATCTGTTTACTTGAGCCCTGTAGAACAGGATGTGAGCCCCATGTACCCAAAACCACTTTGAATTGTTCTCCTATACAGTACCTACAAATGAGTTTTCTTGGCGAGCACACCACCCATCAACTAAAATATCTCGTCGAGTGCAGTACTAAGGTAACGATGCAGTTCCTCCTAGATGAACACTAATAGAGTTCTTGATACATGAGGTAGCAAATATGCCAAATTATCCACTGCTGAATTGCTTAAAGAACTTGACTGATAGCAATAAAAGTGTTAACAGTACTGTATTAGATGTGGCTGCATAATATTGAAGGTATGTACTGCTAATTATTAATGGGTCATTATGGTACTGCCAGTGTTTACTTACTGCCAATTGTGCCATTGCTATGGTACTCCTGAGCATCATGCCACTGCTGACTAAACTGCACAAGTAAAATTTCACAGACGGTCAGTGGCTGATGCTATAAAGTCTTACACATATGTTATGTATAATAAAATCACTGTTCATATAGTAAAATCACTGTTCAAGATTTGCAGTGCATTAAACCAAATTTTATCAACTGCAACGTTCATATTATTTTCTGTGTAAGTGGTAACCATACGTACATGGTATTTTATTTCTTGCTGAAATTAAATATGATCAATAAAAATGTAAGTGAAACAACAATAATCATATACTATGGGAAAAATGTTATTCCATGATTAATCCTTCTCTTTCTACTATCCATTCTTCAGCATTTTACCTTCAATCTGATTTCAATTTGGAATACAAACTGTATGCTAGGCAGGGTGATTATTGCACTGTCCTAATAATCCAAGAGTCCAGAGTTTGATTCCCGCGAGGAGGCAGTGTTGTTTTAAAGTCGGTTTGAGCTAGTTTCTAGGGGATAACATTGTTTGCACCAGCTTGTCAGAAAAGCCCAACTGGTTCACAAATATCCAGCAAAATGAGGGAGATATATACCTTCCTGTCTCACTTGAACTGCAGTTGGGAATCCAGACCCATGAATGGGTTGACTTGTAAATTCTTCCAATCCTGCACTGTGGATGGGCAACTTTGCCTTCCTGGGGACCTAATCCATAAAAAAAACTAGAATAATAAAGGTAACTGGTCTGCATTGGCACCATTCGTATTCAATGAAAAAAATAATTGTATAAAATAAAATAAATGGTTAATTAAAATGAGATGGCATACTCTAATCTGAAGTTAAAAAATTACAGTAATACGAGATTTTGCTTAAATTTACATTAGTATCTCCTATTACTCTTAAAATTTTGATTTGTAGTTTCAAGTCATTATGAATGTAAGTATGACAAAAGAAGTGAATAGAACGACATGCACTACTGATTGATTATCCGTGGCCATAAGAGGTATTGGTGACTGCATAAATGGTATATAAAACCAGCATTAAATGTAATGAAATACCAATTTCTGTGTGAGCCCCAGTGGCTCCCTGATGCTACTATCACTGAGTGTACTATCTACTGTACTAGGTCACTTCTGCCACAAAGTCCTACAGACATGCCTGGGACCAGTGCCAGAAACTCACCCCTCCCAGATCCAGGGAGAAGTGACTATATATTTATTTTATATGCCACCACTAGGCAAGGCAACCAGAAAGTCAGCATGAAAAAACAAACCAAGGTAGGCTTCAAATTCGATGGTAGCCAATAGAACTTCTGAAAGAACCCCCTCCAACAATGCAAACAAATTATCAAAATCTCTTGAAACTAGCACCAGCTCATCTGCCCTATCTCCACCACAGGTTTTGGGGAAGAGGGAGGCAGCTATCAGTCAGCCAGTGCCTCCATCCTCAGTTCTATGGTAGATGTAAGACCCCCTTTCCTTCCCTGATGGCCTGGAGGGAGGAAGGGTGTCAGTGCGACACCAGGGTCCACCCAAAAATTGGCTTTTCATTACATTCAAAGCTGGTTTTCTGGGGATAGCCCTTTGTGGCTCCCTAAAGCTAACTACAGTACCTACAGAAAATGAAAAGAATCAAGCACTTAACAGGAAAGAGAGCACCACAGTAATTAAGATAAAGACAAGACTCCCAGCTGAGAGATACGAATGAAGGTCACAATAGGGTTCCAGGGCCTGGGCACATTAACAAGATATCGGACAGCCAAAACCCTGTTTGACCTACAAAACCCTCACACCCTAATATCAGCCTAATATTCACGAACACTGCTGAGAGAGCGGCATACTTCCTAACCTTAAGGGCACAAGGAAGGACTGCAGGCTGGTTAGACTTAATAATACTACAGATGACCTGAGAAAGACAAACATTTGGAACAGAGGAGCAAAGGTAACATGATCAACCCATAAAGCATCCACCGAGACAGAACCAGTGGCATGAACTTAGTGGTTCGTGACACTATGCATAATAGTGGAGGAGAGCAGCCACTGGACACGGCACACAATGCACACACCTAGCTGAACCTGCCAAGCATCAACAACCAAAGGACCTCTCTGGAAGGCAACTGACTTGTTTTTTGCCAGAAAAGGATCCGGCTGCAAAAAACAAAGCACCCTCCAGGGCCAAAGGAACAAAACTTATACCTCCAGAGGATAGCCTGAAGCTAACCCACCCAACATCCAGAGGCAAGACAAACCAAAAAAAAAAAAAAAAAAAAAAAAAAAAAAAAAAAAAAAAAAAAAAAAAAAAAAAAAAAAAAAAAAAAAAACTACAAGGAAACGATCACGAACTGAAGAGGAACCATAAACTGAGGGAGAAAAAAAAATGAAAGAACATGGTCCAGAGACCAAGCAGGCCAGAAGTGTAATAATGCACAAGATAGTTTGAGAAATGGAGACGAGGTAGCACTGATCCCAAACACCAACAATCGCGGCTCTGCCAGCACCACACGATACAAGGTGACATGTTCAGCACGAGAATCCAATTAAGAAAAAGCTAAAACAGAAAAAAGTTCCCAGCCAGGAACTCAACAATGATGAAGAGAAAGGCAGTGGCAAAAAGTGTGCCACAAAACTTCATACTGTCGCCATGATGAAAACCGCAAGTGGGGTTACCATCAATGAAGCCACCTGATCACCATAGAAATGGAGATAAATATGGGTCAGAAAATACCAGACTCGAAGGGCGAAGAAGGTAACACCCAGTAAGTATGTCACTGGGCCAATCCGCTGAAAGAGGCTGAGCCATGGAAAAGTGGCCGGGCTCGGAGACCAAGCAAGCAGTGCCTGAAACCAAGGTCGAACTGGCCACCAAGGAGCCAGAAGAGTCACCCTCTCCCTGTAGAACTCCAACCTGGCCAGAACCTGGAGCAACAGCTGGAAAGGGAAAAGAGAGGTATAGGAACCCCCCATCTTGACCAGTCCAACCAAAATGCATCTACCGAGGGCCACAAAATCAGGAAACAGTGACGCATATAAGGGAAGACCAATGTGAAGAGGTCCACATCCTGGCACCAGTGTCTCTCACAAAGCCTCACTGGAATGAGGTGTCATCGAAAGTCCACCGTGTGGAGACAGGAAGGAATTAGGGCAGACCATCAGCTAGGACACTAGATACTCCCTGGACATGAATATCGAGGAGAACAAAACCCAGAGAACCCATTAAAAGGGCTACCCAAAGCATCTTGCTCTATAGAGGTAGGGACTGAAGCAACCCCTGCCCTCCACCCACAGTTGAGACCATGAACCATGGCAGAACAGTCTGAATAGAGAAAATACAAAACTTGACAAAACCCCACCTAGCAAGACCACTTCCAAAAGGGATTAGGAGAGAACAACTGAACTTGGACAACGACCTCCTCCAGAAAGAGAAGAGAAAGGGGAAAGGCAGCCAAAAGGGCAAGAAATCAAACCCAATCTAGCTCTTAAACTGCACAATGCAACCAGGGTTATTTCATCGATGGTGCTCATTGTAACCAGCATTGTCTTTAGGTATAGTGTAAGATTTAAAACTCCTGCAGGTGCACAGGGCTATCTTTCTGTTCTTCAGGGCTCCAATAAACAGATGCTATATTGAAAAAAAATCATCTTACACATTCGTGTGAGAGCCTCAGTACTGAGTGAGTGACCAAGTATGGTGCATGCAGAAGGAGCTCACAGCACCACTGTGCACCTACGAACCACAGCACCATATAATAATAAATAAGTGAAGGTGATTATTTTACTCTGATAGTGTCATAGATGGCCCCTAACTGTGAGGAAGACTATGTACAATGTTCAGATATCAGTGAATGCAATGCTAGTTATGATGATCACAACATGAGGCAGACAGCCACAACACTAAGCCATTGTTTCATGCATGAACACACCATGAAACAACCTCATGTGCCTGTAGAACATAACCTTGTGGAAATGGGTTCATATTCAGGTTTTAGTGACAGTAATGTGATAATGAAAGTAGTTCTGTGGATAGTCTTAGCATTGTGCATAGTATATTTGCAGGCATTATCTTAGATCAGGTGACATCTGCTGACGAGTCGTCTACACGTATCATGTGCTTCGTGTTATGTTTTGATTTCATTTTCGCAACCACCAATTTGCTTATTGGTTCTTTATGGTGCATAAGAATGTTGATAGATAAATATAATGTGTGTATGTAGAGTAATAATAGCAAAAACTGTATGTTTTATTGTTCAAAGATTATAAAACTTGTCCTTATATTGGTATGTGACACAAATACTGTATATCGGTTAGTATCACTATTTTACATGTTCTGTGATACAAATAATATTATTGACAGCCCAATTCCTCATTACACTTGAAAAAACCAGCACTGAATGTAATGAAACCCCAATTTTTGGGTGAGCCCCAAAGTCTCCCTGAAGCTATTATACATTGATCAGTGCCATACTATCAGGTGTCATCAGTTGCAAAGTTCTATTGGCCTATCAGGGACCATGAGCCAGAATCTGACCCCTCAGAGAGGCACAGGGAGGCCTATGAAAACTTTAAAGGTTAACCATAATTGCCACCACCAGGAAAACACCCAGAAAGTTAAGCAAACCAAAACAAACTATTGCATGGTTTAAACCGAGACCAGTCTCAAAATTGCCATAGCAACTTCCCTAACAATTAAAACAAACCACCAAAATTGCATAAAACGAAGACCCACTGGTTTGCTCCACCTTTTCCATTTGTTTGGGGAAGAGGAGGGAGGTGCACTAGGTCAGTCAGCTCGCCCCACCCTCAGTTCTATGATGATGTAACACACCAAAGCCCTGGGAGAGGAAGGGTGTCAGGGAGCCTTTGGGGCTCGCCCAGAAATTGGCATTTCTTTACATTCTATACTGGTTTTCTGGAGGGAGCCATGTTGGCTCCCTAAAGCTAATTACTCACAGAGGAGGACAAGAAAAGGGCACTTACCAGGGAGGAGGCAGCAATGCAGGTATCAATCCAAAGAAGAAACCATCGGCCACAACACATGACCCAAAGCTACACAAAGCCGCCGAGGACAAGGGACAGTCCAAAGATATCTGCCACAACAGTGTTAGACCTCCAATCCCCACCCCCCTTCACTCCAAAAAAATCGGCCCAAGACATAACAGCAAAAATATGTGCCCATGATGTCTGTAGGTCTGCCGACAGTGCAGCTAACCTACGGACATCATGGGCACAAGAGTGGACCTTAAGCTGGCTAGGTGTAAGGACACTGTAGACAGCCTGAGAGACATGAACCCTGGAACATTGAACCAGGAAAACTAGAGCAACCCACAATGAGGCCAAAAAACCAGCGTTGAATGTAATGACACGCCATTTTCTGGGCGAGCCCCGGAGGCTCCCTGCAGCTTATCGGGCTAATGTATATTATATTAGACCGGGACATTAGCCAAGGAGTTCAGACCTACCAGGGACCAGTGCCAGAGCCTGGCCCCTTCAGAGAGGTTTCAGGGAGCTATGGCCCTGGAAAACCCCCTTGTAGTTGGGGATTTCCTTATCTGCAATTGACTGGGGTTAGGCACCCAGAGAGGTAGGCATAACAAAACAAACCCCATATGGTAAAAAACTAAAACATAGATCTAAACAGAGGTAGAAACTCCTTACAATCCCAAGGAAACGAGCAAACGAGCAGACATCACACTTTACTGCCGCACCAATCGTCCACGCAGCCCTCCCCGCCCCGGACCTCACCACGCCAGCTGCCTAGCATCAGTTCGGAAGCTAAGCTTCAACCAACGCGAAAAAAACGCCGACCGGTGGGGAGGGAGGGTTGCCAGAGAAATCCGGGGCTCACCCAGAAAATGGCGTTTCATTACTTTCAACGCTGGTTTTCTGTGGGGAGCCCCTACGGCTCCTGGAGCTTCATACCCAAAGAGAAGGAAGAGAAAGGGCTGACTTCGGAGGCGGCCGCCACAAACTACGCACTACGCAACGCGAAGCCAAGACAACAGGCTGCAACCTGCGACCCAAGGCAACAAGAACGCACAGGAGCAGACACGCGCATAAAGAACGGGCGGCCAGGAACCTTTGCGACACTCAAATCCTCGCGCCTGAAATGAGCCCTAGACGTCACCAACACAGCAGCGAAAGCTGCAAATGTCCGAACAGCATGGGCGCAAGGATACACCACAGGCTGGAAGACTTAAAAACTCTGTAGACAACTTGGAAGACCCGAGCCCTGAAACAGGGAATGAAGGGAATCGGATCAACCCAAAGCGCATCCCCAGACACGGTACGCAGGTAACGGCAAAGAGGGGAAACTGGACAACACAGGACGCACCCCCGGCCGAACCAATTAAGCATCAATAACCCAAGGACCCATCCGGAAAGCAGCCGTCTCGACTGTCGCCAGAAAGACGGAAAGGCTGCAAACGTACAAACCTACCACCAGTACCAAAGAGCAGAAACCTCTGCACCGGAAGAGCCGGAAGCTCCTTGACCCGACTCGCAGAGGCCCATGCCAACAAAATATGGCCTATGAAAACCAAACTTGAACCCAAGGGGCTACCACAAACTGAGGAGAAGATAAGAGGGCACCCTGATCAAAGACCAGGACGGCTCAAGCGATGCATGAGCAGCCACAGGTGAAACAAAACACGAGAAAGCGTACGGAACAGGGCAGATGTGACGTCCTCCCCGAACGTAAGCTAAAGCGGCTCTGCCAGTGCCGCACAAAACGAGGCGACAGCAAGAATCATAATATAACTGTAGTCCTGAAAACCCAAGAAAGGACAAGACAACCCGATGCGAAAGAGAAGACAAGCTACGAAGAGCAAACCCAAGAAAAAGGTGCATAGAAACACCAGGAATGTTATACTGTCGCCGAGACGAAGCTTGCAGGTGGGACACCATCAATGAAGCCACCTGATCACCATAGAGATGGTGATAGCCACGTCAAAATACCAGACGCAAAGAGCCGAGGAGAAGG
This sequence comes from Procambarus clarkii, assembly GCF_040958095.1. Lineage (NCBI taxonomy): Eukaryota > Metazoa > Arthropoda > Malacostraca > Decapoda > Cambaridae > Procambarus > Procambarus clarkii. The sequence continues at coordinate 11,007,317 of NC_091217.1, read as the reverse complement.
CCGAACCAGTCACGTACAGGACCAGTCCGACTTGCTGAAAGAAGCGGAGCCGCAGGAAAACGCCCCGGATTCGGACACCTATCAAGCAGCGTCTGAAAATAAAGCTGGGCTGGCCACCAAGGGACCATGAGGACTACTCTCCCTTGGGAATGGACTCCAACCAAGCCAGAACCAACAGCTGGACCAGGAGAAGAGGAACAGGTACCCCCACCTCGACCAGTCCTGCCGAAAGGCATCCACTGTGAACGCCTCGCAGGTGGGCAAGGGCGCCACATAGAATGAGCGACGCCTAGACCACGCCGACATGAAGATGTCCATGGCCAGGAGTCCATACGTCCGGCAGAGCCAATGAAACGAGTCGGCGATGACTGGCCAATCCGCGAACAGAGGAATGAACCGAGACAGGCTGTCCTCCAGGACGCAGGACACACCCTGGACATGAACCTCACGGTTAACCAAACCCCGAGAATCCAGCAAACGAGCCACTCGAAGGGACTAACCCCAAAGGTCAAACACCTAAGAGAAACCCTGTGGTTCCAGCAAAGAACCGCCAGAGAACAGTCTGAATGGAGCTGGATGGCAAAGCACCGAATGACCCGAACCCTCCGAAGCACAAACCAGACAGCCACAAACTCCCGAACCGTGCTGTGAGCCCGAGGGACGGACAGACCCCACCATCCCCAGCTGACCTGGTGAGCACTGGTCACAAAGCCCCAGCTGAGAGATGATTCGTCCGTGAACACATCGAGCGGAGGTTCGGGGAGGTGCCAAGGCACGGAACCCTGAAAACCCCAAAGAGGAAGCTGGTGATGCAGCACCAACACAAGATCCCCGGAGGATGAACCCAAAGATTGCAAGAGAGGCGGAACCAAACAGACGCCAAAGCCAAACCTGACCCTGCGGGCAGACCAGCACATCGAAGTTCAGATTCCAGCACAACCGCTCGAGCAACCATCAAGCAACCCAAGGCCCCCTCATAAACAGCCAAAAGGGGGAACCACAGCCGCTGCAACACTTCTGGAGGGAAAGACAAGGAGTGGTCCAAGAACCCCAAACAAGACCCAGCCAGATCCGAACCCGGGGACGGAAACAGATGAAATGGCCTCCAGATCACCAGGAAACTGAACCCGGTGATCTGGAAACAACCACACCCCTGGCAAGCAGACAAGCGGACCGACTGGGAGCCCACACCAGCCAATCATAGAGGTAGGCCAGACACCGAATCCCAAGCAGACTCAGACAGGGCACCAAGATCCGGTAAAGATGCGTAAATACACCAAGTGCCAATTACAAACTAGGGAAGGCAACAAAAGCGGCAAACCTGAAGCCCCACCACCAACTGTGCCAGTCCCGGAAACTTGGAGAGGAATGTGCCAAGAAGTGACCTGGAGGTCCAAGGCCACCATCCAGGCACCCGGCCTGAACAGAAACTGGACCGGAGACAACAGTCCTCCGATGAGAGCATAGAATCCAGGGAGCAGACTGAACAAGTCCAGAAGAACCGCAGATCCGCCAGGCCCATGTCTGCATAGAGCAGACGGAAACCCCGGAAGGATGGGGCGGATCGACCATGTTCAACGCACCCACTAAGATGACATGACGAAGAGCAGGGAAACTATAGCCACACTAGGCAGACCCTCCACCAGGCAAATGAAAATAAAAACAAAAGAAAAACCTGCAAAAGGACACCGCCCCCAGAGGCAACAGGAACCGGTTGCTGCTTAGGTGGCAGGTCGCCCAACACCTTGATGCCCTAACCTGCACAATACCAGTCCCTACCCAGGCCAAACAAGGGTCCCAAGCCCCAGCTGGCCCCAAGGACGAGGCAGCAAGAACCTCTACGGGAATGGTTCCCGAACGTCTCAGGGAAGATAACCCCTGTCACGCAGGGGCAGTACTCACAGGGCGCTTAGGGAAGGAAGCTCCTAAGTGCATGCAGCCTCGGTACTGACGAGGAACACCCGGCCACCGCATAACACAACACGACAGTGAACACCACGAAAGGCAAACATCGCCTAGGAAACTGAGGTCAGAAGCATCTATCCCGGCTGACATTAGCTTACGAACTGATGCTAGGCAGCCGGCATGGTGAGGTCTGGGGCTCCCCCTCCCCCTCTCAGGGCGGGGAGGGCTGTACAGACGATCAGCACGGCAGTAAAGTGTGATGTTTGCTTGTTTCCTTGGGATTGTAGGGAGTTTCTACCTCTCTGTTCGGTATTATGCTTTAGTTTTTTACCATGTGGGGTTTGTTTTGTTATGCCTACCTTTCTGGGTGCCTAACCCTGGTCGATGGCAGATAAGAAAAATCCCAACCACAAGAGGGTTTTCCGGGGCTATTGCTCCCTGAAACCTCTCTGAAGGGGCCAGGTTCTGATGCTGGTCCCTGGTAGGTCTGAACTCCTTAGCTAATGTCCCGGTCTAATATAACATACATTAGCCCGATAAACTCCAGGGAGCCGTAGGGTCTCCCCACAGAAAAGTAGAACCAGTGGCATTATTGTATTGTAAAGCCATCACTGGACAAGCTCTTGATACACCCCCCACCTGAAGCAACCAAGCATACATAACCCAAGGACCTCTCTAGAAGCCTGCCAACATGTTCTTTGCCAGAAAATAAAGAGCTGGCAGACTGAACAAATGAACAAAATGCCCACCAGCTTCAGAGGCACAAAACCCCCGGCACAGCATTCCACTTCACCTGATCTTTCAGGCATCCCTGTGTACAGGAATCGTAGCAGACGGGTGGAAACAGGCTAACATAGTTCCAATCTACAAAAGTGGCAGCAGGGAAGACCCCCTCAATTATAGACCTGTATCATTGACAAGTGTAATAGTGAAAGTATTGGAAAAACTAATCAAAACTAAATGGGTAGAACACCTAGAGAGAAATGATATAATATCAGACAGACAGTATGGTTTTCGATCTGGAAGATCCTGTGTATCGAATTTACTCAGTTTCTATGATCGAGCCACAGAGATATTACAGGAAAGAGATGGTTGGGTTGACTGCATCTATCTGGACCTAAAAAAGGCTTTCGACAGAGTTCCACATAAGAGGTTGTTCTGGAAACTGGAAAATATTGGAGGGGTGACAGGTAAGCTTCTAACATGGATGAAAAATTTTCTGACTGATAGAAAAATGAGGGCAGTGATCAGAGGCAATGTATCGGATTGGAGAAATGTCACAAGTGGAGTACCACAGGGTTCAGTTCTTGCACCAGTGATGTTTATTGTCTACATAAATGATCTACCAGTTGGTATACAGAATTATATGAACATGTTTGCTGATGATGCTAAGATAATAGGAAGGATAAGAAATTTAGATGATTGTCATGCCCTTCAAGAAGACCTGGACAAAATAAGTATATGGAGCACCACTTGGCAAATGGAATTTAATGTTAATAAATGTCATGTCATGGAATGTGGAATAGGAGAACATAGACCCCACACAACCTATATATTATGTGAGAAATCTTTAAAGAATTCTGATAAAGAAAGAGATCTAGGGGTGGTTCTAGATAGAAAACTATCACCTGAGGACCACAAAGAATATTGTGCAAGGAGCCTATGCTATGCTTTCTAACTTCAGAATTGCATTTAAATACATGGATGGCGATATACTAAAGAAATTGTTCATGACTTTTGTTAGGCCAAAGTTAGAATATGCAGCAGTTGTGTGGTGCCCATATCTCAAGAAGCACATCAACAAACTGGAAAAGGTGCAAAGACATGCTACTAAGTGGCTCCCAGAACTGAAGGGCAAGAGCTACGAAGAGAGGTTAGAGGCATTAAATATGCCAAAATTGGAAGACAGAAGAAAAAGAGGCGATATGATCACTACGTACAAAATATTAACAGGAATTGATAAAATCGACAGGGAAGATTTCCTGAGACCTGGAACTTCAAGAACAAGAGGTCATAGATTTAAACTAGCTAAACACAGATGCCGAAGAAATATAAGAAAATTCACCTTCGCAAATAGAGTGGTAGACGGTTGGAACAAGTTAAGTGAGGTGGTGGTGGAGGCCAAGACCGTCAGTAGTTTCAAACGTTATATGACAAAGAGTGCTGGGAAGACGGGACACCACGAGCGTAGCTCTCATCCTGTAACTACACTTAGGTAATTACACTTAGGTAATTACACACACACACCTGGCCAATCCAATTACTGTATTATATTATGATTAGATGAACATCAAGTAGCTAGACTTCGAGTTAGAAGTTTCCAGTTTCCTGAGAATTTAAGAGAAAAAAATTTTCTGGAATTTGCCAAAATTTTCTTCATCCTTGAGAGGAAAACGAATCTGCAATTGGAGCGAGTAATGTGGCCAGTTTAGTGTGCATCAGGGTTGGCAGGGACAAAAGAGTATGTCCATACACAAGTGCCTTGGAGGACAATGTGGGAGATGTCCACACCTTCACCATTTTACTAGTGAAGGCAAAGTAAACAAAAACTTACCTCTTTCGAGTCTGTGACAAGGAGGAGATCAAATGGAATCGCTGCAACAACATCGATGAGGAACCACCCACGTAGGTAGTGGAGAGCAATCTTGCCTGGGTGTGACACTACCTCATCATTGTGGTTAACATAGGTAGTGCGAAAATTGATGACGATGTCAACCATAAACATTATGTCAACTGAAAGAGGCAGCAGAGGAGACACATTGGAAATAACATATAGCTAGTACATAAATTGAAGATCATTGCCATTAAAATATAAAAATTTAATGTTGGCATGAGTAAATACTGTATATATGTATAGATTAATATTACATGTCCAGGAGTGTGCAAATAGTTAACAAATATATGCTACTTATATATGAAGCAAGCAAATTAGAAATACAAATTAAATTTATTACAGTACTGGTACTTAAATATTTATAATCAATAAATTTGAAAGCATGGCTTGCTTGCTATTTTGTTATAGCACTATTATCTTATAGTCTATATATGCATAAATTTTAGTCACTTAACCCTTAAGCTGCCAAGGGGTCCTGAGGAGATTTACACCCGTGCTCAGGAAAAAAATCCTAACAAAAATTTTTGCCTTCGAAAAATGTTATTTTGTGTTTTCTGAGCACGGGAAAAATAAACAAAAATCACAGGCGACATATTTTGGGCGCAATAGGCCGAGGAAGTCTGGCAAAATGTGGGCGTTGACAGAGCGGTCATCAGAGGCGGTCAGCGTCACCCGAGCTGACAGGAGGGAGTTGCAACAAAAATATTATTACCTAATTATTAAAAATATTATTACCAAATTAAATCACATAGGTAATATTAACCCTTTAACTGCGCAACGTGCCTACAGGCCCAGGCTTCGGGTGCGCAACACGCCTCCGGGTGTTTTTATTTTTCACGTCCCATTCAAAACTCCCGCGGCTACATGGGGTTCACATCAGCTTCCTCAGGGCTCTTGTAAACAGACGCCATCTTTAAAAAAAATCATGGTCCACATTGCCGGGTGTCATAGCCTCAGTATTGAGTGAGCAACCAAGGCTGGCGCTCGCAGCATGAGCGCACAGCACTGCTGTTCAGCGTGTAACCATAGCATCGCTTAATATTGTCAAAATATATATATAATCTTTTATTTAGCCATGATAGTATTATAGAAGAGCCCGAGTGTGATAATGACTGGGTACAATGTTCAAATATCAGTGATTCAATGCTGTTCACGATGTTCACAGCGCTAGCCACAGCACCACAGCATTATTTCGTCCATCTAGGAATCTTCAAACGACTTTTTAGGTTCCTTTTCAAAATAAACTTGTGGTCAATTATTCATTTACAGGTATTAGTGACCAGAATTGTGGTTATAATTAGCGTTGTGCGTAGGAAGGGGGAATTTTGGTGAAGGAGGGAGGGAGAGAATTGAGGTAGCCTCACTGTGTGGCAGTAACTCTGTTACCTAAGTGTAGTTACAGGATGAGAGCTACGCTCGTGGTGTCCCGTCTTCCCAGCACTCTTTGTCATATAACACTTTGAAACTATTGACGGTCTTGGCCTCCACCACCTTCTCACTTAACTTGTTCCAACCGTCTACCACTCTGTTTGCGGAAGTGAATTTTCTTATATTTCTTCGGCATCTGTGTTTAGCTAGTTTATATCTATGACCTCTTGTTCTTAAAGTTCCAGGTCGCAGGAAATCTTCCCTATCGATTTTATCAATTCCTGTTATTATTTTGTATGTAGTGATCATATCACCTCTTTTTCTTCTGTCTTCCAATTTTGGCATATTTAATGCCTCTAACCTCTCTTCGTAGCTCTTGCCCTTCAGTTCTGGGAGCCACTTAGTAGCATGTCTTTGCACCTTTTCCAGTTTGTTGATGTGCTTCTTAAGATATGGGCACCACACAACCGCTGCATATTCTAGCTTTGGCCTAACAAAAGTCGTGAACAATTTCTTTAGTATATCGCCATCCATGTATTTAAAAGCAATTCTGAAGTTAGAAAGTGTGGCATAGGCTCCTCGCAAAATATTCTTTATGTGGTCCTCAGGTGATAGTTTTCTATCTAGAACCACCCCTAGATCTCTCTCTTTATCAGAATTCCTTAACCCTTTAACTGCGCGGCCTATAAATATGACATCCCCCCCAGTGCGCAGGAAATGAAACCTTGAGAAAAAATTACTTTTTCTTTCGGAAAGTGTCAAAACCCCTCCCTGTATATGGGTATAGCAACGCAAGTTCGAAATTGCACTTACTTTGGCTGCTATGGGGTCCGAAAGGTGGGCTGTGACAACATAATTCCCCGTGCGCCAGAGCAGTATGCACCCGGGGCCGGTGGGGTGCCCGGGGAGGGGCGCGCGAGTTGCCACGAATATATTTTTGCACATTTTTTGCGCAGTTCCAAATACATTTTATTTGTTTTTACATGCTAATCCTATGTATAATGAACACATACACTATATTATGGCAGTAAAACATCCGTACTGTCCGAAGACACTGTTACGTGCATGACACTTGTGTACACATGTTGCACATATTTACCATGTATCATGCTAATTTATGTATATATACAATCAATTTACAGACTATACACTGTCACACACTATATACATTCACCATCAACACACTCAGAACACCGTGAGTGTGAGCAGCCACACCCAGCCAGCCCTCCCTCCCTCCAACATCTTACTCGCCAACATCGCTCCTCCCACCATACTGTTATTATATTACACAATTTACACATGTTATATATACCTATCTACATGTTTTATTTACCAGAACTATGCAAGTAAGCCGGTATTGTGTCCAAACAGTACAGTGGCCACCATACACTGCATGACAAATTACACAGCAGACGACACCACGATTACGATGTCACCTCCCTCACCAAAATAGCTCCTCACAACATACCCCTGGTGCTGTTATTACACTATTCCACACATTGTATATACCCATGTACATGTGTGTTCCCCATAGCGAACCACGAAGCTAGTATGGTGAGCAAAACAAGAGTTACTGCCACACAGTGAGGCTACCTCAATTCTCTTCCTTCCTCCCTCCCTCACCAAAATTTCTCCTTCCTCCGCACAACGCTCATTATAACCACAATCCTGGTCACTAATACCTGTGAATGAATAATTGACCACAAGTTTATTTTAAAAAGGAACCTAAAAAGTCGTTTGAAGATTCCTAGATGGACGAAATAATGCTGTGGTGCTGTGGCTAACGCTGTGAACATCGTGAACAGCATTGAATCACTGATATTTGAAATGTGTCCTTGCTGAAAATCGTTGTGTACTGTGAAGGATTCCGTGAAAATTAAAATCATTTAACGTCACTCTGGGACACGATTACTTAACGTGGTCATTGTTGCTTTGTTGAACAGCATTGTGATTAACGTAGATCCGTGTAATTGCAAGACACAGCGATTTCATGCAGTGGAGGAATTGTCAAGAGATGACTAACGTAGTGTTAACGAATTAACGAGCTGTCGTTAATTAAGTGATAGATTAACATAAGGGGTTGACCGTTCTGTCATGATCAGAGTCAACTGCGCTGTCATTAAGCTGTTGTAATTCTTCGAACTGATTGGAACTGTTTGCGGGCAGGGGGGATTAAGCACTCATAGCTAATCAAGGAGAATTAGCATCCGCCACTTAGTGAATTCACATGGTGTTGTTGATGTTGTTTACACAGACTATCTTGTAGCCTTGTGTGGTACAGTAGTCGAATCCTCGTTAAGGCAATCTTGTCGTAAGACCGGAAGAGATCTGTCAGTTGAGAGACAGTAGGCTTTATCAATACTTGTCTGAATTAATAGACTGTTGTATTCAATAATTAATTGGGAATTACTCACCGAATGCTTGACTTTCAAGTACGATGTAATTATTTGATTTACGAATTATTGTTGCCATTTAAGTGCTGTCGAGACACGAGTGTGTTAACGTAATTTTTTCAATTCAATTAGTGTAACTTTTGTTGTTGTCCTGAGAGACAAGTGTTAATGTAAGATATTATAGGGGTAATCGTTCTTGAATCACCCGCCTTGTTACTTGGTACCTCGTTTATAAGAGCAGTGAGCGCCAGTCAAGTTTTGTGATTATAGTACAGTATCTGTTCACCGTGAAGCCGTGACAATATTGATTGCAAGCTTGCATCACCAGTGGGCACCACTTTGTTCAGTTAGTGTCATTATTCAGTCACCGATGACGGGAAGGCTCTCGTGGGTCCATCAGGTTGTTTAATAGCTGTTCTTGAATGTGCCACTGGGTTGACAGTAAAGTAACGTAAAGTTCTAGTTTTGTCAAATAAATTGTTATGTTTCTAGAAGACGGTCTTTAAGTCAAACCTTCCAAGATTATTGTCCCACATTTCATGTTCTGCAACGCTTTGCCTGCTTATGTGTATATTAAGTCTGTATCTAAAGCTAGAGTCCATTGCACAGCACCACACTTCAAATATAAATATATGAAGTGAGAATCCATCAGTTACCCTCTAGTTTTACTAGGAGGAGCCAACAACTTTAGTGACAGGTTTCACCCGTGTGGTGCCGCCTGGCAGTTTGCTCCCGCTTTCCTATGATCTTAGGCTTTAAGTTAAAACATCTACCTGTGGCAGTTCTTGCTGTTCAAGGTCTGCCTCTCTTGCAAGGTAGTTACGATTAACGTAACATCAATCGGAATCAATTCTTTTGATTACGTCAAAGAAAAAAAAATCTCAGACACTGTGGCTGAAGTTGGGCCACGTTTTATATAGGTAACTATTATACAAGTACTTTGCTAACTAGGTTCTTGCTTGAAAATAGAACTGATGTGTGGGGCACAGTAAAGGCAAAAAGAAGGGAAATGCCAATGTTCGACAATAATATTGAAGTTGGTGACTGCCAGCTAAGAAAAAGTATACTATCAAATACTCTCAGTGCGGTGGAAAGACAAGAGAGCAGTGAACATGTTGACAACCGTTCACAATGGTACAATGGTGCACAGTGGCAAGGTGAACTGAACAACGAAACAACCACTACATAAACCAGATTGTGTTCTGGACTATAATATCAACAAGCGTATGATTGATAAATGTGACATCATGATGGGCGCTGTCGAGTGTGCACGGAAAACATTGAAGTGGACGAAAAAAAATGTTTTTCCATCTTGGTGACATATCCATGCTGAACAGTTTCAACATGTATCTGGTGAAAACAGGTCATAAACCAACTTTCCGTATGTTTAGTTTTACAGTTGCGACACAGTTACTAACAAAGTTTGGCAAAGACATTCCTAGCATACAAAGACCCAGTAACCCAATATTGGGTTGCCCGAAACGCATTGCGTAATAGTGGCTTTAGGCATTGTATGTGCTAGCTCTATCTATATATCAATCCATTAATGTAACATCACTTGTATGTATATACCTTACCTGAATAAACATCTGAATCTGAATCTGAATATTGCACCATGCTCCTACACCCAGGCTCTTAAGTACACAGACTAATACAGTTGCCACCAACTGGAAAGCGTGCAATAGGCCAACGTGATTGCATAGCTTGTAGAACCACACAAACGAGACCACAGAAACGTAAACAAGTGCAAACGTTTTGTGAAGCATGCGCCGTCCCTTTGAGTGCTGTCAACTGCTTTAACAACTACCATTGTCTCCAGGACTTCTAAATGTGCAATAATGATGCAAAAACTTGTAAATATTGATTGTGTATATATATATATATATATATATATATATATATATATATATATATATATATATATATATATATATATATATATATATATATATATATATATATATATATATTGATAAATCTGAATACATATTTTATTTGGTGTAATGGAAAACATTTGTGTGCACATAATTGTGACACTAATTTGCAAATGTAAATTGAATGGATGCAATTATATTATAATTCAACATCAAGTAACATTATATGCAACACAATTAGTGAAAAATTGTGGTAAAATATGCCCACTGTAAATAATGCCGCAAAAATAAATTCATGGCAACTCTGGCTACTTGAAGACGACGTGCGACACCTCTGGGACACGCATTGCACGAGCGTGCATGTTGGGTGTGACATCATTGCTAAACTTGTTGGCTCATTTACGTCATTGGTATGTGCAATTCATTTTTTTTCTCGTGGTCAGAGAACACAAATTAACAGAATTGCAAGAATTTTTTTTTTTTTGCACCTGTGGGTATTGAAGGCCAAATAGCCCAGAGTAGCTTAGGGGTTAAGTCACACTCTTGTAATATCAAATAGATATTTGTTTCTAGATGGTGTACATGGGTTCTGTTACAACCTTCTGGCAAGTGTTTAAAATCAGGATTGGCATACAGTTCAGAGTTTTATATATAGAGTGTGTGTACTGAACCATTCTTGGAGTTAGACTGATGATTTACTGTCAACTGGTTATATTATCAGCCTTCATCTCACATCTTCTAGCAGGTTAGAAAGAAGTATTAACTGTAAGGCTATTACAAGTTGAGAAGAAGTATTAACTGTAAAGTTGTACATTTGGGAAATGTGACAACATAGAGATAGATTTTGTAGGATAAACAAACCCATCTCATCATCTGCACATCAGCTAATGAGAGACTGCAGCAGTTATATTATATTATATAGATGCAACATTGTATTTGATACTCACCAGGAAGGAGGAAGAGATATTTGACAATTAGTATCTCACCCCCTTGGGCAAAAGTGACCTTGTTCTTTTGGAAATAAAGTATGCAATACATTATAATATTAACTGTGAGGGACTGTGTTATAAGTGAAAGTGAAAATTCACTTTCACAGAGTGGTAGATAGTTGTAACAAGTTAAGTGAGAGGGTGGTGGAGGCCAAAACTATCAGTAGTTTCAAAGCATTATATGACAGAGTCCTGGGAAGACAGGGCACCACGAGCGTAGCTCTCATCCTGTAATTACACTTGGGTAATTACACACATGCTGGGATAACATGAATACTTCTGACATGGATAAACATTTTCTGACTGAAAAATGTGGGCAGTAATCAGAGGCAATGTCTCAAGCTTGAGAAATGTAACTAGTGGAATATCATTTCAGTTCAGTTCTAGCACCAGGGATATATATTGTCTATATAAATGATCTACCAAAGGGAATTACATAACCATGTTTGTTGATGATGCTAAGTTATTAGGCAAGATGAGAGACTTGGATGATCATTATGCCTTCAATATGACCTGGATAAAATAAGTGTATGGAGCAACAACTGGCAAATAGAATTATAGGTGAATAAATCCCACATTATATACAGTAATTTGGAATAGAAGAAAATAGGCCAAATTCAACCTATACATTATGTAAAATGGCATTAATTCTTGGGCTGTACCCCATGTTTATAGGAGACAACACCCTGTGTGTGAGGGGAAAACAAACAAAATTACTCCTAATATTATAATAATAATAAAAAAAATTATTCACAAGAAGGTACAATGGGTTGGTGAGATTAATGTTTATTCAGATAATAATAATAATGATAATTACATAAGATTGGTAGTTTGATATTCTTGCAAAGCCACTAACACACATAGCATTTCAGGAGATCCTTAATCTAACATATCAGGTAAGATGAAAAGTAGATTGTAGCAAGGTTTCATATCAACATATAACTACAATATAAATTGACAGAAGTGATTACACTGGCGAAGATATGAGTACTTGTTCTGTTAAAATCAGTTTCCTGATCACAGGATAAATAAAATCCCAGCATTGACTGCAATGAAATGCCTCTTTTTGGAAGAGTTCTGGTGGCTCCCTGAAGCTATCATGCTGAGATATTAAAAAGGATGTAGTTGGAGATAATGGATTAGCAGAAGAGCAGGAACTGATAACACCAATGTCCACATAATATTTTGCTGTTAAGCCTGCAAATCAGCTGCCATATAAATTTTTTTTTTTAAGTCCCACCGAAACCTAACTTTGAATTACATCATACTAACCACACAACAAAATAACACAGCACACTCCTCCACCACATGCAATTTACATACCTATGAGATCAATGATGACAATGGGACTGTCGTATTGGTTTTGATTGCTCTTCCTCGTTGCCTCTTGCTCATTGAGGAGAAAGGCAGCCACATAGGGTGTGAAGATAGCTGTGTAGATAACAAGCAAGAGGATGATCCAGTCCCACACTGCCTTGAATGGAGAGTAATGAAGAATTGTCCACTTGTGTATCCGCGGGGACTGAAGTTTGTATTCTGGTAGGACGTCAGCACCCAAAGATAGTACCTGAAAAGCAAACACAGCTCATAGTAATACCTGAATTTAACTGAGGGCCACTAATACTAGTAGCCTTGACAAGGACTGGAAGCCAGTGGCTTCTCGTAGGTCTTCCTATTTGCCACCCCAAAAATACAAATATATTTATAATTTTTAAATTTGCCTTCATGTGTGGATTTCTACCATTTAAGAAATGCCTCAAATTTGTGATCTAATTACAGTACAGTGCTACAGCTAATGTTGTGATACATCATCCATCTCTGGACAAAATAGAGCCCCTGTTCAAATCCAAGAACATGCTATAAACTCACTCCACACTTTCTCTTGCGCTGTTTAAGCATAAGAACAAATAAATAAAAAATTGGAGAATGCCTATTTGCCCCATACAAAGCCACTCTTCTTTATACCTACTCAAACTCTTTCCAATTATACATACTGTATACGTATCTAACCTAGAAGCTTAAATAATCCAGCAATTCCACGACAATTATGTAACCCATTAATTTGTTGCATAAACCAAAAACCCAATTTCTAAACCAATATTTATCCAGGTGTTTCCCGATTCTAAATTTATCTAATTTATTTCCATTGTTTAGCATTCAATTTTTTGCCGATATATTTAAAACCTTAAAACCATCCTTTCAGGATGGTGGCAGTATGCTTAATAGTATCTTTCCATTCTCTCTCATCTCCCCTCTTTTCTTCAATCTTTTGCATATTTCCTCTTTGCTTTGGTATATCCCTCACCTTCCACCTCTGTCAAATTACATTGTAGTTATTTGTTGAAATAAAACCTTGCTATAATGAACCTTTTCATCTTACCCGATTTATTTTATTTACTTTATATATATATATATATATATATATATATATATATATATATATATATATATATATATATATATATATATATATATATATATATATATATATATATATATTATATATATATATTAATATATATAATATATATATATATATATATATATATTATATATATATATATTAATATATATAATATATATAATATAATCTCAACCCATGTATATCTTGTAACCATCAAATACATAATAAAGCATAAAAAATGGGAAGGGGGTGGTAGGAGAAAAGCACACAAACTGTATTGGAGGGGATCTAAACATTTCCTCTAATGCGTTATGCGTAGTTTCCTCCGAGGGGGTCCGTCTAATTACCACAAGCTACCACAAGCTACACAAAGCTTCCTGGCAATACGTTAGTAATGAATAAATATGATGTTAGGTTAGGCTGACCTGACCTGACCTGACCTGACCTGACCTGACCTGACCTGGCCTGACCTGGCCTGACCTGGCCTGACCTGGCCTGACCTGACCTGGCCTGACCTAACCTAACCTAACCTAACCTAACTTAACGACATAATAGTATTTGTGCTGCTTTTTCAGCTATGTTTTCATTCCATGCTTTCATTTTACTCTTTATGCTCAATTAGTATTAAGCTTTAGTCATTTAAGTTTTTTATGCCCGAAACGCTTTGCGTAATAGGCATTGTATGTACTAGCCCTAACTTTTTTTATGCCCGAAACGCATTGCGTAATAGTGGCTTTAGGCATTGTATGTACTAGCTCTATCTATATATCAATCCATTAATGTAACATCACTTGTATGTATATACCTTACCTGAATAAACATCTGAATCTGAATCTTAAGGCATCACTCTTTGTAAAATCTCTTATGTATGTACCTTACCTAAATAAACATTTTGATTTTTTTTTTTAACCAAACGAAACCAAACTAAACCAAACCTAACCTAACCGAAGCTTGGATCGTCGAATTGATTTGGCGTCACCAGCTTTTTATTTTCGTCTAATTTCTTTATAAAAAGATATTTTCAGATTAAAATTATGTTTTTTCGTGTTGTACATTCTGCGCCAACATTATAATGAGTAAATATATCATTTATTCATTACTAACGTATTGCCAGGAAGCTTTGTGAAGCTTGTGTAGCTTGTGGTAATTAGACGGACCGCTCCGCGAGGCTATGGGTCCCCCTTCTTCCAGTCAGAGGTGGTACTCCCTTCCCTTTAATATATTTATATATATATATATATATATATATATATATATATATATATATATATATATATATATATATATATATATATATATATATATAAACATGCAAGGATAATTTGTGCCTCGTCACTGGAACTATCTTCACTACTATTTTCATCATTGGAACCATCTTCACTACTATCTTCATTACTGGAACTATCTCCATCATTGGCACCATCTTCACTACTAACTTCATTACTGGAACTATCTCCACCATTGAAACCATCTACTATCATAATCATTGGATCCATCTTCACACTCTTCATCACTAGAACCAACTTCACTACTGTCTTCACCACTGGAACCGTCTTCGCTATTCAGTATGATTGCAACATGCTTCATGCAGGTCCGCGTTCATTCCCCGACCGTCAAAGTGGATGAGCACCATTCCTTTCCCTCGTCCTCATCCCTAATCCTTATCCTGAGTCTCTCCCAATGCTTTATAGTCTTAATGACTTGGCGCTTTCCCCCCCCCCCCCCCTTATAGTTAATTTACTCACTATGATCATTGTAATCATCTTTAC
Organism: Procambarus clarkii; assembly: GCF_040958095.1. Taxonomy (NCBI): domain Eukaryota; kingdom Metazoa; phylum Arthropoda; class Malacostraca; order Decapoda; family Cambaridae; genus Procambarus; species Procambarus clarkii. The sequence continues at coordinate 10,992,001 of NC_091217.1, read as the reverse complement.
TATCTTATTGTAGCCATCTTCATCACTGGAATCATCTTTACTACTCACTAGCTTCATTGTAGCCCCCTTCTCTACTATTTACTGTAGCTATCTTCATCACTGTAACCATCTTCACTACCCAATATCGTCATTGAAGTCAATCTTCACTACAATCTTCATCTGTTACCTTCATTACTGTCATCATCACTGTAACCATCTTCAGTACTCACTATCCTCACTTTACCATTCTCTGTACACCCTTTTATCATTGTAACCATCTTCGTCACTGACCATCTTCACTAATATCACTAACTTCTTTACACCCTATCTTCATTACAATAACCTCCTGCCATACACTATCTTCAACTCTGTAACCAACTTAACCATATACCTTCCCTACCCATCACCACCTTCCCTACTCTTCCATCACCTTCGCTACTCCTCTACCACCTTCCCTACCCTTCACCACCTTTCTCACGGGCCTACCCTTCATTACTTTCCATCTTTATTAATTTAACAGTCTTTAACAGTCTCCGTGGTGTAGTGGTAAGACACTCGCCTGGCGTTCCGCGAGCGCTATGTCATGGGTTCGTATCCTGGCCGGGGAGGATTTACTGGGCGCAATTCCTTAACTGTAGCCTCTGTTTAACGCAACAGTAAAATGTGTACTTGGATGAAAAAACGATTCTTCGCGGCAGGGGATCGTATTCCAGGGACCATAGGATTAAGGACTTGCCCGAAACGCTACGCGTACTAGTGGCTGTACAAGAATGTAACAACTCTTGTATATATCTCAAAAAAAAAAAAAAAAAAAAAAAAAAATTCCTCCTCTTCACCAGCTTCCCTCCCTGTGAACTCCCTCCCAACACTTGACCAATTTCTCTACCCTTCACCCGCTTCCCTACCATTCACGACCTTCCCTTCATTCCTATAATCTTGGTGAAGACGGAGTTTTATGTTTAATGAGATTGGAAATCAATATGACTCCATCTCAAAGGGTTAGGGCACGGGACGCGACACCGAACCCCCAATGATGATCCCCGGACAAATACTAGTCACCTGCATAACTTGGTGAGGTTAAGTCCCGAGCGTCCGGCAAGTAACCTCGAAAATTCTCTTTTTAAAGATAGATAATATTTATGTATATAACTATATACACGAAGCTATACTCATTGATTCTCAAATCAAACCTAGAATGTTATACACTTACTACTACTACATACAAAAAAGGAAAATAAGAATCCCGGCAGCATGCAGACTTCTTACTCTTATTAAATAAGCCATTTCATCTACTACTAAACAACAATATATATTGCAATAGGAACATACTGTGCTAAAATTTTGAATGATCTTATTCTTGACTTCTTCAGATTTTGACAAAGACTTGGTTTCGTCGTATAACGAAGATTTGCGAGAGGTCACAGAAATCTTGTCCAAAATGGAAATATTGAATGCAGAAAGGAAAGACCCATTTCTGTTCTCCTCGGTTAGCGGAGCCCCTGGAACCTTCAAGTGAGATAATCCCTGAAGAGAACCTTGCTGGCTCTTGAAGCCCAGAAATCTCCGGAAGTCGACGTTTGAGTTTGGTGTCGTGGAAGACTTTGTGCCATTGATGTTGAGACTGTGCCTCGAGGAATGTCGGATCTCCGACTTCTTGATCCACTGGGGAGAAGCAAAGTTCTGTGGGACGAGGAAAGGTATTGAGCTCTGTCGCATCATTGTGTTAAGAGATGGTTTTTCTCTATTTTTATTGAGCTTCAGACCATTCGATTGTGCTTTCGGTCCAAGAACTAGACCTGAAATTGTTCCATAGTTCGATGCATGTTGATCCTTAGTCAGATGGACGTTCGGTTGATCAGACATAAGGCCCAATTCGACTGTTTCCATCGGAATTTCGCATTCATTAACTTTGAACTGCAGCCCTACACTTGTCTCAAGGCATTTTTGGTTTGGTAGCGTGAAGTAACTGGAGATAGCACTCTCACTGCTTCGCCTGCTTTCATCCTTCTCAGTTGAAGCATTCCTCGACGCCTCGCTGTTGTCCTCACTCTCGCTGGTCTCGCTATGAAGAGACTTTTCCATTAGGAAGTATCTCGAGCAAAGTCCATCTCCCGAGTGCGAGAAGTACTTGGAATTACTTATTAAGTCTCCCCAACTTCTAGTGTGAGTCAATGCAAACGGAGAGGACTCGCTGAGAAAGGAGTCGACTGTGTTGGGACTACAAAGGACGTCAACGGAGGCACAAGAGCGCGTCATCTCTGGAGCTCCGGTAATAATAAAGGGTGGAGGACATGGTCCGACCCGCCGCTTGGACAGCGGGGATCCGGAGGGTATCATCTCCCCACCAGACATTACGTCACAGAAGAAAAGCTTATCAAAGCATATTTTCATAAGCAGCTTTTCAGCTATAATAATCGATCAGCACTGTTCCCGGAAAATGAGACAAACCACTTCTGAATACTCTGAAAGGTTTCTAATATATTGGTTGGTTTTAAAACCAGTTATTAAAAGTTAGAAATTCAAGAAGGAAATGTATTTAAGAAAGTGTCATCATATATCCGATGACTTGTGTTTTATTTTTCTTAAAACGCATAGATAATAATCTTAAAGTTCAGAAGCATTGCTATAAAAATGGTACTTTTAGACACCAGTGTGCTTTGACGTACACCTACTTTACACTTTTCTGGGTGTAAAAGCGTCTCTGCGACCTTTTCATTTTATGATACTTCCTAAAATTGTTATTTACTATTTTAAAATATTTCAATTATTAAGAAATGACGGGAGGTATTGTGAAGCAGCGCACCTGCAGGAACATCATCAGTCATCATCATCATCATCTCTACTTACTGATATCGTTCACCAGTCTCTAAGGAGCTCATTATATGGATCTCCTTGAAGTCGTCCATAGTAAGATGGATTTATTTGGTCTCCCACTCCAAGATGACTCTCCTTGAGTCACGCACTCCCGGAAGTGACTACTTGAACTGATTGATGAAGATTAAGCCACCCAAGAGGTGGCACGGGCATGAATAGCCCGTAAGTGGTGGCCCTTTTGAGCCATTACCAGTATCAAGAGCTAATACTGGAGATCTGTGGAGGCGCGACTGCACCCTGCGTGACGGGAGATGTCTCCCGGACCAAGTGGTGACCAGATGGTGTACTTGAACTGCGCTGCATCATAACTAATATGACAACCCCCCTCCTGACGCCTTATTCACCCTGTTGACCAGGAGACCGCCCCCCAGGAGGTCCCTCACTCCTGGGTTTGAACACGTGACTAAAATTTACCTCTTGACGACGCCCATTTTCATATCGTGAGAATCATGTAAACAATTCATTTACATAACAGTAATTAGAAAAAGATATGATTTAGGTTCTTTACGTTATCCTAAGGTGGGGACAGAGTGCCAACGATAACACTGTGCCCTCTAGAAATTTTTCAACCATCACTATAAAGCCCGTCACACATATGCCTTCTAGGGTCTCTTCTAATTGCTCTTGGTGCCATAGATGCCACTCTCTCGGTCTCTTTCCTTCCCTCACACATGCACGTGTTTACCTTGGCACATTCCACGCTACTAAGGCTCAATAACAGTTCTCAAAGTTACACTTTCCGTGTTTCATTTTGTCTAGTTTTGCCGAATAGTTAAGAGAGGAACACTAACTCCTTCACGTCCTTCTCAGCTATTGCAGCATTTTTAACGAGGCTGTCTGTCAAGTGTCTCCCTCACTTCCTATTATGCCCGAGCACACGCCATGGTAACCTAACTAGAGACTTCAAGTGTCAAGTGTGCTCAGGCCTTTCTTGTGGAGCTGCGGCTCTCGTGGCCTGAGGCTTCACGAACACCATTGGAGACTTCTCATTCTTGCCGCAGGTATCTCTAACCCTGTCCGAGAAGGACAGAAGAAAATGTAAATATGCTGGTTAGCGGTGTATAGAATTATGAACGGTAATGTCTGTTGTAGGAAAAAAAGTAGAGTAATCTCTTCAAAAATCTTGTATAACTATTTTAAATATATACACTGCGCATCGCATTTCTTACACGTGTTACAAAGGATAACAGCCTGGTGGACCAAACTGTCACAAGTCAAGCCTGGCCTCGGGCCGGGCTTGGGGAGTAGAAGAACTCCCAGAACCCCATCAACATGGTATCAACCAGGTAACATAAGTTCGGTAATTTAGCACTATAGGATACACCGATGCACTAGCGCGGCACAAAATACTCTGACTCGCAAGAGTACCGAGGATGAGAGCGCCAGAATGGTGCGAGTGGCCTAAGAGCTGGGCCTCGACTGGTGGCGCGGGAGAGGGAACACCCTCTCAAACAAAGCCTCCGTGTTGACTCGGGCACTCACACGCCTCTCAACCAGGATTTAGGCAACTCGCCTTCGGAAAGCTTGCCACACACACTTAAAATTCTCTCTTCTTCTTCCTACAATACTTCTCCAGATCACGATTTTTTTCATTCGCATAAATAGTCTTATGTTGGAAAAAGAACGGAAAACAGCCAAGGCACGTGTGCTCGTTTACACTCCAGGCTTCATCGACCATTCGACCAATTACTCCTGGGCTGGTCGGCGACGGAGCCCGTGGGAGGGGCTGTGAAAGCTGATATCCAGACCTGGGCGTGTTTCCCTCCCACGTTCCCGTCTTGTTTGCCCTGGAAAACCCGATTTGTTTGTTTTCGTGATCGTCGGTAGAACGGGGGACAGGGCATTATGGGGGACACCCAACCCCCTCTTCTATTTTCTTTCATAAAAATTGGAGAAGAGTTGCCTCCTATTTTGTATATTCCTTCCACGTAACTATTATAAAGCAGCACAAAGTACAGGTGATGATGTTCAGAGTAACAAAGGGCACACTCAGGCAAGTGTCACTCTTCTTACTAAAGTAGACGAGGATGGCAGGTGGTGGAAGCACGCCCACATGATCAGTGTGTCGGCACCTGTCCCACAAACAGTGCCGTCGCTCTTAGCCAAAATCTTTCAGCCAACCACTTGGGCTGGACGGTAGAGCGACGGTCATGCCTCATGCAGGTCGGCGTTCAATCCCCGACCGACCGACCGTGTGTGTGTGTGTGTGTGTGTGTGTGTTTTGCGCACACGTGTTAAGAGTGTTAAATGTGTTATATGTAGTAGATATATAAAGAGGACAAATAGACTGGTTAGAAAGGCGGGGTCCAAGAGCTAATAACTCGAATCTGCAGACAATTAGTAAATTCAAAACACACACAAATAGTAAATAGGAAATACAGAACCTGTTCACCAGTTAATTGACAGTTGAAAGGCAAGACCAAAGAGCCGCAGCTCAACCCTCGCAAGCACAACTAGCCCAGTACGCACGTGCACACGAACGCACCCACACAATTTCATTTCACACATGTATAGATTCATTTCTCTCAATGTTTGCGGACGATGCCAAAATTATGAGAAGGATTAAGACAGAAGAGGACTGTTTGAGGCTTCAAGAAGACCTAGACAAACTGAAGGAATGGTCGAACAAATGGTTGTTAGAGTTTAACCCAACCAAATGTAATGTAATGAAGATAGGTGTAGGGAGCAGGAGGCCAAATACAAGGTATCATCTGGGAGAGGAAATTCTTCAGGAGTCAGAGAAAGAAAAAGACTTGGGAGTTGATATCACGCCAGACCTGTCTCCTGCAGCCCATATCAAGAGGATAACATCAGCGGCATATGCCAGGCTGACCAACATACGAACGGCATTCAGAAACTTGTGTAAAGAATCATTCAGAACTTTGTATACCACATATGTCAGGCCAATCCTGGAGTATGCAGCCCCAGCATGGAGTCCATATCGAATCAAGGATAAAACTAAACTGGAAAAGGTTCAAAGGTTTGCCACCAGACTAGTACCGGAGCTGAGAGGTATGAGCTACGAGAGACTACGGGAATTAAGCCTCACTTCGCTGGAAGACAGAAGAGTTAGGGGGACATGATCACCACATTCAAGATTTTCAAGGGAATTGATAGGGTAAAGACAGGCTATTTAACACAAGGGGCACACGCACTAGGGGACACAGGTGGAAACTAAGCGCCCAAATGAGCCATAGAGATATTAGAAAGAACTTTTTAAGTGTCAGAGTGGCTGACAAATGGAATGCATTAGGAGGTGATGTGGTGGAGGCTGACTCCATACACAGTTTCAAGTGTAGATATGATAGAGCCCAATAGGCTCAGGAATCTGTACACCTGTTGATTGACGGTTGAGAGGCGGGACCAAAGAGCCAGAGCTCAACCCCCGCAAGCACAACTAGGCGAGTACACACAGTCCCCCAGTTGATTTTGCAGTCCCTGTGGCGTAGTGGTAAGACGCTCGCCCGGCGATTCGATTGATTGTTGCCGCCGGATGCGGCTAGTTTATTGTGCACCCCATACCCATCCTGTGAGCGGTAGCGCAAAAAGCATTACAGAGGGCACAAAAGGTCTTTTATCAGACCTCATCTTAGATTATTACATAAACAATTTCATCTATCCTTCACACCTTATAGTTACAATGTCAGCTAGTTACAGAGAAAGTGCTATTTCAAGAGCTATATATTTACAGTAAGTCATCATACATTAATGGTAGGTCTTATCGCTAATACATAATAGTTTAACCAATGGAGATATTACAGTCACAGGGTAGCTTCTGTTTATTATTAGTCTTCACAATACACTACTTGTTTCTTAATCTCATATATCGTTTATGTATTGGAAGCGAAATATGGATACAGTGCAAGGATTTCAGGTACTTTATCCATGGTAATAAGATAGGTTGCCATATCATACAGCGTGAGCTTAGATTTATCTCTAAATGGCTCAATTTTACTACAATCCAAGATATAGTGTTCGAGTGTGTGTCCCTGTCTTTGTCCACACACTTTACTTCATCTAGATCCCTATACAAGCCGAACTGCCAGAGATACTTGTAGCCAAGTCTTATACGAGCTGTGACAACATCAGTTAGTCTACTGACTTTGTTACTTGCCCCATACACATGTTTTACTTCACACATTTCATTGTGATGAACAATGGACCTGCTAGTTCCAGTTTGCACAGTTCTACTTTCTTCAAATCCATCCAGGAGTTCTTGTCTAATGACACACTTAAGGGACCTATTTGATAACTCAAGATTCCGTTCAATACTGTCTGTATTTACTGCAGCCTTAGCAAGGGCGTCAACTTTGTCATGTTCCTGCAGGCCAATGTGAGAAGGAATCCACAACATTTTTATATTAACCCTCTTGCTAAGTATTCTTGTATATCTACGTCTGGCTTCTGAGACAAGCACGTTATTACTTGATTGCAAACTGTTTATTGCTCGTAGTGAGGAAAGGGAGTCGGAAATAATTAAGCTGTCTTCTTCAGTGTTGTCAATAATTTCGAGCGCTACCAGTATTGCTACCAACTCGGCTTGCATTGTGGATGCCCAGTTACTAATTCGGATATTTCTTTGAATTGTGCTGCCATCGGGCTGATGAGCATCGCGAGCGCTTTGTCCTGGGTTCGTACAATGGACAGGGAGGATTTACTGGGTGCAAATCCTTAACTGTAGCCTCTGTTTACCGGGGTCTGATAGCCGACTGAAACAGCGTGCGGGACTTTTAATCCTGCGGCCCGGGTTCGATCCCCGGACTAGGCAGAGACAAATGAGCAGAGTTTCTTTCACCCTGATGCCCCTGTTACTTAGCAGCAAATAGGTACCTGGGAGTTAGACAGCTATTACGGGCTGCTTCCTGTGTAGGTAGGTGTGTGTGGGGGGGGGGGGGGGGGAATAGTATTAACAGTTGATTGACAGTTGAGAGGCAGGCCGAAAGAGCCAAAGCTCAACCCCCAAAAGCACAACTAGGTGAATACACACTCACCCCCCTTCCCCCTACACGCGCACACACAGCTAACATAACAAACTTTTACTTGTTGTATCGGCTGTCAGCGCCAATACTGGAAGCGCCTGGGCAAGACCCCCAACTCTTGCGGCTCCAGTTCCTGGTAATGGCAGTTTCTAGAAGTCTAGGTATCAGTCCACCACCAGCCTCTAGCCACTGACCACCAAGCCCCCCCCCCCCCCCCCGACTACCAAAAACACATATATAAATCATATAATTCATCATATCCTATAAAACAAAGACGACCACCGACCTCCTCATTAAAAACAACCAGAAGCCGACTGAGAACCCTTTATAGCATGTTGTTGTTGTTGTTTTACCTTCAGCTACTGTGAACAAACCGTTCGAAGCAGCACGGGCTATGGTGAGCACATCATACGCACTTGGCACAGGAGATGCTTTACGGCAGTCGAACGTGGTATATGTACACCTGCCCCCATGTAGGATGTAACCTTCAATATAAGTTCATTGGTATGACGTCGACAAAGCTCACAAGGCGTTTGACCTGTCATCTTCAATCAGGTGCCCCTAAAAATCACATGAGACAAGCTCCATGTCATCACCCTAACAAGAGTAATGCTGAATAAACACACTTGCATATCAGACAAAACCCAAGATGTAAGAAGAATACAAATTCTTGAAGCCATTCATATAAAAGTCGAACAAGCCATCACAAACACTCAAATAACGGAACTATTCACTCTACCCACCATGAATGAGGTTGAGAACAAGACCTGAACGTGAAGATGCCAACGTTGACGACACTACCCAAAACATGATGCCTACTACAGGAGGTCACTTAGGTAATTACCTGACTATATCACTATGTATAGGTTATTGATCCATGCCTCTTGCCTTTATCTCCTACCCCTCACCTAATTGTATGTACCCGACCTTCCAGCAGTATTAATCCCGTATGTCCTGTCCTGTCCCCCTCTCTCATGTTACAGCCCCGCTCCTGTGCCAGCCCGTGCTACTTGGAACATTTTGTTCCAGGTAGCGAATCTTAAACAACAACATCCTGTGCCAGGTAAGTCCACAACGGGCTCACCATAGCCCGTGCTACTTGCAACTTTCAGTTCAGAGTAGCTCAATCTAAAACAATAACATCCTGTCCACAGTTACAGCCCCGCTCCTGTGCCAGGTAAGTCTACTACGGGCTCACCATAGCCCGTGCTACTTGGAACGTTTTGTTCCTAGTAATCGATTCTTAACAACAACAACAACAACCTGTCCCATCATTTGAGAATGAACCGTGTAGGTTCGAAACATTATGTAAATTTATAATGAGTACAATTGTACTCATTTGGGTACAACATTGGTACTAGACGACGTTGCTTTCTTTCAAGGCGTTCTGTTTGGTGTCTGGAGGGTTCTTCATGAGTAGGTTGGCCGTTTTCTTGTTCTTGTAGTAAACTGTTAATTGTATCTTCTGATTTGTGTCTGTGGGGATAACGTTCCTATTAATAATATCTTTCAGGACACTTTCCTCCATTTTATGAGCCATTTTTGGTATATATTATATACACACATATATATACATGCATTATATATTATATATATATATATATATATATATATATATATATATATATATATATATATATATATATATATATATATATATATATATTATATTATATATATATATATATATATATAATATATATTATATTATATACATATATAATATACATATATACACACACACACACAAAATTCCATATTTCTTAATACTCCTATCAAACTCTCCCTCTTTCCCTTTTATTTATTTACTTATCTCCACTCCTCATCTTTCTTTCCTCTCTCCTCTCTCCCCCTTCTTCCTAACCCCTTTAAAGCCCCCTCATCTCTCCCTTCTTCCCCATCCACTCGCGCATCAACTATCAGACTCACACGACAGCAGCACCATCGCTGTGTATTCAGTGTCTGAGGAAAATTGCTGGAAAACTCCCCAACAACTTCCTCGCCGCCACTTTTCTTAACCCGCGCCATCTGTCCGTCGCAGTAGCCGCAACAGCAAGGAGTGTGTTCTGTGGAACAGATGATGCTCCCCGTCAACCTCCAATTGCTAGGATGAATTATATGGACCAATGTCGGGTCCGGGTGTTACGAATATGCATACTTGCTTAACAGTATTAGCTAACAGTTTGCACAACACAGTTCCAACTGCTGGGCTCCACTTTCAGTCAAATGAGAACCGTTGTTCGTTGTCACATTTGTCCAGCGTGTAAAACTGCAGGAGGATGTAACCTCTACAATTGTCCTTGCCAAATCACTTAAGTTCTTCCTCACATCCCAGCGACTCCGTGCGTGCGTGCCTGGCTTGCATGCATGTCCTCTCGTTATGTTGTTGTTTAACTTAAACAACCTATTTGTCTACTACAGTGATAACTCGAGCATTGAACAAATTTGCCTCACGTTTCAGCTCGGTTTTCTCCCCACAAGTGGGATTAGGTTCAGCTCTTTCAGTCTGACCTCATAGCTAAGCTCTTTTCCTTTTGCGTTTTGAGGTGGAAGGATCTGCAGGTGCTGCATATTTTACTGCAGGTCGGGCGTATGTTGAAGATAAAGATTTACAGCCTACCTTGTCTAAGTTTCTTGAAGCTGTTTTGGTTTTTGACAGCACATCACACGATAATGTGGTTTAATTGATGTGTGCATCCGGTGTTGAGTTCGGTATCACATATACTCAGATAAAAACTGATTAAATTTCGCTTGAAAATTACACCTCTGTATTGTTTAATGTTCCGACCCCTTTCTTGGTTACACAATGTAAAATGCTAATTATTTTTAGAAGTATGGAAAACGACTACTATTCCCCTTCAAACTTTACTTTTGGGGCCAAAACAGTGATATTTTGAAAGTTAGCCATTTTCAATGAGAAAACGGGCGAATTTGCGTCTTTTTGTTTATAGTAAAAAACATTAATAAAAACTAACGCGCATTTATACTAACAAATTAGATAGGTTATATAGACATTTGCGATTATACTGCAAATCACTTTCACGGATCGTGACCGTAAATGTAGGAAGGCATCATGTTGTGACTGTACTGTCCATGGCAGCAACCTTCAAGGTCCAGTATATGCTGGTGGAAGCCCTCGCCTTGCTCCTCCCAGTACTCTTAGAATGACTCAAGAAGAACATCAAGGATATGCACTTTGAGGGACATTCTGCAGCCTGTGTTATGGTTCTTCTCAACCACCTTCACGTAGTTTTCGGTCATATAATTACCCAGGAAGCCCCAACCCACTATGATAAAGCTCTTCCAAGTTGTTTTCTCCTTCCTAGTGAGCCTCTTGGGGAATTCCTTGCACTCCAGGATTTTCTTTATCAGTCGTCACAAAAGCAAAATTTGTGGGGAATAATGACCATTTTCTAAACTTTAGAAGAATAATTAGGAAATAACAATGCCCAGGAACGAACAACTAAACTTTGTTACACAGCGTTACTGGTCATCTCCGTTTTATTGCTTATTCCTCCCTTCACTTTTTGTTCCTTCACTGTAGATTTTTTCTCAGCTTTATTATGTATCTCCTCTCCTTCCTGTTTATGGTTTCTCTCTCTCCCATTTACTTTTGTTTCCTCCTCCCCTGCACCGTGCCACCGTGCACTGTTCCTCCCTCTCATTATTACTGGCTTCTCCCCTACACTGCGCATTGTTCCACTCTTCTTCATCTTCAGGATCTGAACCGAACCAAACTTGGCTACCTAGCAAGTTTATAATATACAAATCACCCGAAAAATATGACGAATTTTATGATCCAAGCCTCCAAGATCCACTTTTTTTAAATACACTTTTAGCACAGTTCGCATCAAACGTCTTATTGAATTAAAATATGCTACCCAATTTATGTTACCCGGAGCAGGAAGACCAAACCACACACTAGACGACGAAGTAACGACAACGTTTCGGTCCGTCCTGGATCATTATCAAGTCGATTGTGATGGAAGAGACGAAGGCACGGGCAATAAGTTTACTGCCCGTGCCTTCCTCTCTCCCATCACATACAACTTTATATTGGTCCAGGATGGACCGAAACGTTGTCTCTTCATCTTCTGGTGTGTGGTTTAGTCATCTTCAGCCACGTTATTGTGACTTATCGTCTGCACAGAACATGAACCCTCTACATTAAGATCTTTAAAGGTTGCTGCAGCTTAACTGTAGAGCCCACCTTGTTGAGCTCCACGAGAACGAGCTCAACAACGTCGTCATGTCAACATCAACGTCAAGAACAGAGCATCCACGTTGTTGTGCGCCACGACCTCGACAACATAACATAATTTCTAACATTTCATTCTACCAACATAAATGATACAGGATTATATACATTATGATATTAACAACTTTAAAACTGAGAATTTACAAAGAGAGTCGACTAGTATTGGATCTGAAGCATCTAAGATTAAACATTCTGAATATTAACAGCCTTACCTGGGAGCTTAAAACAGGTTTTTATTAAAAAGTAATGTATGCAGTTGGCACAAGACTGAGAGATAATAAAATATAGAGAAACCTAAAAGAAAAACATTGAAACAATTAAAAGGTATTTTGTAAATATAACAAAGAGCAAAATCTGTAATGTGTCATGCACTGAAGTACCAGATGGCATGCATTGAAAGCCAGACAAAAACGTTGAGTGAAGCGTAAGAGTAAGCATTCCGCATCTCAAGCACACAAAAGCAGACACAAACGAGAGAGAGAGAGAGAGAGAGAGAGAGAGAGAGAGAGAGAGAGAGAGAGAGAGAGAGAGAGAGAGAGAGAGAGAGAGAGAGAGAGAGAGAGAGAGAGAGACGGGAGCACACAGAATGTGGTGTTCTCCTGGCCACACCAGCACCTCACACACTATGGGGGGCCAGGATGTGTTCTCTCGTCCCTACTGCTAAAGAAATACAAAGGTCAGGTGCACCATGCAGTGTCCCAGTTTGGTGACTGTTCACTGAGGAGGTTCACAAAGCAGACAATTCTAACAAGTATATACAGTGTCGAGGGGCAGCAGGAGCAGTTCCACACGGAGCTGGGAGGAAGGAGGTAGGGGTTGTATCTGTGTAAAGACGACCCAAACTGCTTTGAACTTTAATCTCTGCTAGGAAATTAAAGACAGATGCATGAAGGATTAATATATATATATATATATATATATATAGTCAAATGAGAGGATGGAAGTGAGGGTGTTTGAACCGTCCGAGAAACATTCCTGCAAGACTGGTGACATTCCTCAACCAGTCTTACTTGTACATGTTCTTTCCGCTCAAAACCTGCACAACTTGAACACTATCGCGAGCCAAAGGATTCCAACGAGGCACACTCTTTATAGAGAAAAAAATATTGTTATTGGACGAAAACTAAGAAATAATGTTGTAGTCGTGAACATCATTCTTAGAGGAGGATGCATATATAAAAAAAGCTGTGAATTCAAATCCATTCATGTCCTGCCATGTGTCAGATAAAATAAGCATATACTCTCCAACCTTTTCATCATTGTGATCATCGCCTGAGTTGAGCGTAATAGTGAGGACCTGTAAAGAAAAGGTATGTTTAGGGAAGGTGTGGTGAGAAGTGTACACCCCCACGCTGGTGAAGACTCCGGCCTGTGTTGGTGGAGGGTCCCAACACCCCCACTCAGGAAGAGGGTTGGGACACCCCCCCCACTCAGGAAGAGGGTTGGGACACCCCCCCCCCCACTCAGGAAGAGGGTTGGGACACCCCCCCCCCCCACTCAGGAAGAGGGTTGGGACACCCCTCCTCCACCGAGATTAATTATGGAAGCATCGAGTTAAAATATTATTAATCACTCGTGCTGCGGTATTCTAAGGCTGGAATACCGAATCTGTGATAACATTTGATTAATAATTGAATGCTATTCATAATGATAAGCGTTCAAATGTGATCATCCGTAATTTTTGGTAGAAATTACAAGGGAGACAAATTATCTGAAGCATAGTACTCAAATACTGTCACATTATGGAGCGGTGTCGCTACAACCCTTCTCCAGGTGGAGACAGGCGGACATCGGCGCCCCACGCGCCACCAGGTGCTCACTACACGACTCTTAACACTCCACTATATACACACTAATGTACAGGAACATAGCACAAGTTATAGCAAGCACAATATATGAAGCACAATACATAGCAAGTACACACATGAAGTATGGAGCAGCAGGTGTGGGGAGGACCTCCTGTTGCCACCAGGTGTGGGTAACTGGGGAGGACCTCCTGCTGCTACCACATCCTGTCACCAGATCCTTGGATCCTGTCTCTTCGTTGGCTCGGGGTCTTGAAGTGGGTTGGATGTGATTATGACGCCGAGACAGGATCCAACGACCCAGCCTTAGAAACACAAACAGCCGCAAGAACATAAGCTGCTTATGTTGATGCATGTAATACCCTATCAACACCCTCTATGTTACGCCATTCATCCACTTGTTCAGTAACACCTCTCCCAAAGACAATATAAGCCTGTGCCAAAAGCATGGTAAATTAGTCTGAGAATGTAAGGAGTGACTTTGCGAAACGCATCCCTACACGTGAGACCAAAAATAAAAGTGTGAAAATGAACTTCGGAGAGTTAACTTTTCAACTTTACTCGACAGAAGAAAAATATAAGGAATATTGAAAAGAATCGTTTTAGAATCATTAATCTTACCCTTCCAGTCATATTCAACAACATATGTTTGTAAGAATGACTGCTACAAAATGTAATTATATATATATATATATATATATATATATATATATATATATATATATATATATATATATATATATATATATATATATATATATATATATATATATATATATCGTACCTAGTAGCCAGAACGCACTTCTCAGCCTACTATGCATGGCCCGATTTGCCTAATAAGCCAAGTTTTCCTGAATTAATATATTTTCTCTAAATTTTTTCTTATGAAATGATAAAGCTACCCATTTCATTATGTATGAGGTCAATTTTTTTTTATTGGAGTTAAAATTAACGTAGATATTTGACCGAACCTAACCGACCCTACCTAACCTAACCTAACCTATCTTTATAGGTTAGGTTAGGTAGCCGAAAAAGTTAGGTTAGGTAGTCGAAAAACAATTCATGAAAACTTGGCTTATTAGGCAAATCGGGCCTTGCATAGTAGGCTGAGAAGTGCGTTCTGGCTACTAGGTACGACATATATATATATATATATATATATATATATATATATATATATATATATATATATATATATATATATATATATATAAGATGAACAGGAGAGAAATTAAGAATGAGATGAACAGGAGAGGAAAAGTGAAGGATATTTAAATAATAACGCCCTCAAACTAATACTTTCGAAATACACGAGCTAGACGGTAAATAATAGACAGAAATGAGCAGCACAACTGGTGTATTAATTATCGCCATTACACAACCTTTATCTTGGGTAGACTCAACGGTTGCACATGGAGAGTCCAACCTGATAATAATAGGATAAGATAATTTGCATCTTTATACCAACATGCTAACGGTACAAGCTATGCTATGTAAACATGCATGTTTACATGCTATGTAAACGGTACAAGAACGCAAATTATTGATATGGTAATTACGGAGTCGTGTGTATTCTCGTAGTCAGAATTACAGAGATAACTGCCATAGAGTACACTTTAATTATGATACAAAGTAGATAATTACTTCCGTGTGTAGCTGTATTAGTGAGCAGGACCAAGCTATTACACGTGTACGTGCGCGCAGGTACGCACCATCATATCAATTGATTCACAGATGAGAGGCGGAACCAAAGAGCCAGAGCTCAACCCCCGCAAGCACAACTAGGCGAGTACACACACACACACACACACACACACACACACACACACACACACACACACACACACACACACACACACACACACACACACACACACGAAATATCTACGAGTTGACATCATGCGAAATCTGTCTCCTGAAGCGCACATTAAAAGAATAACATCGGCGGCGTATGCAATGCTGGCTATCAGAACTGCCTTCAGAAACCTGTGCAATGAATCTTTCAGAACTTTGTATACCACGTATGTAAGACCAATCCTGGAGTATGCGGCCCCAGCATGAAGACCGTACCTTGTCAAGCACAAGACGAAGCTGGAAAAGGTCAAAGGTCTGTCACTAGGCTAGGCCCATAACTAAGAGGAGTGGGTAACGAGGAAAGGCTGAGCGAACTGCACCTCGCGTCGCTGGAAGAGAGAAGAGCTCAGGGAGACATGATCACCACATCCAAAATTCTCATGAGAATTGACAGACAAGGAGGGATTACTTAACACGGGAGGGGAGGGGTAAACGTACAAGGGGGGAGACAAGTAGAAGCCGAGTACCCAAATGAGCCACATTGACATCAAAAAGAACTTTTTCAGCATCAGAGTAGTTAGTAAATGGAATACACTAGGAAGTGATGTGGTGGAGGCTGACTCCATACACAGTTTCAAATGTAGATATGATAGAGCCCAGTAAGCTCAGGAATCTGTACATCAGTTGATTAACAGTTGAGAGGCAGGACCAAAGAGCCAGAGCTCAATCCCTGCAAGCACAACTAGACGAGTACAACTAGGGGAGTACAAACCACCAACACAATAATACACGCCTTTTATTCCTTCTTTTTTAAAGAAATACTTACCATTTATAATTCCTGTTTCTTGTTTCTTTACATTACGATTTTAAATAGTACTGTCTGTACCCGGCCACGCGTTGCTGTGGCTCAGCAACGCATGTGCGTTGCTGAGCCACAGCAACCTTCCCCCGTCTCCCAGTACTCCCCTCCAATCCGCCCTCCCCCGTCCCCTCGTCCTCCCAACCATTCCTCACTACCCCGTCTCTTTTTTCCTTCCCTTCATCCTCCACTCCAGCATCGCCTCGTCCTCCCCACTATCTCCCACTCCCCCCCCCCCGTCTCCTAGTATTCCCTACCAATCCCCCCCTCCCCTTCATTCTCTACTCCCCTATCCCCTTGTCCTCCTAACCATTCTCCATTCCCCTCGTCCTCCCCCACCATCCCCCACTCCTGTCCCGTAATCTTTCCCACCATTCCCCACTCCCTCGTCTGATGATCAAATGATCTGATGTTCCCATCAGAAAATTGGAAACATCAAATCATCTGGAGCTAGATTCACGAAGAAGTTACGGAAACACTTACGAACCTGTACATCTTTTCTCAATCTTTGGCAGCTTTGATTACAATTATTAAACAGTTAATGAACTCCGAAGTACCAGGAGGCTGTTTATAACAATAACAACAGTTGATTGGCAAGTTTTCATGCTTGAAAAATTTTGAATAAATGTAACCAAAGCCATCAAAGATTGAGCAACGATGTACATGTTCGTAAGTACTTGCGTAACTGCTTCGTGAATCTAGCCCTAGATGTTCCCATCACTTAAATATAAGAAAAACGGTCAAACAAACATAAATGAAAAATAATTAAAAAATAAAGAAAATGAACTATTCTCACGAAATAAACGGTATGGTAAACAACACAGCTCAATTCCAAGGCAATGTCACAAAATAATTAAATCAAAATTAAAATAAATCGAAATTTATGACAATTCAATTTATCGATGAAATCGGAAACATTGAAATGGAATCGTAACATATGTAGAATAGCATGTGTTGGTCTTATGTGCAACAGATGGCGCTGTTTTTCAAAAACACATGTTTTTAACTGTCACAAGAGGTGGCATCTATACAGTAGGTATATAAAAAGAAGCGCCTATTCGAATGCAACGTTGTGTCAAAATTTCAAAGCAATCGGTAAAGAGATTTCGAAGATTTCCCTCACATGAAAAACATGAAAACTAAATTTTTCAGAAAGTTTTTTTTACCGTCACAGACGTGACATCTATATACAGACAGTAGTATGTATATATAAACCTGCTCGGATGCGAATGGAACTGTGTGAAAATTTCAAAGCAACCGGTGAAGAACTTTTGATTATCGATTATGAACAAACGAACATTTCCATTTTTATTTATATAGATTATCCCTCGAGTGAAAATGTATATCGAGTAATTGTGAGCAGGGTTGACGAGACCTAATTTATAAGATATGGTAATTAAACCTGGCAAATTAAATCCGTAGATTTATTTTGTATGCTGCCGATCCTGTAAGAGTATATACATCAGCATTTTAAAAACCCAATAATGTTAACATTGTTCTCGTGTGTTCATGTATATACTTATGGAGGAGAAAGTATGCACACACGTCACTTAAGACGCTTCAACAATACTCTCATCACCCAACAGCGTCACTTTACATATCAGTGGCAACCTTCACTTTGAATTCATTAGGCCAGCTGCAACCAAACTTTAATCAGACACGGATATGATTTAACGTTGCGGGCAAAGTTAAAGACGAACTTAAAAACAATGATTAACAAGCAAGCCATTGTTATATGTAAATAAATATATTAATGACTAAGAAACACATGGGTCTTTGTCGACTTTCCCCTCCCCTCTTCAGGTCCAACCGAGAAAGGTACGAACATATAAGCAAAATGTTGACTAAACTAATAATCATTTACATATCTTAATGAATATAATCATAAATGTCACTCCTACCCCAGGTTAGGATTTTATATTATGGTCACGATCCTGCGGGTGCAGCACTTGAGTCACCCTCTACACAGTCTTAGAGAAAACGAGGCTCACCGGAGAGGGATAACTCGTACAGTCAAGAGGTCATGTATATCAGTTTTACCAGTATGAGTGGTACACAAATTTAATGAACGTAGTGAATGTGTGTCTTTGAGTGTAGTGCAACGTGGTGTTGTCCTATATTAAAAGGCTTGCCAACGTAAGTAGAGAAATAATATATAACCATACATAACGGTTTTTCTAATATAAACAGATGGAGGAGAGGTAAGTTGGCCGCCCTTTACAATAATGCTTTCCAATAGAACAAAATGGAGAAGTAAGTAAGTGGATGCGAGTTAAAGGACGGGGGACATTACGACAGAGACGTATGTGCGGAGATGGAGGTGCGCACAGCGTCACTCCTAGAAACATTTACGATACCTTTGAGAGTTTTAAGAAACCAATGTTACATGGCTCACACATAGATCATGATTGTCAGCCGGTCTTAGAAGTGGATCCAGATGGAGGTTTCCAGGACAGTAAACACCACAGTAATACAAACAGATTAGAGGCGCAACGTCACCATCATACAGAGGTAAACAGACCATTCGGGCGCCACGCGGCCTCAGGATCAACAGCCACCACTCAATCAAGATAGGTCAAGTTCTCCTGGTTTGCAAACTTTCATAATTGCCTTTGAGGAAGAAGATAGTGTTTTCGGAAATAGTAGAGCACAAAGTATCCTATATAATGCCATTCCCAATATATTTAAAATCAAAGTGCATGATATCAGACCTAATAAACAAAGGAACTTAATCACAGTGGACCACAAACACAGCAAGGAACTAGAGCGTTCAGACGTTACTGATATCTGTGGATACAAAGTCAAATGCTACAAACCACCCACTAGGAGACCAATTAGCGAAATATGTAATCTGACATTGTACACATTAGTGCAGACGGCATCAAGGCCTAACTTCAGGCAGATGGCATTCCAATCAAAAAGGAGTCAACAAATTTATGCGAAGACCAAAGGGAGAACCGAGTGTAACAGGCACTGCCCTGCTTACCTTTCTAGACTACAGTCCCCCTGATAGGGTTTGGTTTAACGGGTTCTTCCATAAACTAGAGGTGTACGTTTTAACCATACCGTACGTTTTAAAAGGTTTTAACCATACCTCGAAAGGCTGCACCAAAGACGTTAAATGTTGGAAATGCTCTGGATCCCAGTACAAACGAGACTCTGCGTCAGATACAGTAATGTATTCTACAGATAATGTATTCTAACTCACCCTACAATAATCTACCTTAACTTATCTGAATTACGACTAACTACCAAACACACACACAATCTCAGTCTCTTGACTAAACCACACACTTTTCATAAAACGGCAACAATTGGATACCACCATTAACACCACTCCTCATCTTCGTCATCCTAAGTCCATTTCTACTCGTGTGTTTATTTCTCTCATCCTCACACAAATAGAAGACATCGATAACTTCCAACCTCTGTCAAATTATGAACATTGATGCGTCACCGTAAGTGCCGCATCGATCACCACCACCACTCGTGCAGTCATCGGGAGGAGAAACCTTCACGCAAACTGCACGTATCGTGAAGAAAAAAAGTGGGCCGACCTCGTGCAAAAACAATTCTAATGCAAGTAAGTTGGCCGTCTTATGGAAGAGGGATTTTTACCACCACCACGTGGAGGTGGGAAGTTGTCTTCCTAATAAAAGAAGGCTTTCTGGCATAACCAAGTGGAGAAGAGAGGAGTGGGCCGCCCTGCACTGGAGGGTCGTCGAGCACAACCAGTCTCTGGGGCAGTACTCCCTGCTGACGGTCCACGCATTAATCTACTACACGGATGGTGAAGGCATTTGGGAAACTATACATAATGATCATTTTACAATAGTAAATTTTGTTTAAATATCATCTGTTGTGAAATTCATATATATTAATGTGCAGATATGCTTAACATAACAGCGTCACATTTGAAAGTTGATTTACAAAACTGTATTTCATAATCCTGCACGTCTCGCCGCTAATATTTACAACAGAAAAACTCTCTATCAGCAAAAAATATTTAAATTTATGAATTTCGTAAATAATCAGATTACGCACAAGAAAGATTTAACAAATTGACTATTTTTATTATATGATAAAATATAGACGAATAGAAGATTAAAACCTGGGAAACGTTCTGGTTTTACATTTTAAGACAATATTAAATACCTGCACAGATAAACAGAGAAAACCAGACGCGCACGCACGAAATCCCGACACTGCAAGCCCGTCCTGGTGAGTACAGGAGTGCACAAACTGTACTTGCACAAATGCAAAGGTGTTGACTCAGGCGAGAGAAGCATGGTGGTGGTGCTGACCAAACTGAGAGCAACATGATGAAGTATTGACCAAGATGGATTCACTAAAATCTGTGCCTGAAAGGGACGTGGCTACCGAGGTGGTATTTGTTGGCAGGTTTGGTGGCGTTTTATTTGTAACGTTCAGAATCCGTTATGTTGTGTTTGTGTCAGTTATGGATGGAGGCGGCTGTGGTAACTTTCCTTGTGCTTCACTTGCCGACTGTCGGAACAAGGATACGGCGACTTCCTTCATTCTCTGCGGTTCGTCTGTGCATCTACCTTCTACCTGTGTTCTCTCTCCCTCCGTATCTTGCATGTTTTGATCATATCCTCTCTTCTCTCTTTATACGGTTGCGAGATCTAGTTGTCTTAACCATTGCTGGTAGCGTAAGCACCGTGCGTCCGGCACTCGTCTTGTGCCAAACCTCTACATATTTTATATTTTTATTTTCGTGCTTCACGAGCTGTAAATTCCAGGTTTGTTAGTTCATTGTGGTGATGATGACTATTGGGTCTTTGTGGTGATGGTTAGTGGGTGGTGGTGGTTATTATCAGTGTGTCTTCGTGGTGGTTCGTGGGTGGTGGTGATGGTTAATGGGTCGTTGTGGTGGGTAGAATTGATGGGTAGTGGGTAAAAATGATGGGTAATGGTGATGATTAATTGGTGGTGATTGTGGTTAGTGAGTGGTGTTGGTAGTGGTCGTCGTTATATAATGATAGAGGTTGCACCTCTGAACACCTAGCCCGCATAGCTCTGTCATGTTCCGTTATCACAGGTGAAAGATGTGCGTAGAAAAATAAATAATTTATGTATAAGATTAAGCATTACAGTAAAAAGTAGTTTTAATCGATCGAAACATTTTACCGTAAACTACATCTGGTCCCCTGCAATTTACATTATATAACAACTAGTAACGTCTCAAGAACATTACATACATTAGCTGGTCACGACTACATCATCTACGAGTACCCAGTGAACACTATATACCCGACAACTAACAAGTCTCATCAACAGAGCTACCGCCAAATCCACAACCCAACAAATGAGATTAACAGCAGATCACTGCTAGACAACTGTCACCAAACACTACATACGTGATCACAAGCGGGCCACCAGACTAGGGCCTACAGAGGGGTACCAAAACCACCAATGGAGTACCTGAGCAGCGGCGAGGGAGGAGGGCAGGTTGCAGTCTGTGGCGTCCAAGCGAGGGCTGGAGAAGGTGGACTCCTTGTGGGCTAGTTCAGCTGGGTCCAGCTCGTAGTCCTCGGGTCTGGGTCGTGGACTGAGGAGACACACACACGCTCAGTCCTCACCCGCTCCTCAGTCCTCCGCTTCTTACTCTTACATTGCATTTATTTCAAGTTTGAATGACGACCTCGTTAAATTCTCGTACGACTTTTTTTTAATTATACTCGTGCCTTTGTGTAGATTACTCTATAACAGCGTATGGACGCTTGAGTTGCATTAGTTCGCACCGTACTATGTCTATAGCAGTATATTCTAATTCTAGGACTATTTATCATTCCCGTTAAAGCAGCTATTTCGTTAAATTTTGCTCCTTGCTGTTGTGTTTGTATCATTCATTACAGGACTAAGTGTTGCACATTTCTCTATACCAGACAGAAACACTCAGAGTGTCACAACCCTCCAACAAGGGTTATGTACAGACAACAACATTATGTACAAGAACCCACTAACGACCGTGATGGTCCTAACTCCGTGTAACTATATTACCAAGCCCCGGATTACTGACGTTTTAATTCATTAATACGCTACTGTTTTACTTAAAAAAATACATTAAAAAAGTAAAGTATAAGTTTTATTGCGCGAAGAAAAACTCTGGTAAATGATTATGTTTAAGTTATGCTTGGTTACAAATGCTTTCTAATTTAAAGGAATTCCAAGGAACCTATAGAAGAGGAAGTTACTAGCAAAAAATGCATATATTCTTTACTTAGATGAACAAACATAAGCCACTTATAATACTATGCCCACCTCCCAAAAACACTTCATTTTGAACTTAAATTTTTCCGGAAGTTACAGAACATAGTAAACTAAAAACTAAAATAATAAAAAAACTTAAACGTGTTGATATTTAATGTGATGCCACGAAAAACGGAAACCATAATTTGAAACAAAAATAGTTCGCAGCCAGACTATCACACACACCTCTAAATATTAATCAAAGTAACGTTTTCTATAATGATCCTCAAATAAAAGAAAATAAGGAGAACTAATTTCCGCAATAAATTACGCTGATTAACCCTTATTCTTCATGATGCAGACGGCATTCCTACCTAATCCCTCCCTCTCTTTCTCTGTTCAATGAACAAATAAGGAGTATGACCCAAGAAAACTGAGCTCTTAGTGGAAACTGACACATTCACTAAACCAAAACTTATTGCCAATCCATCAAATTGGTCTTGAATGTAAAAATGGCCCAGATATTACTGAGTGGTGATGCGCATTTCTGACTGAATGGCCGACATCCCTTCCCCTTTCACACGCCCTCGAATAAAACATAGAATAGTTTCATTATACTATTTCACATTTCACGAGAATGTGAAATGTGTTGCTACAGAGACAGAGAGGAGAGAGGGAGGGTGAAAAAAAATAAGCCGATATATTTGAGTTTCTATGGGGGATAAGGCTTCAGATGGGAAGTCTCCACACCACCTGGTGCTGTGGAGACACTGTCACTGTGTTGTGTGTACCTCTGGTGCTGTGGGGACACAGCCACTGTGTTGTGTGTGTACCCCTGGTGCTGTGGAGACACAGCCACTGTGTTGTGTGTGTACCCCTGGTGCTGTGGAGACACAGCCACTGTGTTGTGTGTGTACCCCTGGTGCTGTGGAGACACAGCCACTGTGTTGTGTGTGTACCCCTGGTGCTGTGGAGACACAGCCACTGTGTTGTGTGTGTACCCCTGGTGCTGTGGAGACACAGCCACTGTGTTGTGTGTGTACCCCTGGTGCTGTGGAGACACAGCCACTGTGTTGTGTGTGTACCCCTGGTGCTGTGGAGACACAGCCACTGTGTTGTGTGTACACCAGGTGCTGTGGGGACACCGTCACTGTGTTGTGTGTACACCAGGTGCTGTGGGGACACCGTCACTGTGTTGTGTGTACACCAGGTGCTGTGGGGACACCGTCACTGTGTTGTGTGTACACCAGGTGCTGTGGGGACACCGTCACTGTGTTGTGTGTACACCAGGTGCTGTGGGGACACCGTCACTGTGTTGTGTGTACACCAGGTGCTGTGGGGACACCGTCACTGTGTTGTGTGTACACCAGGTGCTGTGGGGACACCGTCACTGTGTTGTGTGTACCCCTGGTGCTGTGGAGACACAGCCACTGTGTTGTGTGTACCCCTGGTGCTGTGGAGACACAGCCACTGTGTTGTGTGTACCCCTGGTGCTGTGGAGACACTGTCACTGTGTTGTGTGTACCCCTGGTGCTGTGGAGACACTGTCACTGTGTTGTGTGTACCCCTGGTGCTATGGAGACACAGCCACTGTGTTGTGTGTGTACCCCTGGTGCTGTGGAGACACAGCCACTGTGTTGTGTGTACCCCTGGTGCTGTGGAGACACAGCCACTGTGTTGTGTGTACCCCTGGTGCTGTGGAGACACTGTCACTGTGTTGTGTGTACCCCTGGTGCTATGGAGACACTGTCACTGTGTTGTGTGTACCCCTGGTGCTATGGAGACACAGCCACTGTGTTGTGTGTACCCCTGGTGCTGTGGAGACACTGTCACTGTGTTGTGTGTACCCCTGGTGCTGTGGAGACACCGGAGCCAGGGTCAGGAGAGCACACAGCGTCACTTCCCACTGATCAGATATATCAACGAGTCTAAAACGTACTACCTATTTCCTATCAGAACAGCCCAACCACTTGGGCTGGACGGTAGAGCGACGGTCTCGCTTCGTGCAGGTCAGCGTTCTATCCCCTACCGTCCAATTGGTCTGGCACCATTACTTTTTCCCGTCCCATCTCAAATCCTTATCCTGACCCCTTCCCAGTGCTATATAGTCGTAATGGCTTGGCTGTTTGTCCTGAAAGTTGCCTTCATATCAGAACATTATCAGTATCCTTGCAGCATCTCAGTACGGCTAAGAAGTAATGCAACATTAAAAATGTCTAGATATTTTGGCGAAGTCCAAGCTAAAAAATATATATTCACGAAAAAGCCACTATAAATGTCGTTTGAGCATTTTCAAAAATATAAAGTTCAAATAAATATAAAAATAAAGAATTATTTTTATAGACACCATTTAATTATGGAGTTTATTGAGAAAAATATTATGTGTAGCATTATGAATATTGTTTACGAAAAGAAAACAGATAAATCATCCTTTTTTTTAACAAATCCACAAGGGCCGTGACGAGGGTTCGAACCTACGTCCGAGAGCATCCTAGTTTGTTTTGGTGTTAGTGTAAGGCCTACCACCCGCGAGGAGGGTTAATAAGGCCGCCACAATACACTACTGACCATAAGACTTTAGTAGACGCCTTTCCGTATATATTCCTGTCACGTACGATCCCGCCGTCTTAACTTGTCAATTCTTAATTCCTGAGAACGGAAGAATAGGGAAGATTCTCCCTTGAATTTTGAATTTTTATTAAAGTTAAAAACCTATCCATGTAAACCTTATTTATAATGCGACGAGGCTCGTAACAACACATTTATATACGTCACTTTGGAAGCTCAGATAAAAGCAACAATATCACACCACCTTTAACTTGAGGCAGGAGCCCATCCCACGCTGGAACCTCAGCCACATCACACCACCTTTAACTTGAGGCAGGAGCCCATCCCACGCTGGAACCTCAGCCACGACAAAGAAAACTTTCTGGAGGGGAAACTTGTGTAATACTGCGCCACCATTTATTTGCCGGTATAAGTTATATCTTTGGCCAGCAATTCAATTTCAATTTCTTTCTTTATTATGCACCCCATACCCATCCTGTGGGTGGTGGTGTAAAGGGTAACAGAGGCACATAGTCGGTACAGGAACTGAACCCTCTAGTTCGTTTAGCTAAGCAAATAATCTTTTGACGCTAGTTACACAATTATTAATGTTATATAAGGCTAGTGGGGTCGTTCGGGTTTTTAGTGGACATGGGCTAATGTTGTGATAAGTTGGAAGATTAATAAAATATTTTCTTATTAACCGAAATTTACATAAAATCACTAGAAACATGTTGATATTGCGTTACTATTAAAAACTGGATTCGTCGAAGAAAACGGGAAATATGAAAATTACATATTGATATACACGTGTACCGTTGTCGGGGGACTGCACGCTTGCTAGGCCTATTGTAATACCCATACACATGGGCATGTGTGCCCAAGCGATCACCCGTCCACTTACTGGTCAGACCCAATTCAGCTTACTCTGAGCGACTAGAATATAATTCACTGTGTCATGTTTTACATTCTCGTACTGAACTGTAATGGTTAATTCCTCTCTAAAATCATACATCATTAGTTCTACCAGATGGTTCCAATAGTCGAGGACAGAAAGGTTTTTAAGCTTATCACTTTTCCCTAGGCAGACTACTGACCTATCCCAGGATGCAATCCACAAACAGTTGCCCAAATGCTTCTATCTTCAGGGGAATTGAACCCCTTGGCCCTTTCATCGGTGACCCAACTGTGGTGGACACTACGCCACAGTAGTTATTAACAAGTAAAGGCATTGAAAGCAACAATTATGTAAACAATTTTACCTTCAGTATGATGAGACTTTGCATACAAACAAGGAAAGAATCAACGTAAAACAAGAGGTAGGTCCTGCCTTTAAATAATGAGTTGCCAGATTGTGTTTTCCAGCACACACACACACACACACACACACACACACACACACACACGAGGCGAGCCACACCCACGTTACTAATAACGGCCTTAATTACTTTCACATTAATAGGCGAACAGACTTTAATAATCAGTGAAAACACCATTAATTTGTAATATACTTCTATTAAACATTCTCCATTTATTAATGACTCCTCCCGGGTATTTAAACTAATGACCCCCCATAAAGCGCTTACTTCAACATTCACATTTATTTCACACAAATAATTTCCTTCTCTGTCTCTCCACTATTAAAACTATCATTTACATCATCAAACTTAACACGCTTTAATTACTCACATTAAGGGTATACAAAGGTTTACACTTCTCTCTAACATTGTAACTTTGTCTCGCATGACCCATCAACGTACATGTTGCATGACCATCACACAACCCCCACACTCTCTCTCACACTAAGATCAAACCAGTGATATTATTACATTATTATTTCTTACACAATCACTGCTACCAGCACTGAAACTTTCCACAGCGTCCATCAACTGTCAACTCCATACAGCTTCCAATAAACGTATTTCAATTTCAAAACAAGAAATTCCTCTCATTATTATACCAGTTTCTTCAACTCCACACACTTAACAGTTCCATACATTTTCACTTCACACACTTAACAGCTGCACACAAAAGCCTTGTTGTCCCTGAGCCTTGTTCTGGACCATGACACCACACCTCCACAAACTCCTCTCACTGCTATCTCATCACACACTTATTAACGCTTCACTATTTACACTAAATATTTAAAACCACTACTATTGTTACTTATTCATAGGCTACCATCACCACCCATTTTGCAATTAATTTATAGTAGAGATAGTGATGATAGTATGTAGTTATGGTTACAATGATGAAAGTGATGTGTAGTGAAGCTGTGGCGTCCATCACCCGAGCAACACAGTATATATAAGAGAATGTGTCAGTTTGTCTGAGGGGGGGGGGGGTGGTCAGACGCTTGGCGCTAGTCTCACCCAATTTTGCAGGGTTACTGAACGTGGCAAATTAAATAAGTTCTTTATGACTGTTTTTGGTCAGTATGGGACAATATATTCTTGCTATACGACTGTATTATTACAGTAAGAGATTGTTTCAGCGTAATTGTTAAACATGAGGACAAGTGGTCTTTGATTGTGTCACTGCGAGTGCGCTGTTACACTACACCTGCTAACTTTCCATTTACTTTTCGTGAAGAGAATTTACTTCAAATTAAAACACTTCTACAAACCTCCCTTGACGTGTCTCCTTTGACCCTATTAACAGTGCCCCAGCCAACCCATGACGTTTATATTACTTTGCTACTAACTTCCTCGCCCCTACACTGCTAACTACCCAGCATCTCTACTTTTTAATTGTTAATCGTCCTCTACACTCGGGTGTCTACCTTCTCTTAGCAAAGAGCGAGAGGAAGGAGGAGCGGATGTGGTTAATGTTGCTGGGAGTGGGGGCGTCGAAGAGCTGACTCTCCAGCACATGAGGTCTGCTCAGATGCGGCGACAAGCGGTCCATTCTCTTCTCCGGGCGAGTGTACATGGTGCCCTGAAGCAGGTCAGAGTTGAGGTTGGGATGAGAGTGGAAGGACTCTGTCATGGAGTTGCAGGTGAGGGTGTGATTGAGGTCCTGGACACTGATGGAGTCACGCCGTGATCGCCGTAGTCCCTGGTTCATGTTGATCGCTTCGCAAGACGCCTCGTCCACCATGATGCTGATGGTAGGCAGGACGGCACTAGAGATGCTCTTATTCCGAGCGAGTCTCCCCCGGGGCATGTAGCAGGGACTGCCCATGTCGCCGGTGAGGGACCTCCTGTAGGGGCCAACTGGAGGGGAAGGCGAAGTGCCTGGGTCGGATGGCATGATAACTGACACAGTTAACTGTACGCCAATCACATGTGCTGTTCTTGGCAACACCTGTCGCTTACACACACACTGAAGTCACGCGGGGGGCAGCACTAGCGACGAGAGGTACCACTATTAAAGCAAGTAGACATGGTCGTCCATTTAAGTTTGCTTTAAAAGAGCTTCAAGTAACTGACAAGGATCTTGGAAAGCCGCGTTTGCTCACAACACCTGATCGCAACTCTTCCACTTGTCTGAAGCATTTAGAGTCACTTGGTCGCTGCCTCGTCTCGCGCAGAATGGTCTCCAACGTATTATTAACAAACTGACTTTAACGAGATTGTTGTGGCGTGGGTGACGGGAAGGCACGCACAAGGCACTGAGGGAAGCACCTGGTTACACTGCTGGCAGGCAGGGCTGGCCAGCACTGCCGGGGCTGCACCACCAATCCTATTAGGGATATTAAAGTTGAGTGCGTGCGTGAGTTCGTGTGTGTGTGTGTGTGTGTGTGTGTGTGTGTGTGTGTGTGTGTGTGTGTATTATATATATATATATTATATATATATATTCACCTAGTTGTGCTTGCGGGGGTTGAGCTCTGCTCTTCCGGCCCGCCTCTCAACTGTTACTAACTACTATTTTTGTTTTTGTTTTTGGGGGTTTTTCTTTTCCCACACACACACACACCAGGAAGCAGCCCATGACAGCTGACTAACTCCCAGGTACCTATTTACCGCTAGGTACCAGGAGCATTAGGGTGAAAAACTCTGCCCATCGTTTCTCGCCGGCGCCGGGAATCGAACCCGGGTCTCAGGATCACGTGTCCAGCGTGCTATCCACACAGCCACCGGCGCCCCTGCTGTGTGCGCGCGTGCGTGTGCGCGAGAATCATGGGAAGGAGCATTGGACAGTTGTACCTGGTAGCGGCAGCGCTGCCGGCGGCCACCACCAGCGATACTGACCAGGAAGCCCTACAAGGGACGTAGCTGGGTGAACACTTCCTACAGCACCCACCCACCACTGCTGCTGCCCCTCACCCACCCACCACTGCTGCTGCCCCTCACCCACCCACCACTGCTGCTGCCCCCTCACCCACCACTGCTGCTGCTGCCCCTCACCCACCCACTGCTGCTGCTGCCCCTCACCCACCCACTGCTGCTGCTGCCCCCTCACCCACCACTGCTGCTGCTGCCCCTCACCCACCACTGCTGCTGCTGCCCCTCACCCACCCACTGCTGCTGCTGCTGCCCCTCACCCACCCACTGCTGCTGCTGCCCCTCACCCACCCACTGCTGCTGCTGCCCCTCACCCACCCACTGCTGCTGCTGCCCCTCACCCACCCACTGCTGCTGCTGCCCCTCACCCACCACTGCTGCTGCTGCCCCTCACCCACCACTGCTGCTGCTGCCCCTCACCCACCACTGCTGCTGCTGCCCCCTCACCCACCCACTGCTGCTGCTGCCCCCTCACCCACCACTGCTGCAGCTGCCCCTCACCCACCACTGCTGCTGCTGCCCCTCACCCACCCACTGCTGCTGCTGCCCCTCACCCACCCACTGCTGTTACCACCAGTCCACACTGACTTTTTGTACAGTCAGTATGGCTTAGTGGTAACGGTACTGGACACGCCAAGAGGCATGGATTCCAGGCTGTCCGGGTTAGAGTCCTTCAGGGGTAGAGAGTTTTCTGATGCCTGTTAGTTTGGAGACCATTCAAGCAAGCGCATAAAATATTACACACACATTATATTATTATATATATATATATATATATATATATATATATATATATATATATATATATATATATATATATATATATATATATATATATATATATATGTATATATATATATATGTATGGCAGGAGGAACAATGGAGTTAGCCTGTGAGGGAGAGGGTAAGAGTACTGGCATATGAACAGCGGTAGCACTGATGGGTGGAAGGGAGCTCAGGGGGCGCGGGAAGGGAGATGGGAGGGAGGGTGAGGGGCGGGAAGGGAGATGAGAGAGAGAGAGAGAGAGAGAGAGAGAGAGAGAGAGAGAGAGAGAGAGAGAGAGAGAGAGAGAGAGAGAGAGAGAGAGAGAGAGAGAGAGAGAGAGACTAAAGAAGGCACCAAGCCAGAGACAAAAAAACAGCCCACAAGACTTGTCCAACTCTCACGTTTCGATACTCAGGAAAGGAAAGTACTCAACTGTTTTCTCTCTGATCACGGTCCCCACGGACTGTGAATGGAACCGTGGTCCCCTCGACTGTGAATGGAACCGTGGCCCCCACGGACTGTGAATGGAACCGTGGTCCCCACGGACTGTGAATGGAACCGTGGCCCCCACGGACTGTGAATGGAACCGTGGCCCCCACGGACTGTGAATGGAACCGTGGCCCCCACGGACTGTGAATGGAACCGTGGCCCCCACGGACTGTGAATGGAACCGTGGCCCCCACGGACTGTGAATGGAACCGTGGCCCCCACGGACTGTGAATGGAATCCTTTGCTTGCGTTAGTATTTAAAGTACAAGTCGTCACCAGTCACGAGGAATGTTTGACAAGTTCATCGTTATAACTCACACGTACTGACGTGTTCAGAACACGTTGATAATGTTCAGAGGAGTGGTCGCGGTTGTGCACGTCCCAACACTGGCTTCTGTCTCTATTACAGTGTGGTCCACGTGGGGCCATGTAGGCTCTAATGTTTGGGAGTAGGCTCCAAGGCCTGAGAAAAAATATGTATACCCCTGCGTCATCGCTACTCTTTAAGCAAACTTAACCAATCCCTAACCTAACCTGTTCTATTCTAACCTAAACTTAGCTAAAGAAATCATTAAGATAGAACTGTTGCATATGGTGTGGAGGAGGCGAGTGACGGGCTTGAGACGTCACTGATGTCGACGACACAGCTGCTGCTGGTCTCAGAGATCTCAGTCTGCTCCCAAAACTAAACCGTTTTCTTTGTTTAATAATAACTTTTTATTTATATCAAACATAACAGAGGGTCTGATTAAAATTGTTATATGGTATGCATTTATTTTTTGTATAACGCCACTGATCATTTCAGAAAAAAAAATCAAATATTGGCTTTCGAGAAGTCTCGTTACTGCTGGTAATGACGACATAGTCTGGTCAACAGGCGAGAACAAGGGACACTATGGCCCCTAGGCACAGATGAACCAAGTTACAAAATTGCTCGACAATAACGGCAAGGCGAGGTTCTAGGGAGGATCGACAGGATCAATACTCATACGCCCTCCAGCTGACTGCTGGTCCAAGACTTCCGCCAGGGGCACCCCACGTGGCCTCGGGCCACCAGGGGCACCCTACGTGTCCCCGGGCCACTAGGGGCACCCTAGTGGGCCGGGGTCACCAGGGGCACCCCACGTGGCCCCGGGTCACGGTAGTATGATGAACACTTAGTTTTCGGGTACAGTTGCTGGAGGGACGTGGCTGGAGGGACGTGGCTGGAGGGTAAGGGCGCCGTAACTTGGGCAGGATGGGAGGAGAAGCTCTGGGAACGTGCGCAAGTTGACTTTAGTGTGTGTAGCCACTTAGTTGTGCTTGCGGGGGTTGAGCTCTGACTCCTTGGTCCCGTCTCTCAACTGTCAATCAACTGGTGTACAGATTCCTGAGCCTATCATATATACTGGGCTCTATCATATCTACATTTAAAACTGTGTATGGAGTCAGCCTCCACCACATCACTGCCTAA
Source organism: Procambarus clarkii (assembly GCF_040958095.1). NCBI lineage: Eukaryota > Metazoa > Arthropoda > Malacostraca > Decapoda > Cambaridae > Procambarus > Procambarus clarkii. The sequence goes on along the minus strand of NC_091217.1, from coordinate 10,959,756 downwards.
TGCATTCCATTTACTAACTACTCTGACACTGAAAAAGTTCTTTCTAACGTCCCTGTGGTTCATTTGGGTACTCAGTGTCCACCTATGTTCCCTTGTTCAAGTACCCGTGTTAAATAATTTATCTTTATTTACCCTGTCGATTCCTCTTAAAATTTTGTAGGTAGTGATCATGTCTCCCCGAGCTCTCCTGTTTTCCAGCGACGTTAGGTGCATTTCATGCAGTCTTTCCTTGTAACTCATGCCTCTTAGTTCTGGGACTAGCCTAGTTGCATACCTTTTAACTTTTTGCAGCTTAGTCCTGTGCTTGACAAGGTACGGGCTCCATGCTGGGGCCGCATACTCCAGGATTGGTCTTACATATGTGATATACAAGATTCTGAATGATTCCTTACACAGGTTCCTGAAGGCTGTTCTGATGTTAGCCAGCCTCGCATATGCCGCAGACTTAATTCTTTTTATGTGGGCTTCAGGAGACAGGTTTGGCGAGATATCAACTAGATCTTTCTCTGTACGTTTCATTAAGTACATCTCCTATTCTGTATCCTGTGTCTGGCCTCCTGTTTCCACTGCCTAGTTTCATTACCTTACATTTTCTCGGATTGAACTGTAGTAGCCATTTGTTGGACCATTCACTCAGTTTGTCTAGATCATCTTGTACATCTTGTGGCCTCATACTATCTTCCTCTGACTTAATCGTCCTCATAATTTTTGGATCATCAGCAAAACATATGCCCTTCACATTCACAGGAGAGGACAACATATATAAACACCACAGGAACAAGAGGATCCTGAACATACAGGGAACAGATTCAATGATTCAAGGAACATGAAGGTGACAAACAGCACAGATCAGGAGCATCATTACCGTCCCTCCAGGACACACCCACGACACACACACACAGCAACTCTGTGAACCAACCAATGAGACGGTGGGTCATGATGAACTGAAGAGGAGATACCGAGAGCAGGAGGCTAGGAGAGGGAGGCCAAAATCCTGGGCCACCTGTTGACTCCTCTAATACACCGTAATAGTTCACATACACCAGCAGCCTCGGCCAGGTGTTAAACACGGATATCACACGCTCGGAATCCTTGTGTCTGCTGCAGATATAATGTTAATGGAAAGTTCTAAATATGATAGAGGGAGGGACGGAGAGGGAGAGAGGGACGGAGAGGGACGGAGAGGGAGAGAGGGAGGGAGGGAGGGAGGGAGGGAGGAGAGAGAGAGAGAGGGGGGGTTGGGGAATGCGTATTGATCCACCTGTTAGTTGGTTGCTGCGAGGTGCGGGGGGGGGGGGGGGGTAGAGTCCCCGTCCTCCCTACCACTCCCTCTCACCTCTCCCTCCCTCGTCTACGACGCAGCTAAGACAGGCTCGAGGCAGATACAAGTAAATCTTCAGAAAACGTTGACACGCAGAACATTTTCAGTTGCAAATGCTTTAACTCAACCAAACAAAAGGAAACACCAGAAGGACGCAGTTTAGTGCAACACTCTTGCCAGCCTCCACGCGGGGCTCACCCCCCCCCCCCCCTGTGGCGACAACACTGCTGCTGCTGGTGGTAGTGGTGGTGGTAGGGGGTCGTCGTGGTGGTGGTGGTGGTAGGTGGTCGTCGTGGTGGTGGTGGTGGTGGTAGGTGGTCGTTGTGGTGGTGGTGGTGGTGGTAGGGGGTCGTCGTCGTGGTGGGGGAGGGGGTCGTCGTCGTGGTGGGGGAGGGGGTCGTCGTCGTGGTGGGGGAGGGGGTCGTCGTCGTGGTGGGTGGTCGTCGTCGTGGTGGGTGGTCGTCGTGGTGGGTGGTCGTCGTGGTGGGTGGTCGTCGTGGTGGGTGGTCGTCGTGGTGGGTGGTCGTCGTGGTGGGTGGTCGTTGTGGTGGGTGGTCGTTGTGGTGGGTGGTCGTTGTGGTGGGTGGTCGTTGTGGTGGGTGGTCGTTGTGGTGGGTGGTCGTTGTGGTCTTTGTGGTGGGTGGTCGTTGTGGTCTTTGTGGTGGGTGGTCGTTGTGGTCGTTGTGGTGGGTGGTCGTTGTGGTCGTTGTGGTGGGTGGTCGTTGTGGTCGTTGTGGTGGGTGGTCGTTGTGGTGGGTGGTCGTTGTGGTGGTGGGGGTGGTACTTACCTACCAGTAATTAACTATCAGAGTGTACACGGAGTGAGGTCTTGTACCAATTGTGTCACAAATTGAACAATTCTGACGATGTAATTGTTTGTTTAATGTGACCTTAAGGTTGAGGAGGAGAGGTGTGGTCCACGTCGTCTTCCAGCACCTGTCACGTCTTCACCACCCGCTCAGGGACGAGTATTTCCTTTCATTAATTTCCCTCTTCCACCTGTGTCATCTTGCCCTACTTTCTCTCAATAGGAGTAGGCTATCCTTGTGCACCCTGTATATTCCCCTCAATCTTGTATGTTGAGATAATATCTCCCGTGTTGCTTCTGTGCTCCAGGGCTGTTAGCTGTAGTTCTAGTTGCTCATCCTCATAGGTTAACTCTCGTAGCTCTGTACGTTTCTATTTCGGTTTTGTGCTTCACACGGTATGGATTCCATGCAGGTGCTGCGTATTCTAGTACTGGTCTAACGAAAGTTGTGAATAGTCTTGAAGGAGTTCTGATTTAGGTTTCTACATGGCGTTGTTGTGTTTGTCAGCGTGTTTAACTGTGCCTCCAGTGTTAGTGTTGGCCCTCAGTGGTACAGTTGGCTTCATTCTCCACTCATAATCGGGAACCCGGGTTTGAGTTCCAGGTAGGACAGATATGGTTGGACATGTTTCCAATCGCCTAATGCCTTTCTTCACCTAAAAGTAAATAGGGACCCAGAAGTTAGTTAACTTCTATGGTTGCATCCTGGAGAGGGTCAGTAGGTCGACCTTGCGGGGAACCTCGATATAATCCTATCATACATACACAGGCTACCTGTCCTCGACAAACTTAATAATTATTATCTACTCCCAAATTTCTCTCTCATTCCTGTAGTTGGCTTCTCTTTATGGCCTAAATGCCTCCGTTCTTGCCTTCACATCTTCATTTCCTTACACATTTGTTGGGGGTT